>NC_043705.1:64863915-64936033 GCF_006229205.1 Suricata suricatta
AAAAAAAAAAAGAATATAACTCAACACACAAAAAACAAATAATCCAATTTAAAAAACAGGCAGAAAACATGAATGGGCATTTCTCTAAAGAAGACATCCAGATGGCCAACAAACACATGGAAAGATGATAATCATCACCTACCCTCAGATAAATGCAAATCAAAACAATGAGATACCACCTCAAACCTGTCAAAATGGCTAAAATAAACAACACAAGAAACAAGTGTTGGCAAGGATATGGAGAAAAAGGAACTCTTACACTGTTGGTGGGAACGCAAACTGGTGGAGTTTACTCAAAAAGTTAAAAACAGAATGACCCTACAATCTACCGACTGCACTATTAGGTATTTATCCAAGAATACAAAAACACTATTTCAAACGGCTATGTTTATAGGCATTATTTCTAATAGCCAAGATATGAAAACAGCCCAAATGTCAATGACTGACGAACAGATAAGGAAGAAGTGGGATATACATACCATGGCATATTATTCTGCCATAAGAAAGAATGAAATCTTGCCATTTGCAATGACACAGATGGAGCTGGAGTATAATAGTAAGTGAGGTAAGTCAGCCAGAGAAAGACAAACACCGTATGATTTCACTCATATGTGGAACTTAAGAAACAACAAATGAACAAAGAGGAAAAAAAGAGGGAGGCAAACCAAGAAACAGACTCTTAACAACAGAAAACAAACTGATGGTTATCAGAGGAGAGATGGGTGAAATAGGTGATGGGGATTAAGGAGTTCAGGTGTCCTGATAAGCACCAGGCGATTAAAATAAAAACTAAAAACAAATAAACAAATAAACAAATAAAACACACTAACTGAAAAAAAAGCAAATTACAGGGAAAAAACTTTTAGTTTAAATTTGTAGAGATAATCTTATTTCCTTCAGTTCCAAATTCTTCAAGGAAGCTTCGCCTTAAGCCTCATGTAATCAATCTAATGATTCTCTTTTACATTATTCTTCAATTCCTTGAGATTCCACTTCAAATTAGAGAATTTGGATAAGTAATTGTTGGATGTTTAAAAATTTCCAGTCTCACCCTAAATGACTCAACTACAAGCCATCCAGGAACCTTCACAGTGAGCCACAAGAAGAATGCAGAACCAATCGAAACAAATCCAACAGTACAACTTGATCCTGAAAAAGACAGTCCATGATTCACATCCAGGGTGGGATCATGACATCAGGAACAGGCAGTATCTGAAATATTCTGGTAGGCAATTTCATCGTGCTGATTAGGAACTCGACCAGTGGCTAAATAAATGTGAAGATGTGCCAATTTCTCAGAGGGAAGGTATATTGTTAATTCACAGTAAATGTTTAAGAAAACAAAGCTGATATAGCAAGATCAATAGCAGACAAAAGGAAATTAAAGGCAAAGAATATTAATAGAGATAAAAGAGAACTTATATAACATTAAAATGATTCACCAATGGGATATTAAAATTGACTTTATATATACCTAAAAAGATAACTCTGAATAGATTTAAAAAATACTTACAGAATTACAAGAAAAATACTGACAAAACCTCAATCAAAATGGGATATGTTAGCATTTCTCTTTCTGTAACTGACAAAACAGACAAAAAAAAAGGAAAAGAGATATATAAAATTTTAACAACACATTTAGATGACTCTATTAGATATATTTAGAACACTGTAGTTTCCAAAATATAAAACACCTATTCTTTTCAAAGCACAGATAGACACTTTTACATATATTGATCAAGTGTTAGGTAACAAGGAAATCTCAACAAATATTTTTTTAAAAATCACTACCACACAGACCATGTGTCTGACCATAGTTAAATAAGAAATAATAAAAATATCATACAGTATATGTTCAAAAACTGAAAATACATTTCTAAATAGCTCTTAGGTTAAAGAATAAAACTCTAAAAAAGGCATATGATAAAGAGTAAATCATTAAATAATGCACTGGTAAAGAAGAGGAAATTATGAAATATTTAAAACTGGATGGCAATGAAAAAATTGCATTAAAAAACTAGTGAACTTCATCTAATATTAAGTTTAGAGGTAAATTTATAATCTGAAATAGATTTGATAAAAAATAAGGATGATACAAAATAATAAGCAAAGAATTCAGAAAATTAGCAAAAGAGAAAAAGAAAATAAAAGACATAGGCAAGATGGTAAATTAGGATGGCATAAGTTAAAATATTAAAAATTATAGAAATTATCAATGAAGGTTGGTACATTAGAAAAACTAGTAGAAAAATACTTAGAAGAGTGAGAGAAAAAATTACAAGTTTTAAAAGTTTAAGAAAGATGAATACAGAATATAATCATTGAAAGAGTAAAGATTTTTAACATCATAGTACTATAAGCAAATAAATGACAACACATTTTTTAATTTCAATGAAATTTACTTTTCTAGAAAAATATACACTATCCAAACTAAAGAATAAATGAAAAAAAAAAGAATCATGAATGTTCAAAAACACAAATCATTAATCTAAAAGTCATTCCCATGAAAAATAATATGAACCAGTGACAATTTTAGAAACAATGCTACCGAGGCATCTGGGGGGCTCAGTCAGCTATGTGTCCAACTCTTGCTTTTTTTTTTTTTTTTTTTTTTTGATTCAGGTCATGATCTCACAGTTCCTGAGTTCAAGCTCTGTGTTCGGGCTTCATGCTGTGTGAACCCTACTTGGGATTCTCTCTCTCCATCTCTCTCTCTGTCCTTCCCCTGCTGGAGTTCTCTCTCTCTCTCTCTCTCTCTCTCTCTCTCTCTCTCTCTCTCTCAAAATAAATAAAGGAACTTAAAAAAAAATCTGATCTCTAAATAAATAAATAAATAATGCTACAAAGCCTATTAAAGGTTTATTAAAAACAGATGATTTCTATCTTTTTACATTGGCTCAGGAGATCTGAAAAGAAAAAAAGCTACCCAACTCATTTCATGAGGCTAGCTAGCATAAGCATCATTTCCAAAACAGACAAAACTATTCATGAAACCTAAAAAACAGATTCTAAAATTTATACCTAAGAGTAAAGAGCCAAAAACAACTGTGGTAATTTTGAAGAAGAAAGAGAGGAGGAAGGGTTTACTGAATAACAGCATATAATAAAGAGCCCAGAAATATATCTACACATAAACGGCAACCTTCTATTGGCCAAACAGTTATACTTTGATGAGAAAAGAACAAATTGTCTAATAAAAACTGCTGGGTCCCTCTGCTGATTGCACAGAAAACACTTTCTTGTTTCTCCACGGATAGGAACATCAAAGAGAATAAGGAAATCGGATTCCTCTCTATACCACCCAAAAAATCGATTTCAGATACCTTAAAAAACTATTATGTAAAGGATAAAACTTGAAAACTTTTAGGAGAAAATTGTAGATAATGTTTTACGGTCATAGTGAAGAAAAATATGTCTTAAATAACAAACATAAAAGCAGAGTGAGAAAGTAAATTGACTATATTAAAGTTTAAAACTCTGCTAAGACAACAGATTCCATAAACTTAGCTGAAAGACACATTCATTTAATTTCAAGACACATGCTTAGAAAACATAATTGTATCCTGTATAACAAACAAGATGAAAGTATTCATAATATATACAATACAAAAGTAAGAAAAGTAAAGTTATCAAATAGAAAAATGGGCAAAAATTATGTACATTCCCAAATGGGAAAAGTTCAGTGTCTAATAAATATAGCAACATATACTCAACCTTCTCCACTTGAATCAGGGAAATTCAAATTAAAAAAAACAACAGCATTTTACCCCCAAAATACTGGAAAAAATTTAAATGCTGAGTTGGTCAATGTGTGGTAATAGGATCTAGTATACAATGCAAGTAACAGTGTAAATCTGAAAAAGAATTTGGCAATATCTCATTAAGTTAAAGATGTATATACATTAGGTCCAAGAATTTCACTGGTGGGCATATATACTAGAAATAAATCTAAATATATAAACAAGGGAACTTCAACAATGATATTCATTGCAGCACTTTTTGTAAAAGAGAAAAACTGAAAACAGTTAATATCCGTCAGTAAGTTATTTATATATACATATATGTATATATACACACACACACACACATATATATAAATGATATAAATACAAGTATACCTTTCTAAATGGGACATTGTGGGTTAAGTTTGGTAAAACAGAATCTATGTATTAAAGTTGGATGGGTTTTGAAAACATGTAAATTAAGGAATTTCCAGAACGTTACATACTGCATGCTTCCATCTATAAAAATACATAAGAACATAAATTATAGTCTGTTTTTCATAGACTCATACACAAGTCGTAAAAGGAAAAAAGAGCAAAAACGTTTTTAGGAGCCAACTTAAGGATCATGGTGGCTCAAGAAGGGGAGGAACAGTGTCTGCAAGAACCACAGTAAAGGGGCCAGTCGTTTTTAATCTGTAATTCTACTGAAGTCTGTAGCTAAAATAGCACAATATTAAGATGCTTAAAATTTGGTTAGTAATTATGTAGGTATTCATTGCATTAACCTTCATAATTTTTTATGTTTTTTAATATGTCATAACTTAAATAAAAATCTGAAGCTTCAAAAGGAGAGAAAACATATAAATGGCCTCTGTCTGAATACAATTCCCTTAGGTATTGCTTATCAGACTGAGGTACCCATAACCCGGTGAAGATACAACACTGTGCTGGATACTCATCAAAGTCACATAAATAAGTCAAATCTTCTAGGAACATAATGTTGTTCATGCACTGAAGAAATATACATAGTTATAACAATGTAACAAACATAGATGTTCATGAATGAGACTCTGAGTTGCTTTTTATTACCTCTAACCTTCTCATAGGTATCTCCTCCATTCTACCCTTTCACTAAGAATCTTCACTATCACCTACAGCTACCAGTGGAGGCATTTCTGCAGAAATATTTGTCAAAGCATTGACATAGGCGAAATCACATGACCCCATCAAACTCCCTTCACAACAAGAACCTATGAAGAGCCCGAGGAAAGGAAATAGGCTCATATGGCTTTATTCAACACTCAAACTCCTGTGTTAACAATCCTCTTTCTTCAGCTTTATGACTTTTATGTTCATTGGAGGCATAATAGGCTGATAAATGCCAGTGAATTTCTATTACAAATTGGGTTTTGGTGTGATGCATTAATCCTATGAGGGACACGGTAAACAACTTCACAAAATTCTAAGAACACAGCTGAAAAAAATGTTCACAATACTATGTAATGTCATTTTATGAAGACTCTCTAAAGTAATTTCTTTCTGATCTGATTTCAGAGAAATATTTGTTCCTCTAAAGTCTTGGTTTGTCATCACATTTTGAATAAAGTGAATTGTGGAACAGATCACACTTCTCTTAGAGTAAGAGTGAAATATGGCTGACCCAGTGTAGGTAACGCTATTTGGTACCTTTTTCGTTTGTTTTTTAAACATAATTTTTGGTGTAGCTTTATATCCTCACTTTTATTTATGGCTTCTTTAAAGCCTACTTTTTCTATTCTGTTTAGTTTTATGTAACTCTATAAAATGCCTTAACTCTGAAATAAACAAGAGTAAATAAATAAATAATAACCCATAGGATAAAAATACACACTTTGACGTTTACCAACTGTAGATGTAGTTTTTGCTGCTTAATTAACTATTTGGGTTTTTTTAATCAAGTAAATTTCTCAATTTTTGCCCTAAAAGCCTAAAAATTGAATTGAACTACATTTTAGAACATAAAACATTTGTGAAATGGACCCAGTTTCATATATATTTTATCTCAGAACTGTTTTTCTGAAATAACTGACTGAGAGCAAATAATAATAATAATAATAATAATAATAATAATAATAACAATAATAATAAACAACTAACTAGGAGTTCTGTTCATACACACAATGACCTTTCTGGTATTTTTCCCATTGATTGGTATTGCATTGCATTGATTGGTATAGTAACTAAATTTCCAAACAATTTTAAAATAATTCTTCCAGGGGGAAAACAAAAGCTAACAACACATTAAATAAAAGTAGCCTCTGTGCAGTAAATGTTATTTTTGGAAATATCTCATTGCGCATATTTACTTTCAATAAACCAGTTTATTCTCCTGTGAATCATCCAACATTATCATCTGCTAATCTGACAACTATATGTATGCAGGTTGACTTTATATGTACATAAGTATGTGCACATATTCATTATTTTTTTACTATGTGCCAAATATTGTTCTACTATTGGGAATATAATATCCATTCAAACAAAATTTCTACACTCAGAGAGTTTACATTCCAAGAGGGGGAGACTGATAATAGAAATATGTATACAAGTAAAACACAGTATTCAGATAGCTGGTAGTTATGAAGAAAGAAAGAAGGAAGAAAGGTAACAGAAAGTTGAAGACGTTAAGGTGAGGTTCCTATTTTACTGAAAGTGGAGAGGAAAGCAGTCTGTCACGAGATGATATTTGAGCAAAGACCTAAGCAAAATGAGGGAGCAAGCAATGCTGATACATGCGAACCTTCGAATAATAAGTAAAAGGTCTTGCGGTTGAAGCCCCTTCATATATTTGGGGAGCAATAAGGAAGTCCATGTACCTAGAGCAGAATGAGCAAGAGGAAAATTAGTAGGAGATGAGATTAGAAAGGTGCTAGGGATGAGTTCACATGGTGATTGATGCATTTTGAGTTAGATAAAATGGGAAGAATGTAGTGGAACTGAAAAGGAATATACCTTATGATTTTTTATTTTATGTGCCAACTTGACTAGGTGACAGGTGCCCAGATATTTGGTTAAACATTTCTGGATGTGTCCATTGAGTTATTTCTGGATGAAACTAACATTTGAATCTAATAGGCTTAATGAAACAAATTTTCTTCCCCAGTGTGTGTGGGCATCATATGATCCACTGAGGACCTGAAGGGAACAAAAAGGTGGAGGAAGGAACAATTAATTCTCTCAGCCTGACTACTGAATTGTCACATTGGTCTTCTCCCGCCCTCAGACTGGGACTTATACACCCTCAATCCTCCAGCTCTCAGGAATTCTAAACTTGGATTGGAATTTATACCCTCATCAGGGTGCCTGAGTGGCTCAGTGGCTTAAGTGTCTGACTGGATTTCAGCTCAGGTCTCCATGTCTGATTCAGGAGATCAGGCCCTGTGGCATTGAGCGCCACCCTAGTGGAGTGGAGCCTGCTGGGATTCTCTCCTCCTCACTCTCTCTGCCCCTCCCCTCTTCACTCTCTCTCAAAAATAAGCTTTATATTAAATTAAAAGAATGTATACTATCAGCTCTCCTGGTTCTCAGGCCTTTGGATTAGGACTGGAACTATATCACCAGCTTCCTGGGTCTCTAGCTTATAGACAGTAGAGGTGGACTTCTCAGCCTCCATGCTCATGTTTTCCAATTGTTTTTAATAAATTTCTTTGTAGATACAGATAAATAAGACAGAAGACTAGAGCTAGAGAGAGAGAGATGCTATTGATTCTGTCTCTCTGGAAAGCCTTAATATAATGACTTATGGTAAATTATTTCCACATATTAAGAGAAAGTAGAAAGCCCTGGTGGCCCTAGTGGAATGAGAATCAAGATGAGAGCCAGAGGTAGAGCAAAAAGGAGTCAAACTTGAGGTGGCCATAGAAACTCTAAATCTCTATGGCAAAATTTGGGAGCATTATAAAGTTGGGGGGTGTGGAGGAGGGAAAATAGTGCAACACTGATAAAGAGATGGGGGTTAGAGACACGGGCCAGAGACACTGCTCCTAGTTACTGGTGGTCTGCTGTGTAGGGGCTCATGCGTACCTTGGCAAGGGGTGATAGGGATTCTGAGGGGACTGACGACATATCAGAGGCCTAGGAGCAAGATCAAGAAATTTTAGGATGGGAGGGTGATCTGGCTGAGACATCTGTCACCCCGTGGATCACGAGGCTAGCTAGTCAGGTGTCACCAGCCTCCCTCACTGCTCCATGTGCATTCTTCCCAAACCTGCACCCTTGGCCAAAGAGGACTATCTTCCATGATAGAGGAGGACCGTTCTTTGGTCAAGGGTAACGGGTAGTTGTGTTCCCCTGTTAGAACCTCCAAACAGGCTCTCAAGGTGCATTTGTAGTAAATCACAGTCAAGCTTCTAAGACTCAAGATACATCCAAATGATGTGCTGCATATGAAAGCCTGCCTTTCTTTTAAAATAAATAAATAATCAAGCAAGTAAATAAATAAATAAATAGGTACATTTTTAAGAAAAGAAATTTTAGTGAGACATTTTGCTTGCATGCAAATAACATATCATGGATTTTAGTAGTGATTTCCTTCATGACAACCACAGAGGTCATATGGGACTTCTCATACTACGCTCATAGCCCTCAATCTACCCCAATACACCTCTACCTCTCTGAGATGGAAGAGGAAATCCAAAGGACTAGTATTATTATAAAAGAGACTGCCTTAAATATGGAGAGTCCAGGAGACCACTGATTGTCAAGACTTCTTCCCACCCCTCCCTACACACTACTCAGTGATGGGGGTAGTCCTGAAAAAGATTGCTTACAGACCACACAATTCAACTGCAATTTATGAATTGCGGCCCTGCTACATACCACATTTTGAAAATCTGTTTTATATATTTTATCAAAGATCTGCGCCATACATTAAAATGAGGTGTCCCACTTTGTATGAGAAGTTATATAACCAATAACTTCTAGTTAAAAAAACTAATGATGTTTGGGGTACCTGGATGGTTCATTCAGTTGAGTATCTGACTCCTGATTTTGGCTCAAGTCGTGATCTCCTAGTCATGAGATCGAGCCCCATGGAGCCTACTTAAGATTCTCCCTTCCTCGCCTTCTGCCCCTCCTCTGCTCCTGCTCTCTTGCACATATGTATGCTCCTTCTTTCTCTCTCTCTCTCTCAAAAGAAAAAAAAAAAAGCAATGATGCTTAATATTAACTTGACTTTCTAATAAAATCTAATTTAACTGTTTGAAAGTTTGATAGGTCAACTACCACATACAATCTACTTCTTAGGTAAAAATCTGTTGCCATTGGTCATTTGCTAAAGTGCCCAACTTACTGAATGGGGCAACTAAAAGCATGAGTTGTACTACTCCTGTTAAGTATTTTTTTAAGTATTACAATAACTGACTGGACTACTTGTAAGGTTTACTATTTACACTCAAGAGAAAACAAAACAGTAGATCTGAGCCTAAGTGAAGAACTTTATCATTTATCCTTGTCCATTTAAGTTCAAGTCAGATAATATTTTGAAAGTTATATTTACTCAAATAAAATCAGAACACCAGCCCAAACAAGGTCCTTCTCATGCTATTATTCTGAAATTTCCAGTGCTATTTTTGTATGCTTTTTTTTTCCCCTCTTCCTTGCAATCCTTATATCTTAATCCTCACTGGGGTTCTTCTGTGTTAAAGCAGATAAGCAAAAGTGAATCCTTATATTAGCCGGAAGGCAGCCAGCATAAGAAAAAAGAAGTAGTGGTCACAATTGAAGGACATGCTTTTCAATAGTCGTTCAGACATTTTAGAAAAGCTTACTCATCTCCTTTCATATCTGCTAGTATGACCACCTTATTCTTCTTTTTCAGATTGCCTTCAGGGTTATCTGCTGTTTGAGTGTCATTACAAAAGTCAGGTCTGCTCAGGATCATGTCAAATAAGTTATCCCTGTGTCCTATTTTAACTCCCATTGCTTCTTCCCAGCCCTGTACTCTGGGTCCTAACTATGCATCATATAATGGCAGCTGGGTGCCTCCTTGTGTCACATCACTTTCTCTCTTAATATGATGAATACCAATGTTATGTACATAAATGCCTTAAGAGTGTCATAGGTTGTGGTTTTGCTCTGACATCTGAACAAATATCAAGCCTCTTATGGGGAGTAAAATAAGGCATCCTTAGAAAGGGTTACCTCTACAATTTATTACACCAGGATTACTAATCACTTAAGAAAATGTAATCTCAAAATTAATTATGCTTTATAGATACCTGACAAATAAATCCATACTTTTAAAATTATATGCTGCTATAATTTTGCCTGGAATCTTACCTTCTGCCCCCAAATTTAACAGCTTAGTTATCCATTGTCTAAGCATTTGCTTTGCATTTGAATAATACAGTTTAATCAGATTTTCTAAAGCTTTTATTACATTATTTTAGAGTGGCATAAATAATGTAAAGTAAGCCTAATTTCATATTAGATACCTTCTGTGGTTGCTCATGCAGCTCAAGTTCTTTTTTTTTTAATTAAGGCGATTCCAGCAGTCATTTCTGACTTCTGTGGCATCTTTCTACAAATCCTATCTACTTTACTGCTACACCGAGGTTCATTTGTGTCATTCAAATCTTTGCTCTTTAAATATCCACTTATAAATTTATTATGGCAATACATTCACATCTTTACATTTAATCTGAAACTTCGATAACAAGCAGGAGATGGAATAAATGAGTAGGAGACACACTTGACAAAATTAAAATGCTCTCCTGTCAGTGCCCATACGAACTATCACAATGACAGAATAGCATTTTAATTTTGTCCAGTTCTTCTTTCTCCTTTTCACTCTTCATTTCTCCTTCTCCAGTTGCCGTGGAACCTTTGATAAAAGACCCAGACTTTAAGTGCCCAACATGCTCACCAAAATGTCGGAGGATGTTTTAGAATCATGGATTTTGAATGACAGAGATGAACTTCGCGGCAGCACTGCTGCAGTGGGGAATTTATCATTTTGTTAATTAAGTAGGGTTTTCCAATAGTCACTCCAGACATTGCCTCTGGAATATCATTAATTAACAATCTTGCTTCCATCATGGGAGGGATGGGGAAGGCCAAGCAGCAAAACTGACAAAAGGCATAACTACTGAAATACATACACATACAAATTTGAAAAGCACAAGGCAAAGTTGGAAAGGAGGCAAATTATTTAAAGCTGGTATTGTAGGATCAACAGAGTTAACAAAAATCCAATTCAATAGAATTAAAGCTATCTCTGTTCACAGGCTTTGTGCTAGTCTCTAAATAAAGTCAACAATTTAGAAATACTTTATCTGAACTAAATAATGTACCATGTTGTTTGGAATTTCGGTGTTGTTGTTGTTGTTGTTGTTTTTACCACGATGACTGTTACCTTTCTAGGGGAGAAGAAAATGAGTCTTTTTTCCAGTTTTCTTATTTGTTGAGTATCCAGGTAACAAACTACTTAAAATCAACCAAACAAAACTTGATAATTGGCCCCTATCCCCATCTGAGCCACAGAAGAATGTAACCATGGTAACCTGTGGTTTAGAACAGACCATCTCTCGTGTACCTTTCAGAATTTAAGTATGTGAGAATCTATCCATTCCTAGGCAGAATTATCGTGCCGGGAACATTTTGTTCTTTATTGTAAAGGAAGTATGAAGCCAGGCTCCTAAATAGTTCTCAACAAGGTGTTCAGGTGAAAGGGAGGCTCAGTAACTATGAACGATGCAGATACATTCTCTAAACTGAAGTTCTTTCTGTTAAGGAATAAACAAGGAGTGGACTTCATGCAAGAGCAACAATTAACGCCCCCATGACTGCAGCAGCGTAGCTTGCTGAAACCTTAGTTTCCAAAGTAAGAAGCTTGGTTGGAACAAAGCCGCAGCAGGACACAGAAACCAACTCTCCTCAGACTCACACTGCTAAATAAGATAAAAAACCGAGAAGGAGGCAAACTATAAGACACTCTTAAATACAGAGAACAAACTGAGACCTGCTGAAGGATGGGGAGTGGGTGGGAGAATGGGTTAAATGGGTGATGGGCATTAAGAAGGCACTTGGAATGAGCACTGGGTGTCATATGTAGAGATGAATCACTAGGTCTTACGTCTGAAGCCAAGACTACACTGTATGTTAACTAACTTGAATTCAAATACAATTTAAAAAGAAAACAGATAAAATTTTAAAAAATAAAGTAGTTGTCTTTCCAACAGGCACATTTAGCATATACCAGTAAGTACTATCAATTCACCTCACTTTGGTTGTTGTTATTTTTGTCCTTCAGCAATCAGACCTACAAACAGGACTCACCTGTCTGCATTTCATAATATGTGAGAACAACTGTTTTTATTTCTAGTGACAGAGCCTAACCTGCCAGGCAATGATCTTAGAGACTTAATCTTCGGTTGTCCCACATCAGCAAAAGAGTTTGAAAAGTGATTCCTTATTTAAGACAGCAATCTCTTTGAGCATTAAAATACTGTTAGTGATGATTTAAATATTTGATCAGTTTTAATTCTATCAATGAAACTGGCAGCCAATTTCTCTATTTCCACTAGAATAAGAACATACAAAAAGAACTTAGTGAGTGGATATCTCAAATTGTGAGGCTAGCAGGAATAAAATACATTTTGTTAGAGTTGGGTGGTATTCTCTTTGCAGGCTCTAGTTCAAGGGGCTATAATGGATATCCAAAGGGTGGATGTTGCACTTCATATTTAACATGCTGTCAGCATATTTAAATTTCTACATCACTGCTATGCGTGGATCATTTTGAATGCAGCTAACCTTCTTATCTATATACAATTTCAAAGCATGTGTGATAGTTCTCTAATTCCTATTCAAGTCCCAATTCCTATTCAAGTCAATAAATGTGTATCGAGCAACTGTTGTAGGAAACGTACTTTGCAGAATGTGTAGAGTACACCAAGGAGCCCTAGTTGATTTCCCATGAAGCTAACATAATTTCAGTTCTCCTCTCATCCTTTTGCCAGGACCTGGCAGGGAAACTAGCAATTTTTTAATTTCTAATTCTTATTATTTTCCTTTAAAAATTGTTCTAAACTTGTATGATCCTTAGGGTACACAAACCTAGATATGCATCCCTATCATCTTCCACTGAAGTTTAATAGAAGTTCAATTTTGACACTTGCACATTTTTCTATGTGGAACTATTGCAAGAAGAGTGGTGAAGTGCTGACTGATGGAACCTCTAGGGGTTTGGAGACTTTTCAAGGGAAAGAGGAAAGGTGCCCTGGGTGATAGAGCAATGAAATCTATAATAATTTAAAGGAGTTTCTGTTTTACTGTTTGGGGCATCTCTATTAGTAGGATAAAAAGAGGGAGAAGCAGACTCTTAACTACAGAGAACAAACTGAGGGTTTCTGCAGGGGAGGTGGGCAAGGGGTGGGCTAAATGGGTGTTGGGCATTAATAAAGAGGGCACTTGTTGTCATGAGCACTGGATATTATATGTAAGTGAAGAACCACCAAGTTCTACTTCTGAAACCAATACTATGTTAACTAACTTGGATCTAAATAAAAAATATTTTTTTAATGTGTGCAAGTGGTTAGCATTCAATTAAAGAAACTTTTGGAAATTCTTTCTTCCTAGCAAATATATGAAGTCTGAAGTAAAAGTATATATAAATGGAGTAATAATCTGCATAATACAAAGGTATTTATAATCCTAATAACTACCACTTGTTGACAGTGTATTCTGTGTTGGCAGCATGCAAAGTATTTTCTGTACATTAAATCCTCAGAATAAACCCATGAGGTAGATATCACAATATTCTCAATTTTACAGAGATCCTGGGGACTAGACAGATTAAATAACTTTCCTAAGTTATACTACCATTAGCCATTTAAAAACCTCATTTAAAAAATAAAATAGGAACAGCTAGGTGGCTCAGTCAGTTGGGTGTCCTACTCCAGCTCAGTGTTCCTGAGTTCAAGCCCTGCGTTGGGCTCTCTGCTGACAGCTCAGAGCCTGGAGCCTGTGTTGGATTTTGTGTCTAACTCTGCCCCTCCCCACTCATGCTCTGTCTCTCTCCCTCTCTCTGTTTCTCTCAAAAATAAACATTAAAGAAAATTTTAATAAAATAGAATGAACAAAAATCTCATTAGAAAAAGACTACTGAGCCAGTATTTCATCACAATAAATGTAGAAACTCCTTTAGGGAATCTTGATTTGGGATTATGAATTAGTAAAACTGCCTTTGAAAGCAATTTGACAACATGAGGTTTTTTAAACTATAAAATGTTTACACCTTCAACCCAATAATTTCATTTCTAAATTAACCTTAAAAGATCATCTGAAGTTAGACAAAGATTTGTATCTAAAAATGTTCTTCTCAGTCTCATGCATAACAAGCAATAATATATATTTAAAATAGATATGTAATTATAGTGGAATGTAATGCAGATTTATATATTAGAATGATATATAGCCGTCAAAATTTTGTTTAAAGTTTAACCTATCATTATAATATAAAAGTATTAAACACATAAAAATGCATTTTAAAAAGAAAGGCTGGAGGAAAATATAACGAATTGTGATAGTTTTTTGAGTTTTTGATGATCTAGGTGGGAAAGTTCTGTGTGCAGCTGAAGGTAGGAAACTGGAACTGGGTTTTAAGACACATCTCAAGTTCCAAAAGGAGAATCATCAAAATAATGATGAAAGCCAAAGTCAGCAAGACAGCATTAGATGATATTTAGGTGTATTTTTTTAACTCTTTGAAACTTCTTTGGACTTTTAAAATCTTCTATGTTTAATGTGTATTATCTTTCTAACAAAAAGATGTTTTAAATGGGGGATCATTGAAAATGGAAGATGTTAAAGAAAGATTTCAAGAGGAGGTGAGACTTAAGTTATATTTGTGAAATATCAGCAAAATTTATATGAGGAAAGGGGAAACAGCAATCCAGGGCAAGACCTAGGAGTAAAAACTTGGAGTAGAGAATGTTCAGGCTACATCTGTGAGGAAATGTCTTAATTTCATGGAATGCAGGATTCTCTCTGGAAAAACAGAAACTAAATTTTAGCTATTAGCATGAAACCAGATAATTATGCAGTTTGATGCCATTTTGAGGATTCTGAATGTCCTAGTAATAAAATGTGGATCAGTACCAACCACTGAGCCAAGGACTGGGGTGGAAAGATGGAGGAAAGCAAGGGAAGTGGCAGTATGTAGATGAGACACGAGCTGTAGAGGACTTAGGAGTAGGAAGTACTCTGCTATAATCTTCAAGGCACATGATTATTAGTTTTTAAACTAGTTTATTCATAGTGGTAATAGCCAAGAGTGTACAGACATCAGAGAAAGTTTACAGAAAGAACCAACAGCATTTGATAAAAATCAATGTATGAGATTAAAATGACGGAAGGGTATAGCCCTGGAGTTCTGGCGACTTCAATGGCACCTTTTTTATTTTTTTTTTTAAGGAGAAAGGCATAGTTTGTTTAGAAAGAAAGAGATTTCAAATTTTAATATGTTTAGTTTGAGGAAATAGACAGTCTATCAAGGGAACAAGTCCCCAAAGCAACTGAGATACAGACCTCTGAAGCTGGGGTAAGTAGAATAAAAGTTTCTCTTATGACTCAAACAAAGCTAGGAGCCAGAAGAGAGGGAAAAAATAATCAGCTCTGCCTAGTACCATCAGAGGGTGTTAGCAGTTACTCATTTTAAGTGTCACTTTGCAAACAGACTTAAACCAACCTTTTGGAACCCAACCAAATTATAAATAGAAGACGTTCTGTGAAAAGGAAGGCCCTCAACATGGAAGTGAAAGTCAAAACCATGAGTCAGAGTTGATCCAGGGAAAGTATATAAAAAGGAAAGAGAAATGGCCAAGAATTAAACTCTGGGAATGTTCATGGATAAGAAAAAAAGAAAAGAATTTAACTCCAAAATCCAGTGCCTTTATTTAAAATTCTAAGATGTAACGCCAAATTTGCTCTTCAGGTCAGATGTGGACAGCACACACTGAAACTCTAGAAACAAAAAGCCATAGGAAAACAAAAAATAAACCTACTGAGTCAGAATTCAGTGTATATTGCTTATGCAGAAACAATAAGAAAATTCTTAAAATCAACCAGTATGAATGCATGTTTCACCAAAAATCAATCCATTACTAAAACAAAAATTCTCTAGGGAAAATAATAAGTTGATACATTTTGAATTCAAACTCAATAACCAAGAGATTAAGACAAAGGAATAAAGAATATATTTACCTGAGAAGCAGCCCAATTAGCTGAATTAACCTGTAATGTTGAAATTGAAGTAGTTACATTTTCCTTCTAAAAACAAACATGTAAATCAAAAAGGCATTAAAAATAATTACCCACATATTCTCTCTCTCAATATAATTAATAAACTTTTTAAAAATTACCTACATAAACTATCCAAACTGCAAATCATTTTATATTTACTTTTTAAGACGGCAAATACAGTGAGCTGCTTTCTCTGTAAATGGTCCTTCTCTAAGAAAGAAAGATAAACTCTACTTTTTCCCACAGAATCTCACATTTATGAGTTCTCAAGATACGATTTCACTCTCGCTTGAATTAAAGCAAGTATGTTATTTCTCCTGATGGACAAACCCCCAAAGGCTTAGTTAAACTGAAGCTGGACAAAGGTACCAAGTCTCAAGAGCACTTACTGGGAATCGAAACATGTCTTTTCACCAGGTTTACAGGGAAATATAGTACCAACCATGGAGGCAAGAGACTGAACCACAAAAACAATTAAAATGTTAAACTTAACATATAATGTGGGAATCAAAAAATAGTAAGACTTCTATTAACATATCTTTATTTAAAATTAATAACCACTCACATTTTTCTGTGTTTTTATAAGTCATATTTTAAAGACAGAAAGAAATTCAGATAAACTTAAAGTCCTCTATATCCACCTCTTATTCCCATTTCACTCCTTCCCTCCCTAAAGGCAAACTCTATAGGCAAATTTCTACTTCAGAAACCTTTAGTAAATGTGCAACCTTAATAGTATCAGAGAAGTATAAATTAAAATAATGAGATAACAATATACATACATGGAATTGGCCAGAAACTACAAAGTCTAACAGTATTGAAGCCCAGGTGAATCTTTGGGGAAACAGGGATTCTCTTATACATATGATGGGAATGTAAACTTGAAGCTATAACTTCAGGGAAGAATTTGCCAATATCTGATAAATGTAGAATGTGTTTACCCCACAACAAGGCAATTCCAAGGCAATTCCATGTGAATATTAACTATTCTTTCCCCTTTCTAGTACATAGAGGGGAAAGTCTCCTTGTCTTTAGGTGGGGCTAGTTCTGGCCAATAACTGAGAGACAAAATGCTTGTCACATGTTGCTGGCTATGTAAGTGTGAGTGTAAGGTCTCCAAGCTCCTACTTGCCTTGCCAAGATGATCTTGGAAGCATATGCTAATGTGTAGGGAACATAAGATCAAGGCAATCTGGGGAATGTGGAGCCAAACATATGAGGAAAGCTGCCCTGGAGAGTCACCTGAATCTGTAACAGTTTTTATATGAGCAAACCACAAATTTCTTTTGTGTTAAGCCACTAAGATTTGGAGGTAGCTCTCTATGGCAGCACAAATAGCTTACTCAGACACATAGATAAATATATACATCACACAAAAATTCTCACACATATACACGGAGACATGCATCTTAGACGCAACCTTTGCAATAATACGAAATTGATAAATATCTTAATGTTAATGAGTAATGAGACCAATCAGTTGTGGGGTATTTATACGATGGCATTGTAACTGAAAACACAGAAGAATTTAATTTATATGTGCATGGAATAATCCTTAAAACAATTTTAAGAGAAGCAAGTTGCTGAATGATATGTGTAATATGATAATGCTAAAATATAACCTCGATTAGGGCAAGATAATTAATCTCTTGTTCCCAGTGCTTAGTACATACTGGTAGGTGATACTAATGGCTCAATAAATACCTGTTAAGTGAGTAAATAAATGGTTATTATCTTGGAAATGCTAGAAATACATTATACACTACATAATATCTATGGGTTTTCATACATGTAGTAAATAGTTAAAAAACATGCACTAGAAACATCATTTTGTTAACTCATTTTCATGAAACTATGGGATTAGCTTAATTGCCTTGTCACCCCCAAATTAATCTTTCCCTCTGTTAGGATACTCCAATTTGACATTTGCTGTTGACTTTAGGCAAGCTACTTAACTTTTCATTGCCACAGTCTCCTCACTAGTAAAATAAGATTAAAACATAATATTTGTAATATTCTTGTGATGATGAAATTAGATAATACATACAAAGTGCTCAGACCAGAATGTAACATAAAGTTAGCAAGCAACAACTACGAGCTGCTGTTGTCATTGTAGCTGTTGTTGTTACTGCTATTGTTCCTCCTTCGGCCTTTAAAGCATTGGTAAGTCTATTTTTAACATTGTTTTTGCTTATGAATCATGATGTATGTATCTACAGGAATTAACAAATAAAATTTCCTCTTCTATTTGTCAACTCTTTGGCAATATATTTGGTTTGTAAGTAAACTGTTGCAGTATCTGAACATTGTAATAACAAGGAGTCCGTCTACCTAAACTTTTGAAGCTGAGATACAATGGGAAAGAAAATAGGTTAAGGAGAGAAGTTTCGAGGCATTGGCTTTGTTTTCTTAACAGTTTCTCAAATTGGTCTATTTCACACTGCAAAGCTGGATTTAAAAAAATGAGTGTGTGTGTATGTCTGTTGTGTGTGTGTGTTGTGTGTGAGACAGAGAGAGAGCGAGTGAGAGATACAAAAATAAATAAATAAATAAATAAATAAATAAGAGCATTGCCATTGCCAGCTGAAATTTAGAGGTTACATGAATTGGGTATGTGTAGAAGTTCAAAATTCAAATCTATCTTTTCCACTGATAATAATTAACTTTAGTTTGGGACTGCACTGTGTCGACATTTTAACAAATCATTGATCCTCAGTAGCAGTCGTAACACACTTCAGGATCACTTAAACAGACTCTCTTACATTAACCCTTCACAATTACCTTTTTTTCTGTTTCTTAGTGACACGTTAGAATTCTAATGTGAAAACAAATTGGCCATATTCAGTCTTCTGTAATTTGTAAGAAGACTGAATGTTAATTCCTACATTGCTTTCTTTTCAGTCATGTTAAAAAGTTGCAATCAATAGCAGACATCTGTTCACCATGATTTATTTCTTCAGATAAAGTGCGCCTTTTGGAAACATGCATCCGTGAGGAAGTGATGTAGATATCCCAAACAAGTATCAGTTTGTAATGTCCTACTTAAAGGAACATGGTGACTTTACTGTTTCATGTGGAATAACTTTTGACTACTCAGTATGTACCTGCAATTAAAATAATAGATACAAATTATTTTTAAAAACTAAGAGACTCTCAAGTATCAGGCAATGAAGCTTACCTTGTAGCTAAAGTTCAGTGTGAAAACTAGTAACATAAACATATTCTGGGTGCATTGTACACTTTTTGATTGTATGCTTTGAATGCTCTCTGTTCTATGCTAATATCAATAATTGATAAGTATGTTTGTTGAAAATAAGGCAGATAAATATTAGATATTTTAATTTTCAGAAAGTAAATAATGCTTTACCACTAAACTTTATGCTTGGAGAGTTTTATATCTTGAAGATTTGGATAGAAATACAAGCTCATTAACAGAATATTTTTTACCCAAACCACTACAACTTCATCATTTTGAATCACAGCTCATTAAAACAATTATAATCAAATGTTTCATTTCTTTTTTCCCTTGTGAGAAACAGCTGAAAAGGTTATGTTTGTTTTTCCTTATCTAAATCTCTGGGGTGATATAAACAGGCTACATAGATTCGTGTGCTGTTTTTCATTTATGTTTCAATGTGTCTCTGGTGTTAGTTTGAGTTATTTCATATTTATCTTAACATTATTCCTACACACTTTCAGAACTTGGTGTTATGAGCATAGTTAAATTAACAAGACATTTAATACCATCCTCTCAAAATTCAAATATTGGCAGATGATTGCTTAATGGAATTCAGTTACATTCTCCTGCAGGTGTATTCTATTTTGGACTTCTCTAAAATTGTAAGAGGATAAGTTCTCAATGCTTAGTTTTAAGTCTCCCTTTATACTTTGAAGTACAATATAACACACCATGTAACTTGAGGAACCCTGGAGGGAGAAAACACAAAAAAAAACAAAGCGAAAAACAAACAAACAAACAAACAAAACACCCTGGCTAGAGATAACTCAGGTAATCCAGAATGGAATAGAGCCATACATATTTTAAAAGCCACAGGGATCTAACTGAAATATCCCCAAACGTTCCTCATATTATCTTGTGTTTACTTATTCATTTTAAATACATATAAATTAAGTATAAGTCTATATTTAAGATTTCATTCAGAGTGATCCACCCGGGCTCTGTGAATTGATACCTAACACGAGACTTGCCACTAGTCATTTTAAGCAGGAGTTTGGCATCTGACTACAACTACTCATAACAGTGCTATTCCACTATATTATGCTGTATTCACAGGATCATCTCATCTTTGTTAACCATTCCAACAGTATGTATAGTTAGGGTTTTAATTAACAATTAACAAGTGCACAATTACGGACTTAAGTTGGCAAGGCTCTAGGTGTAAAACTAAATATCATGCATCGCAACCTAGAAGTGAAGGCAAATCATTTAAGATATGTAATCTTTAAGATTACATATTCATCAAAAAATTATTCTAAGTACAGTACTGTTCAAAGTGCTACGGAGAAGCTATAAGAGAGTAAAGTCCTCTTCCTCAAGTTCATGAACACATAGCAGAAGCACATCAAAATGCTTTAAGACTACTACATGTACAAATTTACTTCTTTTTCATCAGTTCTTTCCTGGTGACACAGGCTAAAGACATGCCAATCATTTTATACATCAAAAAATAAAAAGAAACAAAAAAAAGTAAAATTTTCTTTTTATGGGGGCTAAAATATATTGTTTTATGACACTGTTTTCTTTAAAATACATCCAATCCAACTGAATGATTATGGGGCAAGTCAAAGCATGTATGTGAATAAGATCAAAATTCCAGGTTACTATCATTAACTGGGTCCATCTTCCTTAGGTTTTAAATCATGAATAATTCCAAAGGGAGGTTATAGTGTGCCTTGATGTTTAAGAACTTGAATTGAGTAGACTTTGCTTGAATGACATGGATTTCTTCCTAATGCACTTATGTTTTAAATGGTCAATAAAGGGGCACCTGGGAGGCTCAGTCAGTGAAGCCTTTAGACTTTGGCTCAGGTCATGATCTCACAGTTTGAGACTTTGAGCCCTGTGTGGGGCTCTCTGCTGATGGCTCAGAGCCGAGAGCCTGCTTTGGATTCTGTGTCTCCCACTGTCTCTGTCCCTCCCCCTCTCATGGTTGTTCACTCTCTCTCTTTCTTTCTCTCTCTCTCTCTCTCTCTCTCTCTCTGTCTCTCAAAAAATAAAAAAATAAAAATAAATGGTCAATAAAAACACTAAGTGATATTTTGTGATATAACCTCAAATTCTTGACATTTAAAAGCTGCAAAGAAATCTACTTTCATCCTAATTGTTCTAACAATGTATTTGCCATGAAGCATAAAATGGTTCCATAAATTTCTTTCTCAGCATGACACAACCTACATGGACAACAGATGCTAACTGAGTTCACTTTCCATAAGTCAATTTGTCTGTCATATGTTACATCAGTCTATACAGCTCAAATTATTCAGGTAACCAATAAGACCCCACATAAAGACTCTCATTCACCTTGGTTTTAAATATGACAGGTTTAGGGGCATCTGGGGGGCTCAGTCGGTTAAGCATGCAACTTTGGGTCAGGTCATGATCTCATGGTTTGTGGGTTCAAACCCCATGTCAGGGTCTGTGCTGACAGCTCAGAGCTTGGAAGCTGCTTTGGATTATGTGTCTCCCTCACTCTATCTTTCTGCCCCTCCCCTGCCTGCACTCTGCCTCTCTCTGTCTCTCAAAAATAAATAAATGTTAAAGAATTTTTAAATATGACAGCTTTATCATTACATCAGTCTTTTCTATAAGCAGGATCACATGTAATAGATCACTGGTTATTGGGCCAATATCTTACTAACTCTAAAAAATGCTATAGATAAGTGTCCATTGCAAAGTTTTACCTGAATCTCACTGGACATTTAGATAATGTGACTTCAATGGTATGGAAAAGAAAAAAGGACTAAAACATATTGAGACCTGGAAAAATAGCTTCATCACGCAAGTGAAAAATGTGAGGCCCAGAGGGCAAATGACTTGCCAACAGTCAAGTTACAAGTTATAAAGATGGTACTTAAACTCCTATCTTCTGATTCTTAATATAGCTTTCATTCATTTAAACCATATGTTCTGGTTAGCATGATTATGTAACAAATGACCCCCAAACTCTGTAACTTCACTTCGCACCCTCTAAGATGGTTATAATCAAAAAGACATACATTAACAAGTGTTGGTAAGGATGCGGAGAAATTGGAAGCCTCCTATATTGCTGATAAGAATATAAAACAACCCAGCCATTTTGGAAAATATGTTTAAAACACTCAACATACACATCTAATTATGACTCAACAATTTGATACTAAAATTGCAAAGAAGTTAAAACAACACAAATGCCCATCAACTAATATAAAATACCTCATACCATGGAATATCATTCAGTCATAAGATGAGTGAAATATTGATACCTGATATAATTTGCACAAAACAGGCAAATCCAGAAAAATAAAAAAATAGATTGACGTTTGCTAAAGGATAGGAAGACAAGAATGGGGAGTAAATCAATATAGAGTTTTTTTTATATGGTGATAAAATGTTCTTAGATTAGCAGTGATAGTTATACAAAGTTGTGAAAATACTAAAAACCACTAAACTTTACACTTTGAAATAGTGAAATTTATAGCACGTGAATTGTATCTTAAATAATATAATGAATAGGATATAGGATGAAAATCAATTTTAAAATACTTAACTACGCTAACATGTATTTTCCTCATGAATCTGCAGTACTGTCAGGGCTTTTTGTGAAATCAAAGTTGGCTAGTACTGCTCAAAGTCTGAGATCAGGAGTTATCTGGAGGCTCCCTCCCCCACACATCCATTGTTGGGGCTGAGACTTGTAGAACTGGGCTGGAACACTTGGAGATTCTCTGTCTCTACCCTAGCTGCAAGGCAGCCATCCTTCACCCATGCCAATTTTGGCTTCCTTTGTTATATACCCTGAGAGAGAAACAGGCAGAAGCCTTTCCTGGCTGAGTTTCTGAAGCCATGATGCCTTACTTTTTCCACTTTCTCCTGGAAGAAGCAGTTGCCGTTACAGGTTGGCCCTGGCTCAGGGGGCAAAGAATGTAGAACCTACCTCTCAGTGAAAGAGGGTCAATGTTACATTGCAAGAAAGGCATGTGACCTGGGACATACACTAGTGCACCTATCTGTAGAAAATGAAATCTGCCACACCAAAAAGTCAAAGTCCACTATAGTAATATGTGTCTATCTTCTGGGCAGAGAATATGACAAAAGAGAAATAACAAAGGCATCAACTGGGCAGGAAAGATCAAATGAAATAACAGACACTTGGAACCAACTTTTTGGTGATGCCAACAAAATAATTCCCCTTTCTCTCTTTGAAATTTCCAGCCCACACTTATATCTACACCACTCACTCTTCACTAGTTTCTAAAATTTCCTTGACAAGTACTTAGTAATCCCTGGCCTTAGTTTCACTTTGTCTAACTTAATTTAGGTAACTATGTTTTAGTATCTTGGATTTGAAGCAGTTTCTTTTACAAACTCTAGAAACACTAATATTCAGCAAGGTGGAAAATTATCTAAACTATGGATTAGGAGAGAAATCTTAGCACTTCCCCCTCCCCCAAAAAGAAAAAAAGAAAAGAAAAAAATCAGCAATAAATAGAAACTCATCTTTGCTCGCCAGCCTGAATTTTTTCAAAGCTTCCCTGAAGGTATGCTTCACCCACATATATAATAATAATTTGAAAGCAAGGAAGAAAGAAGGTATATAGGTAGGTAGGCAGATAGATAAAGTGGCATCACGATTCTAAGTTTTTGTTTATTTGGTATTTTTTTTCCTCTGAATTTGAGTGATTTTATCTTCCCAAATCTAAAGATATATTTAGACAAAAGGCATTTTTTCTATAATAAGTGCTATTTAACCCTGGGCACTAATTAGGATATGAAAGGTTATACTATGATGACATAGTATAAGCCTAACATAAGCTCAAAATCTTAGTGGCTCGATAAAAGTTTATTTTTCTATTATGCTAAGCCAGTTACAAACCTAGCCAACTCTTGACATAGCTATCCTCCAATCAAAAACCTGGAAATCTAACTAATTTGATTTTATAATTTACCATCTTAATCCCTGAGGAACCCAGGGATTGCTTCCACAATCCCTCAAGCAGAAGAGAGTCTAGAGAAGCCAAGAGAACCTTTCATGGCCTCAGACTAGGAGAGTCACACAATCATGTTGCACTAGTTAGAATTAGAAACTAGTCCCTCCTATCTGCAAGGTAACTGAGAAGTATAACATTCCTCAAAGAAGAAAAGGAGAATCGGATATTAATAAATCATAGTGGTGTCCATCACAATTTACTTTGGTTCCTAATTCAACTGGAAAAGGAAACACTGAAGTAAATTCATTGGCATTTTCTCAGACACCCACAGTGAAAAGTCTAATGGTCTGAATTTTTCAAAGCTCCACAGTCACTAAACTGAATACTGTAGAAATCTCCTTTATGCACACGAAAAAAGCAAAGGGTGAAAGAGTTACTAGATGTAGTCTATCAGCACAGAGATGATGTTTGTAATTTGTAATGACTCTAGAATTTCTGCAGAAGAATACTTTTAGAATAGGAATTTCTTGGGAAACGAAGCTAGGGCATTTACATTAAAGGTGAATTTTCATAACAAGCACACTTTATTTGCCAAATTGTATGCTGACAAAGATTTGTGGGATGCTAAACTGCTGACATCTTTTATTTTAACCTTTCAGTTTAATTTATATTAACCTGTGACTATTAATTTTTATTAACCTTTAACATTTTCAACTAAACATATTTGTCTCATCTATTAATCTGATATGTTACACAGATTACTAAACATGACCTGTGCCCAAAGTGATCACAACTTGCTTCCATGGCTCTGTCAGCTAATGCTGTCCATTCTGTCTTCTGAAGTAATCTGTTACAATATACTTATGGTTAGTATTCTATGAACCACCTGCTATTATATCTTGTAAATTGCAAATCACTTAGATATGCCAGCATAGTACAGATGCCTTCAATATGCAATCTATAAAATACCACTGGAGGTGATGATCCTAATTCTGAAATATTTTAGAATTATAAAATCTGCTGAGCTACACTAGAAATAATAATCTCCACTGAGTAATAATTTCTAGAATTTATTGAGCACTTACTATAAGCCAGACACTACTTTAAATACCTACCAAGAACCTACCAGTACATACTTCAGAATTATGAATCAGTACAAATCTGAGATAGGTACTAGGATTTTCCAATTTTATGGATAAAGAGGTATGAACTTGCCCCAAGAATATAGTTATCATCAAGTCAAGAGTTCAGATCTAGACACTTTACTCAAGAGGCTTTTATCTTCTATTCTATGTGCAGTTTAGATAAAGTGGTAGTTTGCAACCACAGGAAAGACTTGGGATGGCTGGTTATGGTTTGATTTACCATATCGAGACTATGGTTTGATTTATTTCCTTCTCTCTTCCTCTCTCATTCCATCCATCCCAGCTTAATAAACTCTAGAACAATCTATATTTTCATTTCCATCCATCACATCTTGTTTGGAGCCTCCAAGACTTAGAAAATGTGCTTCCAGACCCTGATCTCAAATCCCAGTTAATACTACTCTGGAAATGACTCACCAGCAGGGATATAATGTCTCTTATTTGTGAACATATGGAAATGATTAATACTTTATGTTCCCTATCACAAATGTCACAAGGACATGAAGATAGATCAGAGTAGAGATCTGGAGAACAACTGTGTTGGAGCTTCAGGAAGGAAAGCTGAATCACCTGAAAGTCTCCTGAAAAAAACTGGAAAATGAGCCTGTCAATAAGAACTTGTTATATTTCTTCCTTTATTCTTGAAGTTTGCAATATTTCTAGAAATTTTAGGATAAAATTTAGGATAATAGATATTTGAAATTCCTGTAAATGTCCTTCAAAATTTGGTTTCCTTAAACCCTAAAGAGTTATCACTAGGCATCCAAATATTTAGGGTGATACTGCATTGAAAAGGAGACACAAGAGAGTCTAAATGTAGGAGGATATAAACACAATATTCAGGTTTTCTTTGGAAACTGTAAGGACACAAATACTGCTTTATGAAACTCCTTAATCCAACACAGCCAAGCCCAAGCCTGCAAAGTGCTGATGTCTGAAACTGCAGACATCCTAATGGCCCTAACTTGATTATCCAACCTTCTTGTTTTATTTACAATTTTCCCCAAGGCCTTCTTGTTTTCTTCCCTCTATATGTCCAAACTGTATCCCTCACTTGAGACCAGTTTTTCTCACTTCCTTTTTGATGGAGTTGTCTCCAAATCTTTGAGCTCTTAGGAGTTTCCTCTTTTTCATAAGAATTCTGAGACACATTATTGCCTAAAAATAGCTGATAGGTTTATCTACTATGATAAAATCATTAATTCCTTTTTACTAACACTGATTTTAGTTTTCCTAGTATCACTCAGAAAATATACTGTGTTGGCCACCAAGTAAGGCCTCAACAAGTATGGCTTGGATTTAATTGAATTGTTGTTTTGCTAATCTTCCATATTTGGGGGTATTAGAGGTAGCTGTTACAATTTTTATGATCATACAATTTCAGCAAAATTATACGTCATGTACTTGAGTTATACTTTACTCTGGGAAACACTGACAATAAAGTAATAGATTTTATTTATCAATTTATCCTCTCCAATGGAAAGGCAAGCCTTCTTTTAAAAGTAAACTGACTTGCATGTTACATTTGAATTTCAAAAAGAAAATCGTTGTACATTTATACTTTTGAAAATCTGGATTCCTTAAAAAGCAAATTGGGATGTCTTCCAGTGAAAACTACTTCAGAAAGCACTACTTAAGAATAGAGTTTGTACTGACCCTAGATTTTTTTAAATACCCAAATTTAAGAAACAGTCACAAAAACTTAGTTACCATAAAACTCTTTTGACTAATTCCAGCTGTCTAGATTATTATTAATCATACAAATATAAGCACTGATTGAAAATAAGAACAATTTTCTGACATATTCAATTTGAAGCCTCTGAGCCACTGGACACTGAATTTATTCCAAAAGTGAATTAGTTTATCTAGCAATGTCAAGCTGTCAATCAAACTGTCATTCATCTATCTCAAATTGTCAAGTTTGATAAGAAAAACAACTTTTAAAAGAAGGAGAACTAATAAGAACCAGAGGGCAGTACTAAAATGGCCTTTTGAAAATGGAATACTTAAGAAATGCTCTATAGGTTATTCATGCCTATCTTTATTTCCTGACTTGAAACTAACATTTCACAATCCTTCTCTTGAATCTCAAGCTCTGAGCTCAGGACTTCTTGGGCTTAAGTTTTAGCATTTTCTTAAGAAAGTTTCATTTGGAGAAATGTGACAATTGTGGCAATCCCATTCCCATCGTTATATCCTATTATGAAGTGAAACCTAGAACTATCCTTGGTTTTTCTGCTCATTGTCAAGAAACCATGATCACATTTCTTGTTTCAGCTCTGATATAATTATAACCAATCATATTATTTTGTGAATACTCTAGTTTTGCTGTTTTTTTAAACAACATAAGCAGTCTGGGTATTTTAACATCTATACCTCTCTGAATTTGTGATGAAGCCTGTTGGGTCTATTGTTACTGAGATTTAACTGAACAAATCATTTTCATGGGAAAATAGAACCTCCAAAGGATGCATAAAATTAAGAGGTATGCATGGCCTCTATTATTTTTATGTTGGAGCTAATAAATGCCAGCATGAACAATTAGCAGAAAGTAAAGGTATCCTGACTATAATACACATTGCTCATGATAAGCTAATAATTCTAATATTAATCACTGGTCCTCTGTCCCCACTAGATATGTGTTTGCTCCAAAACTGAAAGGATTATTAGAGTTTTAAAAACCAAGAAAGCGGACAAATGAAAATGGCCAAATTGTCCTTCCTTTTTCCCCTATCATACCAGATTAGATAATATTTTTGCCTTTTATCTAAATGCATTATATGAGCAACCTCTAAAAAAACTGAACTTTTTTTTTTTTTGGCTTCAGCTGGATTTATCAATGAGCAATGCATCATCCAAATACATTTTAGAAATTAGACTTTGCATTCCATTATGCATTTAGACATTTATAGCTGGATGATAAACCTGTGTGCACCTCTGGGGGTTAGACTTATAAATCAGTGCTCACTGTAAAAATATTATACTATTTGAAATTATTGAGGTTCTATATCTTGTTCTTCTGGTTTTTCCAAAGAAATATATATTCTTATGAAAGAAAAATATAAATACTTGATTTAATGTAAAATGTACTCTTTCCTTTTGAAAGCATAATGAGTGACATGGGTCTCCCTCTAGAACTCCAGATGATTCACTAAACTCCCCACAAACAAAGATTCAAAACAATAGTTTCTCCCACAGGTAGACCTCTTATTGCCTTGAACCCTACAACTTCCTTAATTACTTTTAGAAAAATGTGTTTGAATAACATTGTAGGAAAATAACCTATTCGTCAACCATTCTGTAACTATAATCTTGTTTGGTAAAAGGTTAATTTATCTAACTTATCAGGGTTGGACTTTTCTTTCTTTCTTTCTTTCTTTCTTTCTTTTTTTTTTTTTGTTTCTTTGTTTCAACTTTTTAATTAAATTCTAGTGAGTTAACATACAATGTAATCTTGGTTTTAGGAGTAGAATTTAGTGATTCATTACTTATATATAATACCCAGTGCTCATCACAAGTGCCCTCCTTAATATCCATCACCCATTTAGCCCATCCCACACCCCCGGCACACCTCCCCTCCATCAAGAGTTGGGCTTTTCAAACCCTGCCCATTCCAAAGAAAAACCTGTCTTAAGATTTGCCCTGGGCCTGGCTCCTGGGTGAAGACCTCTGACCACTGGGAATATTCTGCCTGATAAGAATGTTTTTGTATGATTGAAGCCTTGGGCCATTCTTATTTCAGTTTGATCTGGGTTGGGGGTGAGGATGGCTCTCAGGTCTGACTGGCTGAAGTCAGTCATGAGGATACCTACATGATACAACCCCAATAGAAACTAGGGCTTCAGTGAGCTTCCCTGGTTGGAGACACTTCACATACTATATTATACATCATTTCAGGAGCAATACTCACATTCCTATGCAATTCCACTGGAGGGGAACCCTAGAAGTTTGCTGGTAGTCTTCCCTGGACTTTGCTCTACCCACTCTTTTCACTTTGCTGATTTTATTTTTTTTTAATGTTTTTTATTTATTTTTGAGAGACAAAGAGGGACAGTGCGAGCAGAGGAGGGTCAGAGAGAGAGGGAGATACAGAATCTGAAGCAGGCTCCAGGCTCTGAGCTGGCTGTCAGCAAAGAACCCAACGTGAGGTTTGAACCCACGAACCGTGAGATCATGACCTGAGCTGAAGCCGGACACTTAACCCTCATTTTGCTGATCTTAATCTATACCCCTTCACCATGAATATAACAGCTTTTCTAAGTCCTAAGTGTCTGTCAGTCCTCAAGCCTGAGGGTGGTCTTGAGGGCCCTCAATATAAAACCTACTGCCAGTTTTCAAAAGAAATGTATTGATTTCAGTCAGGACCCCATTATTATGCACTGAAATTCCTAATTAGAATTTGGAGACACACCCAGCCTCTGTAGACTTTTTTTTATTGCTCTCCAAGCCTACTAACATAGTCATATTATTTCTCATATTCCACTTTGTGTTATGGCTACATTCATAAACATACTATTCCTAAACTTACTAGTTAGTATAATAGGTTGTCTATCATCAAAAATAATGGGAATAAATTTGTGTCTTCAGAAGTAATTCACTAATTATTACAAATAAGATAACATAGGGGTGCCTAGGTGGCTCAGTCAGTTGAGCGTCCGGCTTCGGCTCAGGTCATGATCTCACGGTCCGTGGGTTCAAGCCCCACATCAGGCTCTGTGCTGGCAGCTAGCTCAGAGCCTGGAGCCTGCTTCAAATTCTATGTCTCCCTCTCTTTCTCTGACCCTCCCCTGCTTGCACTGTCTCTGTCTCTCAAAAATAAATTAAAAACATTAAAAAGAAAAAGATCACATAAATTTACAGAGAATAGGACTCAGGATTTTCAAGATATATAAATCCCACCAAAAATCTTCATTAAGACCAGAATTAAAGAATTTGTCCCTAACCACTGGCTGTAAAAAACACTCTTCTCTCCCTCTACAGTTGCGTGTCAGCTATCACTTCATCATATTATTTAAGCAACTTTTGAGGTTTTTTTCTGAATGACTTTACTTCAAATCGCACTGAAAATAAATCTATATTTATATTTTATTCTAATTAAATGATATTTTTAAAATCAAGGTATATAGGTTTCAGTGATTCCGAATGATATCAATTTATATTTTTACTGAGTTTATATTGGGATTGTTGATTTTTCTAAATTGATTGAAAATTATGACATCTTTCTAAAGATCTTAAAAGGATTTGTCAAACAAAACTAAGTTTGAGGACCAGTAAAATGTACTTGAAATGGAATAGCATCACATCATAGGTGTTGTTTTTTTAAGCCTATGTCCAAGTTTCCAAGTATAGGCAGAACAACAGAAAAGTAAAATATTACCCTCTCTGCCACAACCTACGGGTTGTTATTTAAATATTAATATCAATAAATAAAAGTAATAATAATTCCTGAGTAGTATGGGTGCATATGAATGACTTCCCTCATCAGTTCTGTCTTTCATACATTTGTAGAAAGTAAAGCTTGTAGCTATAAAGGGACAAATGACGATTATATTTGCAAGATTCTGGAAAATGGTGAGGGTGTTTCCATTTGTATAGAGAAAGAAAAAAGTCTCACAATTCAGGGACAGGAAGCTATGATTTACATAATGAACATGGCACAGAGACCTATAAAGAATCAAGACTTAGATGGCAGGAAAATCACATTGGCTTAATTCCAAGACACCAGGCACATCCCTGGAAAATTCTGATGTGCCGGAATATAACAGTATGTACTTTTCCCAGAGCCAGAATCAGTGCAATATTTGGCTTTCCTACTTATACTTGGAACATGGGATTCTGTTTCTCAGATCCTATCAGGGTTCCATTTATGTTTAGCACCTGCATGCAGCCCAGGGGCTCTAAGAGGGACTTTATAAATATAAGTATGAATTGCTTAACACACATTTTGTAACTTATAGGCATTCATTTTGATAATCTCCATACTCTAACATCTGATAATCATGAAGATGAAAGTGTTACATTTATATAATTGGAATAATTCCCTTTAAATGAGTTTCTACCAATTTTTCACCATCATAAATAGGGAGAAATTGTTCGGCAATGTCATCTACAACGATAAAAGTTTATCAGAACAAAAGCCAAGCCACTATATATCATCAGGGTTAAGAAGCCAAACTCTAAAGTGTGAATTCTGGCTACACCATTTACTAGCCTTGTCACACTTAGTAACTATTTTACTCTCTTTAAATACCAGTAAATAACATAATAATCTGTAAATAAGGGTCATAAATTTAGCTAACATAAAACTAAGGTGAAACTGTAAAGGACATGGATGGATATAAAACACTTTTTCACAGTGCTTGGTTTAGAGTGAGTGTTAAATTGAAGTTACTATGGTAGGATTGAGGCTATGAACATGAAAAGGTCCACACCCTTCCTTCTCCCTCCTTCTTTGCCACCATGCGGGGAACTGCATGGGAAAAGAAAACTAAGTTAGAACATGCAAATTCTCAAAAGAGAACCATGGGACAAGCAAAGCACTTTTCTCCCAGAACTTCCACTCTTTGAGAAAAGACAGGATCTAGTGAGCAAAATAGCAGGGACGAGTGGACACAGATGCAGGTGCCATATGGGATACAAGTGTGAGAAGTTCCCAATAACTGGGCATGTTTGAAGAGAGAAAAGGACAGGAGATAAGCGTTAGTGTTGACAAAATCATCAGATGCCTATTAACTGAAAGAACTATGATGAAAGGTTGAAATTTTTGCCTGAAGCTTATTTTTTTTTAATGCAACACATTCCAGAAATGGATTTCTGGGGTCACAGATTACAGAGGTGTTATGGGCTAAACTGCTTGCTTCCAAAATTCATATGTTGAAGCTGTAACTCCTAGTACTCAGAATATGACTGTATTTGGAAATGGTCTTTAAAGAGGTGACTAAGATAAAATGAAGCCCTTAAAGTAGGTGATCCCTAATCTAATCTCACTGGTGTCCACATAGGAAGTAGAAATTTGAATACATAGAATACACCAGAGACTCATGAGCAAAGGAAAAACCACATGAGAACACGGCAATAAGGCAGTCATCTGAAAGCCAAGGAGAAAGACCTCCCAAGAGGCCTGTAGACTCTTTGATCTTGAATTTCTACCCTCTAGGACTGTTAGAACACTTGTTTAAACCACCCAGTCATCTATGGTATTTTATGGCAGCCCAAGTAAACTAATACAAGGAGTAAATATTTATATTAGCTATAAAGGAGCAATAATATGCTTAGTGGTTTAAGTGTGGGAGAAGGGGTTTGCTCGGAATGAGAATGATGGAGTTTGACTTTCAGTTCAAATTCTGGTTCCATGACTTTCTCTTTGTATGCCCTTAAGCAAGTTGTTTACTCCCAGACTTTTCCTTTTAAAAAGGGGGGGTTCATATATTATGGTGTCTACTTTATTTGGTTGTTATCAGCCTTAAATGAGCTGAAATGATTAACACCTAAAACAGTGATGGCATATAATACTGACCAATGATCTTAACAATTTTCATTAGCTACAATAATTATTTTCAAGGGTCCCCTATCCTTCTGATCTTCAGCATTTTCAAAAACTATGGCAATGTTATGGAGAAAGTCTCTTGCTCAGCAGAAGCAACATTGGCTGTGGAGTTGTCAGAAGGGGCAGTTTAGTACAAGTCACGTATCTTCTTTCAATGGGGTTACAATGAGAAAGGGTCTTCTCATTCTAACACACCCAAAGTTGGGGCATCTGAGTGGCTCAGTTAACTGAGAGTCCAACTTTGGCTCAAGTCATGATCTCAGAGTTTGTGAGTTCGTGCCCCATGTCAGGCTGTGTGCTGACAGCTCAGAGCCTGGAGCCTGCTTCAGATTCTGGGTCTCCTCCCTCTCTACCCCTCTTCCTCTCTCTCTCTCCTTCTCTCTCTCTCTCTCTCAAAAATAAAATAAACATTAAAAAAAGAAGAATCCAAAATAAATAATAAAATGAAATATCTAAAGGTTGAGATTCATTGTAGGAAATTTATTCAGTAAAGAAATTTAGACACAAATGAAATTAAAGAAGAGAGAACTCTTTAGGTTTCTAAGTTTTGACATTCTGAAATATGTTTGTTGTAAACCTTTTTTTTTTAAGTTTATTTATTTATTTTGAGGGATGGAGACAGTGAGCAGGGGAGAGACAGAGAGATAGAGGGAGACAGAGAATCCGAAGCAGGCTCAGCACTGTCAGCGTGGAGCCCGATGTGGGGCTCAAACTCACAAACCATGAGATCATGACCTGAGCAGAAACCAACACCTGGGTGCTTAACCGATTGAGCCACCTAGGTGTCCCTGTTGTATACCATTTTTAATAACTACTTTTTACTTTTATATTATCTTGCAGTTACAGATACTAAGTGTTTTACATACACTAACTCATTTAATCCTCCTCATAAACACGTGACAGGTAGAATTTATGAATGAAGAGACAGTTGTAGAGAGGTACAATAACATACATGTTCAAGATTAAGGAGCTAGCAAGTAGCAGTCAGGGTTTGAATCCTGGTGGTGTACGACCAGAGTCTATCCTCTTCTTCATTCTGTGTGCTACTTCAAAAGTTTATTAGGCAGATAATAGGTTTCTTTCCTCAAATATATTTAAACCAAAATGTTTCTTTCCAGGATGCTACAGTGCTGTCATTTATTAGGGAAAAATGATATAATTCATTTATTTGAGCATTAAAGAAATATATCTGTGTAATATCATAGTGCTTAAAAGCAAGATTTCTGCCCATAGGCTTGTATTCCAGATCTACATAGACTTACGGCAAGTTATATAGACTAATACATCTGAAATGCCTCAAGGTCTTTTTCAAAATATCATATATCAAGAACATTATTGTGTGGTTTTCCTAATGTATTTATGGTAACTTGAAGTAGAAATCACTCTAGAAAGGTAGGTTTGGGGTCAGCCTGAAAAGACCCTTGAATGACTTCCAAGAACTCAAGTATGATTTTTAAGATGAGACTCATCATTGGTTCCTGAGCAGGAGGTTAAATTCATGAAACTGGGGACGGGAACAGAAACCCTATTACTGTATCGGTAGGTATTAAACACTAAAGACCTGAACTTGGTTTGGGGCAATAGTTACACAAAAATATAAAACAATGGAAAGTATTGCAAAAGAAAACTCAGACTTGGCCACTCGTTAGATGGGAGTAGAAAATAAAGACAAAATAAGATTCAAAGAGGACCAAGGCTCCTTGAGTCAAAGTTCATTGGCTCATTCAGGTGCCACGACTAGAAAGTGGCAAAAGGAGAAGATCTTGGTTTAAAAAAAAAAAAAAAAAAAAAGATTAAAAGTTGATTTTATAAAATAAAACTGAAATTTGCTTTCTATCCATTAAATACACTGGTGCCATTTCTACCTTAGGAAAGTAAAATTCTAATGATTTAAAATAACAGAGACCAAGGAGAAGCACCTTTGAATTAAAGATATATAAATTCAACATTATTTGATTTTCAGCGTGCCAAGTAGGCACATAACGAGATTCTCCCTTAGGCAAACCATTTGCTATTGACACAAATTACTATCTGACAAGAGATTAGAAAAAAAAGTCCAAAGGGAAAAAAATGTAAACAATACTTTATATTTTTCCTTTCTGCTTTTTGTTGGCGGTTTTACAAATTATGAGTTGACTCTGTTTTCAGAGTTTTAAAAACAGGTGCCATAAATAAATAAATAAATAAATGAAATGATTGCTTGGTATTAATTGTTTTTAGAGGCATGCCGCACTAGTGCCAAATTTTCAACTTGTAAATTTGTACAGATAATGCAATTTATGTGACTTGGGAATTGCTCTTCAAATTAAAACCATTTTTAAAATACCAACATCAAGTTAATGAGATAGATTGAATTTTTAGGAATTTCAGAAACATTAAGATTTTTACAGAGGTGCTGAGGCTTATATGCAAAACCTTGGGCAGAATCTCCAGAGCTGTGTTGTTTCTTTCTTTTTTTTTTTCTTTAATAAGTCATTATGTTTCTACAGAAACCAGCATATTCTCTGGAGTTTCACAGATGACATTCTTCACTTTGCCAGCAAAGTACTCCAGGATATATAACAGACCAATGAATTACTCCAGTAGAGCAATAAACGAGGGCTTGAAAAAGTTAATGTGCTTCCCTAAATGCCAAATTTTTATAAAGTGTCTTATTTTAAAAGATAGATGTCAACCTAGAATACTTTACACATTAGATTCCTTAATAACAGATACTACTTTTAACAATATAAAAGTAACAAAGAAAAGTAAACACACTTTGGGAAATAACTTTTTATATTTTTCCAACTTCTTAGGAAAATAAAAGTCTGATAAAATCATTAAAACTTTCCACTCACTCATCCTCTAAAATATAGTTAAACTCAGAGGAATGTTGGTAATTTCTGCAACTTGATATTTAAGTTTAGACAAATGCACAAGGGCAAAGATTAATTTACTTGCTTTTATTGTTCCAATATTAAAAGCAAATGGATATATATATATACACATGCATATTTATATACATATACATACATACCTACACACATATACATATACCTACTCAACTATATTATTTTATTATTGTACTGCATATATATAGATATATTCTATAATATACGTATATATTCCCATATGAATCTCTATTACTACATTTCTTCTAAATATGTAATTTTGTGTTTTCAGGAAAAATGATGTAAGATTTTAGAGGTCAGCAAATCTGGGTTCAAGTACTAGCTTTACTGATTTCTAGCTTTGTAACTTTGGGCAAGTTACTTAGACTATCCATGCCTCACTTTCCTCATCTGTAAAATAAACATAATAGTAAGGTTGTTATGGATACTAAATAATTATGAAATTACTTATCATCATGCTTGGATATGTTATGTCCCCAATAAATGTTGGCTTTACTAATCATTTTACTCCTTTGATTAAACTGTAAGTATATCTAAGGCAATTATTACACCAAACTTTGTTTCTGTAATTCTACATGTCATCTCACACTGCATCTGCCACTCTCAGTCTTCAGTGACTGCTTTTCAAAGATGCCCTCTCCTTTATCCTCTGTATACATTACTGACATATCCTACCATTCCCTAGATTTGAAAGTCTGAAACATAAGGAAAGTCAACTTAAGGCAGAGCTGTCACTGAAACTGACTTTGAAATCTGATAACAGAAACACTGAGGCAGAAGCTAAATAAATATTTTGCCCAAATAAAGGAAAGCCTTGCCCAAAAACACATAAAAACCATAATACTGGGAACATGCATGACCAGGTTTAGTGCTTTCACTCAACCTATAAAATACTGCTGTGCTTTTGTTGTCTTGGATAGGCAGTTTTCTTATCCATCTTCAGTGTTCTTTCCACTGGTAATAGAACTTGGTTTTCTGAGTTGGGAAGATACAACTTACACAAGCCAATTTGCAAATTCTCTTGGAGGTGAGCTGAGTAACTTGGATACAACTTTAATCTATTTAGAGTCTAATACTTTGGAAGATTTTACTTTGCTGCCTGCCTTTTCTTCTGCTAAGAATACCCTTTCTTCTCCCTTCAGAGTTACTCTTATTCATCTTTCAAAACCAATTTCACAGGTTACTTCCACAGGAAAATACTTTTGACATCCTAAGATTGAATCAGACTCTATTCAACCATTAATTCAACAAATATCTGAGTACCTACTATGTGCCAAGTACTAGTCTACACATGGAAATATAGCAGTGATCACATTAACTAAAATCCTGGAGCATACCTCCCAATGGAGGGAAAAAGAGAATAGATGAAACACCTAATACGCCACAGGGTATAATGAAACACATAAGTAAAAGGTAAACACAGAATGGCAGACAAATAAAGCAGGCTAGGGATGGTAGGACATCCTTCCCAATAGGGTAATTGCTGTTAAACAGGATGGTCAGGGAAAGCCTTAATGACCAATAACATTAAAGCAGTAATTCCAAGGAACTGAGGGAACAAACCAAGTGTATATTCAGAGGAAGAATGTGCCAGACTAAGAGAACTTTAACCACAGAAAGCCTGAGGTAGGAACATGCTCAGTATGTTTTAGGAACTAGAAAGGATGCCTTCATGCTTGAAGCTGTATGATTTGGACAAAGTGGTGATGAGAGACAGACAGACATGTGAGGCCTTTCACCTCACAGGCCTTGAGAACTACAGCATTTACTCAGAGGGAGTTGAGGAGCCACTGGGGGTTTGAGCTGAAGGGTGTCCTGATCTGACATGTTTAATGAATTACTCTGATTTCTGTCTCATGAACGTACTATAGTGGGACCAGGGAGGAAGAGGGCAGATCAATTGAAGTTTTACAGTGGTTCAGAGGAAAGATAAGAAAGATAAGAAGGGCTCCCTATATGTTCCTTTGGCAAGCTGAGCATAAGGTCAGCCTGCCATTAACCTACTCCTTGGCATTTGGCTTGATAAAACTGTGACAGGAGTGGAAACAGATCTCTTATTTCTATATCATCAACATTTTGCCAAATATTTGGTATATTAGAGTCCTCAGTAGATGCTTACTGGATGAAAAAACTCTATTAATATAGACTTTCAAAGAAATTCAGAATAGATCCCTGAATAGATCCAAATATCATGGCTTTTCAAACAGAAATTTCATGTAAAAAATAATTTGAGCTGATTCCCTGGAAGAGAAAAATACTAGTATTAGTCTATATTTTTTGGCGATACTGGTCTTCAATTCCCTGTAAAAAGGTAGTTAATGTAAAAAGATAAATTCCTTCAATTCCATGTAAAAATGCAGTAAAAATGTAAAGGAATAAAACTGGGGCTGTGAGCCAATCCCAGAAATGGCAACTAAAGTAATAAAGATAACGGATTTTGATCAGTACATAAAATGAAAATCATAAACAATCTGTACAAAAAATGTAAAGCGACATTAATAAATAAACATCTTTTTAATATTATTAAGGTCAGTTGAGAAAAAACTAATTGTAGTAAATATTTCAATTAGTGTTTTGGCAAAAAGCATTTGAAATTTGAATGGTAATGAAGTAAGGCAAACGTTTTGAATAAAGGAAGGTTTTAATATTCCAGACCCATAATGAATCACAAAAAAGCATTGTCTATGTATTAGTTTGCTATCGCTGTTGTAACAAATCCATATAAATGTAGTGAGTGAAAACAACACAAATTTATGAGCATACTTTGTAAGTCAGAAGTCTGACACAGGTCTTACTGAGCTAAAATCAAGGTGTTGGTAAAGTTGCACTCCTTTCTGGAGGCTCTAGGAGATACTATGTCTCCTTACCTTTTCTACCTTCTAGAGAATGCTTTAAATTATGACACGTCTATATGATAGAATACTATACAGTCATTAAAGTCAGGTTTTTGAAATTTTTAGTTATAAGACAAAACAATAAAAGTAACAAGTGTTACACACCACATTATATATGCAATACCTTTTCAACTACACAAAAATACACAGACAGCTGAAAAAAGGTTTATATTACTGCTTCTAAATGTAGTTATGAGTAATATCTATTTTTTTCTTTATGCTCTTTTCTTAAGTTTTAAATGAAGTATAATTTTTACTTTTAATGTAGTATATTTTCACAAGCAGTACCATGCATTTAAATTAACAGTCCATGTTTTCATACAAATATTTCATTGGCTCTTTCTGATACTTTCTTCTCCTTTTCCTCCAATCAAGCATCGAATTAAGACTTTCTTTTAATTTCAATTTTAAAAAGGGCAAATGTTGCACTTTGCTCTTTTCCCCTTTATTCATAAACTAAATTCTTCAAAGACCTATACCCAAAGCCTTTTGGGTTTCCTGATTTAAATTTCAAAGAGATTCCATTTCTACAAATTCTCCTACCTTAATCTCTTGCTAGACAGTAGGTAATCTTTTCAGAAAAGGCTGGATTTCTAATTTTAACTCTGCAAGTCATTCTCCTAACTTTCGGATCTGTTGAAATATTATAACATCCTATGATTCTCTGGCATACACAAAATTGAAAGGAGAGACAAAACTATGAAGATAGTAAAAAGAACAGTAGCTGTGGGGTGGTTGGGTGGGAGGAAGGAGGAGAGATGAATAGACAAAACACAGAGGACTTTTAAGGCTTTAAAAATACTCTGTATGATACCAGAATGGTGAATTCATGTCATTATATGTTTACCCAAACTCATAGAATGTACAATACAAAATGAAGCATACTATAAACTAAGGACTTTAAGTGATAATGATGTGTCATTGGAAGTTCATTGATGACAACGAATGTACCACTCTGATGGGGGATGTTAATAATGGGGGAGGCTTGTATGCATGGAGGCAGGGTATACGGGAAATCTCTGTAGCTTCCTCTTCATTTTGATGTGAACCTAAAACTATTATGAAAATACAAAATCTTTTTAGCTACTGAAAGAACAGTATATTTTTAAAAAGGAAATATAAGTAAAATCATGCCTCCTCATCCATTTTAAAAAAAGTAAATTAGGGGCACCTGGGTGGCTCAGTCAATTAAGTGTCTGACTCTTGGTTTCAGCAAAAGTCATGATCTGGTGGTTTTGGTTTGTGAGTTCTAGCCCCACATCAGGCTCTGCACTGACATCACTGTCTGCTTGGGATTCTCTTTCTCTCTCCCTCTCTCTGCCCCTCCCCTGCTCTCATTTTCTCAAAAGAAATAAATAAGCATTAAAAAAAACAGTAAAATAACAAAGCTCTGTCTTTCATCTGCCAAATGTAACTACTAAAAATAAAAAGCCAACATATTTGTTTTCATACATGTAATATATATGTATATTTGTACATATACATTACTTTCAAAGAGGAAATAAATAGCCTATTATTAGAGAAATCAGTCTAGCAAACATATTTTCCTTTCCCACTTGCTGTTCACAAAGAGTGTCTAGAAGAAAGATTACCTAGTAGTAACGAACACACCTAACACCAGGTTTTGTTTTTCAAACACCATTCTCCCAAAAAACAGTAACCAGGGATAGGCTATAAAAAATGCAATACAAGTCTGCAACATTTTATGGTGTTAGAGGTTAAAGAGTGTCTTCTGATATGATGCACTGAGAAGGACACAAAATCACTTCTCCACTAGTTTTGGCAAAAATGCCTATCAACTTTAACATGAGATAACATAAGACAAACTCAATTTGAAATAGATTTTTTCTACCAAATACTGGTTAGTACTCTTTCAAGATGTCATGGTCACAGATGAAAAAGTACTACTGAGAAAATGGCCCAATTAGAATAGATTAAAGAACAATGAATAAGGATTAATTCCCAGGCTTTGACCATTGTATTAAAATTATGTAAGATATTACAGTCAAGTGAAGATGGCTGAAGGAACTCTTTATACAATTTTGCAAGAGTTTTGTAAGTCTGGAAATACTTGAAAATTAAAAGTTTTTTTTAAAGGATTTAATGTAGGCCAGGGAATTTCTTTTTATTTTGATATGACCCAAACTCTTTCAAAAGTTGCTCCAGAGTGCCTGGCTGGCTCAGTGGGTATTGCGTGTGACTCTTGATCTCAGAGTTGCGAGTTTGAGCCCCATGTTGGGTATAGAGATTACTTAAAAATAAAATCTTTTTTAAAAAAGTTGTTTCTATTTCTATATTTAACTGTTTTTTATCTTTTTTAAAGATTTTCCTTATTATAACATTAATGCCCCTATTGGCAGCAAGAATCAAGAATTAAATTCACTACAGAGAACAACTGAGTGTTGCTGGAGGAGAGATGGCAAGAGGATGGGCTAAATAGGTGACAGGCATTAAGGAGCGCATTTGTTGGGATGAGCACTGGGTGCTATATGTAAGTGATGCTACTCCTGAAATCAGTATTACACCATAATTTAATTAACTAGAATTTAAATAAAAACTTTTGAAAAAGAGCAAATGTTCTACAATAAAATTTCACCCTTCCTTTCTTCTTCCAATAACTTTTTTCTCTCCTTTTATTTTTTTAAATTTTTTAATGTTTATTTATTTTGAGAGAGAGAGAGGAGAGAGAAAGAAAGGAGAGGCAGACAGAGAGGGAGAAAGAATCCCAAGCAGGCTCCACACCATCAGCACAGAGGCCAATGTGGGGCTCAAACTCACATGATCATGACCTGAGCAGAAATCGAGAGTTGGACACTTAATCAAGCTACCCAGGTGCCCCTTTTTGTCTCCTTTTCAACTTGAATTGTTATTCCCCCATTAAACCTGTTAGAAAAAGAAGCCCTTATTTATTTTTCTAAAATTGCACATATTGTACAGCTTTTCATAAACTTCTAACATCACTGCAATACTATAATAATGTGACTCTGGACATTAGGATTAAATAGTTGCTACTGTCTTGCTACTCAGAATAATGTAGTTAAGGTATTATTCTAAATTCCATAATTAAATAATTAGGGTTGTCTTGGTTGCATGGTACTTTTGTTATTAGTTTTGTTTTTCCTTATTTTCATCCTCCTGAGACAAATGCTGACATATCTCTGGAATGTGAGGGCTTTTTGTTTCTTTGGTTTTGTTTTGGGTTTTGTGTGTGTGTGTGTTTCCTAGAGTGGAATGATGTGACAACTTTCAAGTGATTTTCTTTTCTTCCTTTTTCTTTTTCCTTTATTTTTATTTTCTCTATTTTTTAATTGTAGTAAAATATACATAAAATAAATTTACCATCTCAACCATTTTTAAGTATATAGTCAGTAGCATTAAGTATATTCACATTGTTGAAAAGTTCTGAGTTTTTTTTCTTTTTACTTTTATTTATCCATCCAAAATAGATGCAAAACAAAGATGATTTGCTTAATGTTGGAGGGCCAGTACGACAGTTTATTCCTGGATTCATGTACCACTTTCTCAGAAATTATTTGAAATAATTCACATGAGATATGAATAGAAGTATTAGAGTTAATTTTCATCTCAAATGATTAGGAACAAAAACCAAGCAAAGAGAAGTAGAGAGCTAAAATACATCTATGTGCCTTCTGTATAGAACTTAATTTATCTAAAAAACTCAGCTATCCAAAATACAACTCTACCAGAAAAAATAAGTAGATGAAAGGTCACCAAGGAAACAAAATTAGTGTAACAATATCCATGTTTTTAATTTTGTATACTTCAAGCAAAAGAATCCCATGTTTTCATTCAAGAGTTTACTCTTACTTTAAGGGCAATGTAACATACGTGGTTACCTGGTATGTAAAAATCACAGACTAACAATAACACATATGAAGTAGAAAGAGAGAGAGGGAGGCAAACCACAAGAGACTCTTAAGTACAGAGAACTGAAGGTGGACATGGGTGGGGGAGGGGGTTTGGGCGAGGGAAAATCTGTGAAGGGCACTGAGGAGGGCACTTGATGGGATGAGCACTGAGTGTTGTATGTAAGCCACATTGGCAAAAAGTTATATTAAAAAAGTAAAAATAAATAAATAAAATGGGGGAAAAAAGAGGAATGCTTGTAGGCAATATTGGTGACATACTGAAAATAAGAAGTTACATGTGGAAAGATGTAGGAAAACCATGATAAGCAAAAAAAAAAAGAAAAAGTGTACAGTTAAAGAATTATTAAAAAATAAAAATATCTTTCATATCTCAAAATTCCTAGAGGCTATAATAAATTTAAAAACATTTTAATAACTAATTCTTAGGATATGGTTGGCATATCCTATTTTTAAATACAGGGCATGGAAATACAACCATAATAAGTCATTTCTATGTTGCAGTATCAACAGGTTTAGGTTACAGGATATATACTGCATTGGGAATGTTAACAATAAAGTAGCTTTTGTTTTATTTTTGTGGCTATTTAAAATGTGGGTGCTTTATACCAATGTGGGGGGTAGAGGACATATGGACATAGTGATACAAAAAAAAACTGTACCAAAATAATTTTTCCCCAAAATGCCAGAAATAAGAATTCTATTCTTTCAAAGTCCATTTTTCCCCTAAATGTTGACTTTCCATTAAAATTTTACTAAACAGGTAACATTAGAATAAGATGACAAAGGAAAACATTAAGGAAAAATGGGAACTAAAATATCTAAATATCTAAAATATCTGGTCTAAAATATTAGACTAGAAATACTTAAGGACATTTACTGAGAAATGACCATAGGCATTCAAGGAAGAATCTATGTCTTGGGAAGTTGCCCAGTTTGGCAATTGATAAAGGTTTCAAATGAAAATCCCAATAAAAATTGAGACTATAAGCTCTATGAGGCCAAGAAGCCTGTCTCTATTCATCACTGTATTGTCAGTGCTTATCATGCAAGGACTGCATACAGCAAAATCAGGGCTCAGAGGGCTTTCTATACACTATTACTCTTCATTTTCTCAGTATTCCAGTGAACTAAGGAGATGTGACACCTGAGGCAAGTAAACAGTTTCTTTCCAGACTTAAAGTAATTTATCTAATTGTATGTTTTTTTTTTCAATCAGCTCACAAAACTTCCTAAGAAGTTCTGTGATGATAGCTTTATTAGATACATCAGTAAGCACACCAGCACCACAATTCAGTAAGAATAACTGATATTTTTCATTCATTTCTTTATCAAACACATATTGAGTGGTTGAAAAATGGGGTAAAATATGCAACAAAATTACCAAAAATAAGAAAGCTTTTAAGAAGTCCTGGAGAAAAAACATGGAACTAAAATAAGAAAACCAGAAGCAGCAGGAGAGGTGAGAGGTGGGATCTGATTTAGTCAATAAAGTTTTCCCAAAGAGGTGAAATTTAGGCTAAAATTTGAAAAATGACCCAGCATGTAGATTGAAAAGAGATTGGAAGATGAGCCTCTGAAGGCAGAAGAAACTTGTCATGTTAAAAGTTTGAAACAAGACTGAGAAGGCCAAGTCCTAGCAAAGAGTGAGATTTTTCCCTCAGAGGATTGAGAAGCCATTGAAGGTGGTCAAGGAAGGCCTAGTTATATATACTTTTCTTAGTTCTTAAGCTAAATTAAGTAAACACTGCTAACGTAACTTTGATTTGTTCTGAAATTTTCCATAATGCATTTGAAATAAAGGTTTCACCAACCTTTATTGTTTGAACCTGAAACTCAATTTTAATGGCTGTCTTCCAAAGATCACTCCTTTCTGAACTCTCATAAACTCACAACCACTTAGGTCCTTAAACATTCTCGCTGGGAGCTCCGTTTTCCCTCTATCTTCATCATGACCACGGAGATCTACAGTGCCCACTATAATATGACAAAGTGCATTAACTGTCTGCACCAAGGGGCTCCATTTGTTGTGTTGGCAGGATTTGTTCTTCCTTTCACCTCCCTAATGAGGTCCAGTCCCACTCACTGATGTCCTATAGCAGTCAGACAAACCACTGTCTCAAGTTCTGCCAGGAATCAAAAATAACATTAATTGCATTCTATATTGTGTATCTATATTTAATGATAATGGATAATATCTCTGATGACATTTTTTCAAAATTTGTTTCTCCATTTCCCCTTCATTTGGAAAAATGCCTTCTTGAGTATTTGTCTACCTAGCTTGTTCTAAGAATGTAAACGCTCTTTCACTCTGTGACTCCTCTATTATAACCTGTCTACAGAAGAGCTTTCAACGAGCCTGGTTTTACCACTTGAAAGGAGAGCGGGCCTCATAATTGTTCAGGAGAGTGATCTATGCAGCCCCCACTGGGAGCACATGCAGCTAACATGCTTCTGCAAAAGGGTTCACAGACAGCCTAGTGCTTCCTCACTAGAGCACAATTCTTTTCCCAGGGCACAGGACACTTCAGAAAAAGGATAAAGGGAACCATCTCTCCTTCAATACCCATGAGGCTGCATAACTTTATACCTTCTAGGACCCAATAATCTTTACCTGTGGTAGTCATGGTTTCTCTAGGTTTTATAATTCCACATTTTTTCCAAAGTCAATTAGAAAGGTACCAAATCAAGATACAGGACAGGACACCTTACAACATTCCCCTGTAGACTCTTATGACCTGCCTATGCTGGCAAGACTAATCATGTCTCTGTCTGAAGACACAGACTAAGATAATACATGTTAAAATACCCTAAAAGATACAAAGGGATGTGTAAACTTAAGGTACTAAGACCATGGCTTATTTGCCTTTGTATTCCCAATGATTCTCATAATCTCTGATGTGCAGCAGCTTCAAAGATAGATAGACAGACAGACAGACATGATAGATTGATGATAGATATAGATATGTAAATTTTTATATGCAATATGATATGTATGGAGAGAGGAAGAAAGAGAATGACTAAATCTAATAACTACATTTGAGTATCAGCAAATCTAGCTAGGTAAATTTTGAAATTTTTTTCTCCTCTATTTTATTATTATTTCTATGAACAGTATTTAGTATTTATCTTTGAGGCTATGTCACCTTATCTTTTCTTTGATTTTCTCATGTTACACAACTTTCCCCATTATACACACATATATGCCCAAAGTCTTCCTGGCTGGCACATAGTACCTCTCCCTATCCCCACCCACATCCTCAGTCCTTAGCATCTTAATTCTGTTATCTCCAACATTTAGCTTCCAAATTTCCCATCAGCTGTTAAGTGGAAGAGCATAAATTCAAGTCCAGGGCTATCTCTCTCCAATACTCTTTTTACTAATCTCTGCTCCTTCCCAAGGAATTTCTAGTTCTGGTGACTTGATATTAATGGAAGGATTTTCCTGGAATTCCTCATACCACTCATCAGGTGGTACTACCTCTCCCTCCATAGTAAATGCAGTACTATTTAGAAGTTACCTTTATATATTTGGAAGCAAATGGTTTGAACTTTTAGAAAACTGAGTTTGGGTTGCTGAATTTAAAATGAAGTCATCTGAAGACTCAGATGATGACAAAAATGGTATCCTGTGCTGTTAATCCTTGCACTCTTAAGCAAGTGAGTGTGAGAGTCAGACTTGAAGAGTATTTTAGAGATACAGCCAGTTGTCTTATCACTCACTGACTCAAGAGCAGCCCCTGATGAGTCACACATTGCTTCTGTCACAGCACATCAGCCCTGAGCCAAAAGTCATCAATTGCATGGAGAGCTGTGCTATCAGTGACTCAGAGCAGCTTTTCCCTGCTTCTTCTAAGGACCAAAAAGGACTCAGTTAAAGCACAAAGAATTTAGAATGGATTTGGATAAGAACACAGGGTGTAGATGTGGTAAGAAAGTGAAATTACCCAGTGGTAACATAAAGCAAGGGTCCAACTTTTTTTTTAATGAGAGGATGAGGAAGTTTAAGGTGGTGGCATAGAAAAATCCGGAACTCACCTTTTCCCATAGACACAACAAATTTATAGCTAAATGTGGAACAATTACCTCTGAAAAGAATGTGGGAGCTAGCTAAACATCTACTCCACAAGGATAAAGATACTACCTATCAAGAGGGTAATAGAGGGGCGCCTGGGTGGCTCAGTCTGTTAACATCTGGCTTTGGCTCAGGTCATGATCTCACAGTTCGTGGGTTCGAGCCTCATGTTGGGCTCTGTGCTGACAACTAGCTCAGAGCCTGGAGCCTGTATTCCAATTCTGTGCCTCCCTCTCTCTCTGACTCTCCCCTGCTCATGCTGTCTCCCTCTCTCTCTCTCTCTCTCTCTCTCTCTCTCTCTCTCTCTCAAAAATAAGTAAAACATTAAAAAAAAATTTTTAAGAGGGTAGTAGGGTAGTAGAGGCAGAGAAAGGATCTGGGAACTACCTAACAGCTACTCCACAATGATAAAGATACTACCTCTCAAGAGGGTAGTAGAGGCAGAGAAAGGATCGGGCCAAAAGCCCACCTCCAGTGCACTGACTTACCACTGAGAAAGGTCTCACAAATATGGAACTCCACCCTGAGGAATGAAAGGTTTATGCTCTACCTGAGGCACTCCAATCTTTGGGACCTGTACTAGAGAGATAAGCCTCCAAAATGTCTGGCTTTGAAAAATAGTAGGGCTTAGATCCAGGAGAACCACAGGGCTGTACAGAATGGAGTTTCTGCTCTTAAAGAAACCTTTGCACAAACCAAATCACTCCAGGACTCAGTACAAAGGCATCAGTTTTAATAGAGCCTAGATCATATGTGAGGAAGATTTATTTGCTAATCTTACAGCATCTGCCAGAAGGGCAAATGCCTGTTAGACTTTCCACAGGGAATGGAGATGGTAGCAGACACCATTTTTATATTTTCTCTCTACCTTGCTAGTGCTTGCACTGGTGGGAACCATTTTTGCACTCTTACTCTAACTTTCCAGTGTTGCCAAATGTGATGCTGCCATGCCCTCCTTCCTGAAACAATGGCTGAGCACCCTGCCCCTGCCCAGAACCTTCTAAGCCAGGGTACACCCAGAGACCACACAGGAGACATGTTCCTTGAATACTGGACTTTGGTGGTGAAGAGAGATTGCATTTCTGAGACCCATGGGCCTAAAACTACCTAAGCAATAGGTCGGGAGACAACTAAGAACTGGGAAAGGTTAAACAATATGGTTCATCTCGCTACATGGGGCCATCCCTTCAAGACTGAGAAAGATACCTGTTTCACTTAACACACAGAAACAAATACAGAGAGTTACACAAAATTAGGAAACAGAGAAATATGTTCCAAATGAAAGAACAGAAGAAACTTTAATAAAATGAAAATAAGTAATATACATGATAAAGAGTTCCAAGTAATGGTCATGAAGATGCTCACTGAACTTGGGAGAAAAATAGATGAACACAGAGAGAACTTAAAAAGAGATAGAAAATATAAGAAAGTCCCAAAAACAACTCACATAGCTGAAGAATATAACAAATGAATGGAAGAATATTCTCGAATGGTTTAATAGAAGACCAGATAAAACAGAAGAAAGAATCAGTGATCTGGAAAACAAGGCAGTGGAGCTCACCCAAACAGAGCAGCACAAAGAAAAAAATAATTTTAAAAATGAAGATAGATTAAGGGGAAGTAAAAGTAAAGTAAACATGTAGTAAAGGAAGTAAACATGTAGGAAAGGAAGTAAATTATTCACTTATATAGCTGTATGAAGACGAAAAGACAAAAGCAGTAAAAATGACCCTTATCTACAGTAATTAGTTAAGGGATACACAATATAAGAAGATGTAAAGTGTAACATCAAAAATATAAAACATGGGGGGGGAGTAAAAATACAGTTTTAAACTGTATTTAAACTTAGCTACCTATCAGCTCAAAATAGACTGTTATATGTAAACCTTATGATAACCACAAAACAAAAGCCTATAATACATACACAAAAGAAAATGAGAAAGCAATCTAAATATAACACTGCAGAAAGTCATTGTACTATAAGGGAAGACAGAAAGAGAAAAATAAAGGAACAGAGGAACTATAAAATAGCCAAAAACAATTAGCAAAATGGCAATAAGTACATATTTATCAGTAATTACTTTAAATATAAATGGAGTACATTCTCTAATAAAAAGACATAAAGTAGCTCAGTGTATTAAAAAAAATAAACAAGATTCATCTCTATGTTGCCTATAAAAGACTTACCTCAGATGTAGGATGAAGAGAGACTGAAAGTAAAGGGATAGAAAAAGATGTTTCACACAAATGGGGAAAAAAAACAAAGAACTGGTGTAGCTATACTTACATCAGACAAAATAGACTTTAAAACAAACAAACAAAAAACTTGTAGTAAGAGACAAAGATGAGCATTCCATGCATGATAAAGGGGTCAGCCCAACAATAGAATATAACAAATGTAAATGTCCATGCACCCAAAATAGGAGTACCTATACATGTAAGCAAAATGTTAACAGGTCTAAAGAGAGATGTCAACAGTACTATCAGTAGGGGGCTTTTATACATTACTTATATCAATGGACAGATCATCCAGACAGAAAATCAATCAGGAAACATCAGCCTTAAGTGACACATTAGACAAGATGGATTTAATAGGTATATAGAGAACATTCTACCCAAAATGCTAAATGCACATTCTTCTCAAGTTCACATGGAACATTCCCCAGGACAGACCACAAAGTAAGTATCAGTAAACTTAAGAAGACTGAAATCATATCAAGCATATTTTCTGACCAAATGGTATGGAACTAGAAATCAATTACAATATACAAACTGAAAAAAAATCACAAATATTTGTAGATTAAACAAAAGGATCCTGTACAACCAATGGGTGAACAAATAAAGAAGAAATTTTAAAAAATGGTTTGAGACAATGAAATGGAAACACAGAATGTCCAAAATGGTTGGAACACAGCAATTCTAAGACAAATATTTATAATGACACATGCCTACCTCAAGAAACAAGAAAAATCTCAAATACACAATTTAACTTTACATACAAAGGAACTATAAAAAGAATATCAAATCTCAAAGTTAGTAAGAAGTAATAAAGATTAAAGGGGAAATAAATGACTAGAGACTAAAATAAAAATAGAAAAGCTCAATGAAACTAAGAGCTAGTCCTTCAAAAAGGTAAGCAAAATTGACAAAACTTTAGCTAGACTCATTAAGAAAATAAAATAAAGAGTTCAAAAAAATAAAATCAGATATGAAAGAGGATAAATTATAAAATAAAGAAATTCAAAGGATCAAAAGAGACTACACGAACAATTAATTATATGCCAACAAACTGATAACTTAAAAGAAATGGGTAAATTCCTCAAAACACACCATCTTCCAAGACTCAAGAAGAAATAGAAAATCTGAATAGACTGATTATTAGTAAAGAGATTAAATCAGTCATCAAGAAACTCCCAACAAACAAAAGTCCAGGACCAGATGGCTTCACTGGTAAATTCTACCAAATATTCAAAGAAGAGTTAATACCTACCCTTCTCAAACTCTTCCAAAAAAATTGTAGAGGGGATTCTCCCAAATTCAACACCAGTATACCTTGATACCAAGACCCAGACAAGGACACCACAAAAAAAGAAAAGAAAAGAAAATTACAGGCCAGTATCCCCAATGAAGCTAGATACAAAAATCCTCAAAAAATATTAGTAAATCAAACTCAAAAATGCATTAAAGGGATCATATACAATGATATATATATGTAGAGAAAGGGGGGTTGGGGCAGAGAGAGGGAAAGAGAGAATCCGAAGCAGGCTCTAGTCTCTCAGCACAGAGACTGACACAGGGCTCAATTTCATGAATCTAAAGATCATTACCTGAGATGAAATCAAAGGCCAGACACTTAACCAACTGAGCCACCCATATATCCCCAAACATCCATTTATGATAAGAATTCTTAATAAAATAGGTATAGATGAAACACACTCCAACATAATATAGGTCACATATGACCAGCCCACAGCTAACATCACACTCAACATCAAAAAGGTGAAAGCTTAACTAAGCGAAATATGGCCACTTGTAGCAAAGTGGATGGACCTCGAGGGTGTCATGCTAAGCGAAATAAGTCAGGTGGAGAAGGACAGATACCATATGTTTTCACTCATAGGTCTAACAGGAGAAACCTAACAGAGGGCCATAGGGAGGAGAAGGGGGAAATAGAGTTGGGGAGAGCAAGGGACACAAACCATGAGAGACTATTAAATACTGAAAACTAACCGAGGACTGGAAGGGGGGAGAAGAGGGTGATGGTCACGGAGGGGGCACTTGTGGGGAGAAGCACTGGGTGTTATATGGAAACCAATTTGACAATAAACTATTAAATTAATTAATTAATTAAAAAGCTGAAAGCTTTTCTCTGAGATCATAAATAAGTCAAAAATGCCCACTTTTGCCATCATAGTATTGGAAGTCCTAGGCAGAATAAGTAAGCAGGAGAAGAAAATAAAAGGCATCCAAATTGGAAAGTAAGAAGTAAAACTATCATATTTGCAGAAGACAAAAACCCTAAAGACCCCCACCAAAGAACCATTAGAACAAACAAATTCAGGATACCAAATCAATATACAAAACATGTTATGTTTTTATACATTAACAACTATCAGAAACAGAAATTAAGGAAACAATTGCTTTTACAATTGCATCAAAAAGAATAAAACACCTAGGAATAAATTTAACCAAGGAGATGAAAGACTTCTACACTGAAAACTGTAAGACACTGAAGAAAAAATTGGAAGAATATCCAAATAAATGGAAATATACTCAATGCTCATGGATTAGAAAAAATAATATTATTAAAATGTGCATATTAGCCACAGCAAACTAGAGATTCAATGCAACCCCTATCAAAATTCCAATGGCTTTTTTCAGAAAAACAGAACAAATAATCCTAAAATTAAACAAAACACAGAAACTAGATTGACTGGTAGTTGCCAGGGAGAGGGTGGTTGCCAGGGTGCCTGGGTAGCTCAGTCCATGAAGCAGCCAACTCCTAATTTGGGCTCAGGTCATGATCTCAGGGTTGGTGAGATCTACCCACATCAGAGATGGAGCCCCACACCAGGCTCCATATTGACAGTATGGAGCCTGCTTGGGATTCTCTCTCTCCCTCCCTCTTTCTGCTCCTCCCACGCACTTGCATGCATACACAGGCACATGCTCTCTGTCTCTCTCTCAAAATAAATAAACTTTAAAAAAAAGAGGTACAAACTTCCAGTTACAAAATAAGTCATGAGGATGCAATTTACAGCACGGTGGCTAGCTATGGTCACTAATGTTGTACTGTAAATTTGAAAGTGGCCAAGAAAGTAAATCCTAAAAGTACTCATTACAAGAAAAAAATATTTTTCTTTGTACCTTTGTATAACGAGAAATGGTAAGTCGACTTTTTGTACTGTACACAAATGTCAAATCATTACATTGCATACCTAAAACTAATATAATGTTGTCTGTCACTTACACTTTCATTTAAAAAAAAAGAAAGAAAGAAAGAAAAAGGAAAACTTCTCAATTCCCTAAACTTTGATCAGCTTGAGCTGGGGGAAGGTACTGCCAAAACACCAACAAGCTAAAAACCAGATAAAGATCTCTCCTCCCAGACACAGCCCCAGATCCTCACTCAAACCTCTGCCTACAATTTAAGGAACTATAATAGCAGGGTGTCTGGGTGGCTCAGTCAGTTAAGCATCAGACTTCGGCTCAGGTGATGATCTCATGGTTCATGGGTTTGGGCCCTGCGGCGGGCTCTGTGCTGACAGCTAGCTCAGAGCCTGAAGCCTGTCTTTGGATTCTGTGTTTCCCTCTCTCTCTCACCCTCCCCTGCTTGTGCTGTCTCTCTCTGTCTCTCAAAAATAAATAAAAAATATAAAAAAATTTTTTAAAAAGGAACTGTAATGGCAATGATACATTACAAGTGTGAAGCCTACTAGTACAGTTTGATGTGGTAGTTGGAAACTATTGAAACAAAGACTATTTCTCAAGAAAAAAAATTGTGAAGTACACAGTTTTCCCCAATAATTGAAATGCTCTCCTATTTAAAAGCAGATATAGAACTTTAATAGGTAAATTTTTAAATTATTTGAAAAATGTTTAATTCTGTAATTTTGAGGTTTATTAAAATATGTAATATAAATTTTTTATATAGAAAGTTCACTCAATATTTATATTATTAATAATTATATTCTGTGAAAATAAAACAAAATGAATGCTAAAATAGAAGGGATGTCTTGACATCTTGAGTTCTTCAACTAGCTATTTGAACTGGCCATCTGGACTAATTATTTCAAGCCAAAGGTATTTTATAGAGATAAATGAACATCACTGTGTGTTTGCCTTCCTAGTCCTTGAGCATTGTCTAAAGGAAATAATACAAGCCAGGAGATGAAGAGTTGTTTAGAAATTTATGCAACTGAAATTAATTTCAAATTAATCTAACATTTTGAATATTAGCTACGCCTGAGGTTTTTTCTTTTAAAGTCTTCTATTTTTAGTACAGCATAACTTTTAGTAGTTAGTATTAGGTTCTCAAAATGCAGTGCAGCAAAGGAGAAGGGACCAACCAGCTTCCTAAAGAGGGTAATACAATGAACATACATTTTTTATGGGATGTATTTATCTATCCTCTCTGGAAGACAGGATTGCAAAGAGATTTTATTTCCTACTCTCATCCAAGGCTAGAACTTTATCAGGTCCCTGCCAGTGCTGAGTTCTGCTACTTCCAGAAGGGAATCTTATAAGTAGTTTAATAAATACTACATGGAAACCCTGGGATATCTCACTACAAGAAATTCAAAAGTCATACGTGAGTAATTCCGAATAGAACCTCTGTGTCTCTTATAATGGTATGTTAAACTAAGTAGAAAAATCTCTGTGGTTTTAGTAACTCTAATTGTGCCCTATTGACTAAAAGCAATGTTTTCTCAAGAATATTAACAACGTCTGAGACATTTACATATTCTTCATGGAAGGGCCCAAATCTTTTTCACATGTGTTTATCCTTGGGGCCCTGATCAAAACAGTTTCAGTAAGTGTCCTGTCATACATGAAAATAGTTTTGATTTTTGTAGGCACAAAGTCTAGTTAAATCAATAATTAGAGAAAATTCTATTAAGCAAAGACTCTCAGCCCAAAGTAGGACAGAATATGGAAATTATGGTAAAGAGAGAATATCAACAGAAGATGTAGTTGAAGCACAGGCTCACGACCAGGAACAAAGATTAAAAGTGTGATTGAAACAGACTAAAATACAGAAGGAGACATAACAGAGCCTTGTGTGCTTGTCAGGGGTAAGGCAAATAACGGGGGACTCTCACAAGCTTCAGTGTATTACAAGTCAAAGTTTTTCTAATCTGAATTAGTGGGAAATAATTATGGCCTCTGTGTTCTTTTTGGGGAGCTCCTGAAACATACTTTGAAGACATTCTTTCTCTAAAGTGTTGATTTTTTTTAAGTGTATTTTCATAGAGCTATGCTTCAGTGATATGGATAAGGCATACTTTAATTTATATGAAATGCTATATGTCTTGACAACATCAATTAATTTGTATTTATATACACTTAAAGTTTCTGTGGCAGATATCAGATAGAGGATAGATTACAGGCATTATAGATTTTCAAGTATGCAAATTTCAAGTTTATTCAGTCATTCTCAGGAACTGGAACAAACTAAAGAGAAGATTTCAAGGGTTAAATCCTTCAGGTTTTTATCTTACATCTGCCTTCATTTGCCATATTCCCCATACCCAAATGTTTCTGGAAGGCAAAGTGTGTCTTCTCTTACAATCTGAGTCCTGGGACTGTAGTACCATGGTTGCCTAGGGTCTGACAAAATTTTCCCCACATGTTGTATCTCAGATTCACAAAAGAAATCACTCTGGATTTCCCATGTTCAGAATAATTTATCCTGTGGCTTTTACAGGGCCAAATTTTAATTTGGGCCCATTATTGCTTTTTACCTGGTAATCATATATAAAGGAAATCTTTAGATAGATGATAATCAAAAACAGAAATTATGTGATACTTTCCAAAGCATACTATACCTGTATTTTGCATGCTTGTATTCTAGAATATCTGTTGTCACTGACAAGAAGATAGGTAATAGGGAGTTAATTTAACTTCTTTTTAATTTTTAAATGTTTTTTATGTATTTTTGAGACAGAGAGAGAGAGAGAGAGAGAGAGAGAGAGAGAGAGAGACAGCGTGTGAGTGGGGGAGGGGCAGAGAAAGAGGGAGACAGAATTTGAAGTAGGCTCCAGCCTCTGAGCTGTCAGCACAGAGACTGACACAGAGCTTAAACTCATGAACTGCAAGATCATGGCTGAGCTGAAGTTGGACGCTTAAACGCCTGAGCCACCCAGGCCCCCCTGGAATTAATTTAACTTTCAAGAAATACAGATGTGTAACACAAAAACAGCCATCAAAATTAGGAAATTCTGAACTAATTCTAAGCCAGCTCTCTTCAACATTTTAACTGTTTTAAATTCTGATTCAAGTGTTTTAAAATCCATGGTTTGAACTTCTACCTAAAAGATGACACCCGTGGACAGTAAATAAAAGGGGTTTTCAATTGTTCTTAAAATTGTCTACAGTTGAGGTGGCAAAATTTACAAGTTGTTAAAGCAAAAGAGATACTTTTCAAACCCAAATCAGCTACATCTTAATGGGCTGATGCTAGATATCAATAATCAAAAAGATGTCACCTTAAGGACACTATAATCCTATAATCAATTGTTGCACTTACTTGTTATTTCTGTCTTTAGAGAGGGAATTAGTGTAGTACATTAAAAGTACCAGAAGAATTTAGGTGACTGATTTACTTTTCTTTTCCTCTTTTATAACATAATTTCTAAGGTTTTATCCTATATACCTTGATACTTAACTTTTAAAACTTGCAATCTTGGTCAAAATTGGCCAGCAATATTATCTTTACTTTCTTATGGGTCTGTTTAGTTCTAGATGCATTCAGCTTTCTCAGCCCTGTTAAGTTTATAGTATTTTAAAACACACCTCTTCTTTGTAGAAATTTTGGAGTGTCTTACCATTCTTGAATCACCCCATATAGGCTAATTCAGTTTCTTGTAAATGTGAAATTGAGATGGTAAGGCAGTCAATTGAAAAAGATTGATAAACCAAATTTTAGGCATTAAATATAACTATTTCCAAAGAACATTTGGAAAGGGTCCTCATTTACCCTGTCTGGACAGAACTGGTCAATAATTGGAAAGACTTTCTCAACCCTAATATTAGTATCTCAGAGAAATGGGCAATCTTAACCCAAAAAGAAATATAATAAAAATCAGGAAATTTGACAGGCTAAAAGTACTAGAGGCAAGAACTGTCGCTGGCCAAGAAACGAAAGGTGAATGAACCTCAGGCATTGATACAATAGTGCTTGTAGGGTCATCACACATTTGGAGAGAAGTTATAATTAAAATCCACTAGGCCCCTGCATTCCAACTTTCTTTTTCTCTCCACTGTATTCCACATGTCAGATAATGCTTACAAGAGCCATACAATACTGTGGCAAAACTAGATTTGTTTAAAAAAAAAAAAAAAAAGGAAAAGAAAATCTTAAAAACAAGCAAATAGTACTAATGTCTTATTTTCATTAGCAGAGCATTCATAAAAGTATTTATAAAACATGAAAATTAAATCATACTTTTAAAGATGTCAAAACTGGTTTTATAGAGGAAAATAAATATGACTAATATTTTCTTTAATATTAAACCACATTTCTTAAATATAAGTTTTGAATTTTCTAGAATTCTACTTAACAAATAGTACTAATAAGTTGAGCAACTATGTAATACTAAGGGATATTCATAAATAAATATAATTCCTTTTTTATGATTATATATAATGGACAGGCTGTAACATATTTTTATATAAAGAACATCATTCTCAATAAGACAATTAATTATATAAAATTCTAAGTACTGGTGTTTTATGTGGTCTCTCCTCTCCTTTCACTAAAAATGTATTTATGAGAAAAATCATAAAGGCAGTGAAAGTAACTGTAATATCATAGTTGACCAATTCTACAAAGCACTCCAAGCACACAACTGTTAGCCACAGGGCAGTAGTGGCTGGTCGCTAGAGACTGCTGAAACTGTGTGGCTGGCCTTAGGATTTCTCTCACCCTTCTCAAAATCATATCAGAATACATACGGGTACACGAATGCAAGTGATAGCATTAGAGGAATAACCTTGACTCCTTTTAAACCGATGAAAAATTCATGTCATTCACAAACTTTAGATCTCTATTATTAGCAACAGAGTACTTGCTACACACCTCAAAATAACACAAATATTCTAGTAACTGCCCTCAGTTGAAAATAACTTGATGAACTGTTAGCTCCTTAAGTTAGTTCCCAGCATTAGGTCCTATTTAAGTTTCCAGCATATGGCACAGGAGGGCACACTGTCAGCATTCAATAATTGTGGGTGGAATTCAACTTGGCATCTGTTGGGTGACCCTACCATTGAGGAATGGTCTCCCTTCACTAATTGCAAATGAGAACTGCCAAATACAATTTGGTCCTCTAGACTGGCTGTCAGCACTTTTAATCCACAGTAAAGTAAGCCTGCTTACAAAGAGGAAAAATAGCTTACTTTTGTAAAGTTTTAGAATGATTGATCAATCTTTTATATATATATGATATTCTAGTCTTCTTATTTTGTCTCGTTATTGAGATTTCATCAATGCAGAGGAAGTGGGGGTGGTTGCCTATGTTTGAAAGTTTTGTGTTTATAAATGTTTTTGTGTGTATGTGTGTGTTAGAAAAAAGTGGTATTGTTTAAAAATGTCTTTGGGGGGGGGCGCCTGGGTGGCTCAGATGGTTAAGCATCCGACTTCAGCTCAGGTCATGATCTTGCAGTTTGTGAGTTTGAGCCCTGCGTCAGGCTCTGTGCTGACAGCTCAGAGCCTGGAGCGCACTTCGAATTCTGTGTCTCCATCTCTCTCTCTAACCCTCCCCTGATCACACTGTCTCTCTCTGTCTCTCAAAAATTAATAAAATGTTAAAAAAAATTTTAAATGTCTTTGGAAATAATCCAGTAGAAGAAATATGCTGATTCTATATGACAGATGACATGATAGACAAACTTAAAATCTGGGGTTCACAATTTAAATTCTGATTCTTGGAGGGGCACCTGGGTGGCTTAGGTTGGTTAAGTGTCCAACTCTTGATTTCGGCTCAGGTCACGATCTCACAGTTTGTGAGCTCCGTGGGGACAGTACTGAACCTGCTTGGGGTTCTCACTCTCTCTCTCTCTGCCCCTCCCTTACCTCCACATGGGCTTGCAGGTGCATCCACATGCTCTCTCAAAATAAATGTAATAAATCAATCAATCAATAAATAAATCCTGCTTCTTGGAGAAGAGAATTTATCCCAAACAGGCTGTCTCAACTTCTCACAATTCAGATTCCTCAGTAAGTTTTTAAAATGAGGCATAATAATAAATGGGCCCTCATTCTTCAATCTTTTATCCCATTCAAGAAACAAAAAGTTTCAGTTCCAATCTTATTCTCAGTTGAATGCTTAAAATAATCAATACATAATATAATAAATAATATCAAATGTGTACAAAGACAAATGTTTACAAAACTTTGTAAAGAACAAAGCTACACTTTTTTTGAAAAAACACGTTTTACCTCAGTGAAGACATGTAAAAGCACCCCTATGAAAGCAGGAGAAACCAGATCATATTGGGCAGGTCTCTTTTGACATCTATGGATAATTTTGTCCAAGATTAGTGTGAAAATGTTTCTCTCCTTTTGGGCACAACTGATCTGGAATGCCTATATAAGTTAAGACAAAATGCATTAGCATTTTATTAAACCCCCAATTTTTTTTTACAATGCAGCAATTTCCTAAACTTCCATAGTCTCACCTGCAAATTAAATTTCTGTGTAAGTGCCTGGTTAATTTTCCAAAAACACACTTTTGAAAGGTTTATGAATGTTTCTTATGTCCTCCACAGTATGCTAAGCAATTTTCAGGCATTATCTCATTAATTCTCACACCTATGAGGTAGATACTATTAAAATCCTCATTTTACATATGAGAAAAGGAAGCTTGGGGGAGATTTCACCATTTGCTCAAGGTTGTACAGCTATTTCATGGCAGGACTATATTGCAGAGACATAGGTCATTTTCACATCAAAACCCAAGCTACTTAACATTGTGCACACTTGTGTGTGAAAAATCTTCAATTTGGGCTCCTTTTTCCATATGAAACAAGAAAGAGCTTGTAGAATTACACCTTTAGAAATGATTTTATAGGTCCTCTAGCCTCCTATGCTTTTCCTATTCTCTGATGGCTCTAAAGCTAGTGCAGACATTGACTCTTAAGAGGTAAGGATAGTGTCCTACTTCTGCATGTTACTTGCCAATGCACATGACCTTGCCTTTAATAACAATAAAAGGGCAATTGGTCTTTGATGTAGACACATTTTTCTACCTTTCAAAGCAAGACTTTTCACAGGATGGTTCCCATCTGGGCTTACTTAAGGTTTAGTCATTCAAGAAATACATTTTTATTGATCATCTATTATATGCTTTTCCAACTTTCTTTCCAGTTTTGCAATTCAAGAAATTTTTGAATGAAAGACATATGCACATAATATATTCCCTATGCCGTAAGTAATTCAAGAGCATACTAGAGGTATAAGGAGTACATTTACAATCCATACCCTTTAGTAACTGAAATATAAACATAAAGCTATACAAGTTCCTTTAGTTTTAGAGGCATCCAGGTCTTTTAGGCTATACAGAGTAGAAATAAAATCATCAACTTATTTTTATCATTCAAATGGAATATCCACTTTAAATCTCTCCTGAAAAAGGCTAACTCTAATCTAAAACATAAAACTAAGAAAATCATTTATTACTGTTTTAAGCAATATGATGTCCAGTATTTTCTTTCATTTCATATCCTGGAAACATATTTCCATAGAATCAGTCACTTTGTAAAGAAGTTTCTCCTATACTTCTGTGTGTGTGTGCCCGTGCGCACACACACACACATTTCTCACTATTTTACCAGTCCAGACCTGACTACATTGTTATGTTACCCTTTGGCAAGGTTTACAAAAAGCAAAACCTCATAACCTCTTGACAAATGTTCCTCTCTCTTCTTAACTGGTAATGAAAGAGTGAAAATTTGTGGTGAATGAGATCCAACCTGAGGATCCGTCTACAAAAGAGAAACAGACATTTCAAGCCCTTCTTCCTCTCTTTTTCTCTGAGAATATAAAGAGGACACTTCTCCATGGGGACTTTTCCTTTCAGAGTAACAATACTTGAAAGTTGAGAATTCATCCACTTTCACCACCTGTTTAAAACACCCAAGCCTTCCTTGGCCTATTGCAGCAAGTGGTCTGTAAATGTGAACAAACTCAGATTTCTTACATTCCTCCCACCTGCCACATTTTCTTAACTGAAAGCAAAAAGTGTTGCAATTGTATGTATTCCCGCGAGCCTGCAGAGATTCACAGAGTTCTAAAAGACATTGCTTTACGTTTTTAAAATAGGACAAAGCAGTCTGAAAATAGTGAGGTTTTGGGGTAGATCTGTTTTTAAAAAGACTTAAATATGGTAAAATCAATCTAAAAACTGTTCTAGGCAGCTGAGAGGCTGGGGATAACATGAGCAAAGGGAATAAAGAGAGCGCTGAAGAGCCAGTACCAGTTGCTAATACTTAATCTCTTTAAATAATGAATTAGCTGCTCATATCTAGTGTGGCTGCTAAGAGAAAGCACTTTCTTTGTGGAGTGAAGTAAAGCTTGAATACCCATGAATTATTCAATATAAAGTGTGCCAGTTAAAATGCCTTGATATTGGAAGTCAAGTGTAAGATTATCTCGTCTGTCAAAAAGCATCTCTACCGTGTTACTGAGCCCTAGAGGAGGGGCCCAAGGAGTGAGAAAAGAAAGAAGGAAAGCCATCCAGAAACAATATAATAAAGCACTAAGCATTCAAAGTGAGCTGGTGGCAGCTTTCTCACTGTGGGGAACCTTTACTGACCTGGCCTCTTTAAACAGAACTTACTGCTTACTGCTTACAATCACTACCTCCCTCTGTCCTCCAGGACGAAACAAGAACAAGTTGACTATTTTCCATTTGAAGCACTACATACTAGTTCATCACCTGCTTAAAGAAATAGTTTCCCTCCAATTTTACCTTCTGAGTAATTTATAATTTTTAAAGTAAAAGTGATTAAGCACAAAACATATTGGAATGTAGACCATGGCAAAATTTCAATGTACAGTATTTCATTATTACTCTATGAAATGATTTCATATTCAGCTGGGGTTTTGTTTCTTTCCTGGAAGTTCTTCAAGATTTGCCCTCTTTTTAATAACTCTGAGAAATAATTTGGTACATAAAGAAATGAAGATCCTAAAGTCACTGTGCTCCTCTTAAAAATAAAGTACTTAGAAATTGTATATGCTATACTTTCAAAAAGCATTCATTAAGCACTAACTATAATAAGGCACTGTTCTAGGTGCTGGGAATAAAAAGATCAGTAGTCCCTACCCTCAAGGTATTTGCAGTGTAGAAGAGGAAACAGATGAATACACATTAAACCCATAAAATGTCAGAGATGATATGATGGAACATCTCAAAGGACAGAGAGCAAACTATTTGAGTAGGAGAATCAGAGAAAGCTCATAGAAAATATAATGCTAGAGGGTAGATTTGAAAAAACGTAAAAGATGTTCATCAAGGCAGCCTGAAGAAGGAGGCTTTTATTACAAGGAACGAGGATGAGTAAAAGTGCTGTGAACGACATCTGGCATCATTGGAGAACTACAGCCATCAGGGTGTGAGTGAAGCATCATTTAGAGGCTGGCAAGTACAAACAGACTAGGCTACAGGCACAAGGCTGACTGTGGGTACCATGCTAAGGAGTGGAAATGTTATTCCCTAAGCAGTAAAAGACAATCCAAGGTGGGTAGGCATTAGATGTACACCTCACGATTCTTGTTAAGAAAGATCCCTCTGATAATAAAGTAGATAGCAGACTGAGAAAGTACAAAGCTGGGAATGGAGGCACCAGCCACATTACTAGTGCCAGCGTGATGAAGACAAAAAAGAATCAAAAGGTGAAGAATGGCTGTGGCAGTGGGATCTAATTCAACCTCCACGTACCTGATTCAGATGAACGAGTAAGGTGATACTGTTCACTAGACGAGAGCAGACGGGCTAGGTTAGGAGATAAAGACCGTGAGCTCAGTTTTGGATCTGTTAAGCAAAGATATGGGGCAGGGATTTCAAGATTGTAATCCGGAGCTCAAAGTGGTCTTGGCTAAAGATGCAAATGTGAGAATCATCAACTTAGTCTCAGTTAATGAAGACATAGGGATGGATTAATGAACCAGAAAAAGTGCAAAGGACTCCAGGGAAACCAGTAACGAAAGGGGAGTTAGAGGAGAATACAATACACAACAAACAAAAATTTAGACAAGGACAAGAAAATGATGAAACTAGGGGGTGTGGAAGTTTTAAGAAAAAAAAGGTGCCCAACAGATTCACATGTCCCTTTACAGGTCAAGTATGGTGAGGATTAAACATTACCTGAAGGATTTGGCAATTAGCTAAGGGATCATTGGTGACTTTTTTCATGGCAGCTAGTTTGTAGTGATAGAAAAAATAACCAAATTATCCAGGATTAAGTAATATAGTAAGGAATTCAAAACAGTGAGTATAGACAATTCTTCAGATAATAGTAAGAACAGGAGTGATAGTGGGTTGATTGCTTCCCCTAAAAAGACATACTCAAGTCTCTGTCTCTGGTACCTGTGAAGAAGACCCTTATTTGGAAACAATCTTTGAAGACAATATTAGTTAAGCAGGCAATCCTTGGCCTATAGCTGCATCTCTCCAATCTCTGCCTCTGTCTTTACATGGCTTTCTTTCCTGTGTGCCTCCATATAAGGACGTCAGTCATATTGGATTAAGGGCCCATCCTATTCTAGTACAACCTACACTTAGTTTAACCAATTGCATTTGCATAATCTTATTTCCAAATAAGGTCACATTGTGAGGTACTGGGGGTTATGACTTTCAACATATCTTTTGGGGGGACACAATGCAACTTATTACAGTCTCCTAAAGACAAAGTAATCTAGCAAATATATATATGCATGGGAATACAGAAAAGGATAAAGATATAAATACAGATATGGACACACAAAATAACTGAGGCCCAGAGGTTTTGGAGGTTTTTATTTTTCACTTTTTCAAGTCATACAGCAAGTCAGTACCATAGCCAGCATTAGAACCCAGGTCCACCAATTCCCAGTTAGCTGCCAGCACCCCTTACGACTCATCAGGGGGCTTCAATTGGCACTGTGGATACTGTACAAACTCTTTAATATGGTCTAAAGATGTGCATCATCTGGCCATAGCTTCAACTCAAGCCACATCTCCTACTCTCCATGCTCAAGTCACACTGGCCTTTTTCTAATTTCATAAACTTGCTGGCTTCTTTTCCACTTCAGTCTCTCCTGAGTAGGCTAATTCCTCTACCAAGAAAATGATACTCGGGGCGCCTGGGTGGCTCAGTCGGTTAAGCCTCCGACTTCGGCTCAGGTCAGATCTCACGTTCGTGGGTTCGAGCCCCGCGTCGGGCTCTGTGCTGACAGCTAGCTCAGAGCCTGGAGCCTGCTTCTGGTTCTGTCTCCTTCTCTCTCTGCCCCTCCCCCTCTCATGCTCTGTCTCTCTCTGTCTCAAAAATAAATAAAACACTAAAAAAAAAAATTAAAAAAAAGAAATTAAAAAAAAAAAGAAAATGATACTCATTCATGGGTCCCACTCACTTCTCTTCATTCTTCACATCTTACCAGAAAGTTATTTTCTTGAGAAAACCAATGCTGAGTGTGAAGTTAAATCTCCTACTACATTCCTCTGTGGCATCCTCACACTTTGGAAAACTTTTCACAGGTATAATTAAGGTTTTGGGTATTTAATTTATATTTTCCCCTTAAAATTGCAAGCTCTGAGAAATCATGAAACATGTTAATCTTCCCCCAAAGCCAAGCAGACATTTGCTACATTTTTACTGAACAAAGGAAGGTGTCCTGACTTCCCACTCTGTCAGATGACAAGGGATGCTGGACATGGTGAAACACTTGGATCCCTGCTGTCTCTCCAGTACCCATTTCCATGGGGACATTCTTTAGGGGACATTCTTTTGTTTATTTATTAAGTAGGCCCCACACCCAACATGGGGCTTGAACTCATGGCCCTGAGATTAAGAGTCTCATGCTCTTATCAACTGAGCCAACCAGACATTCCATTCTTACCCAAGTTATCTTCATGGCCATATTCTTTGCCTTCTTCAAGTTTTTTTCCCAATGTCCCTGCTTTACTTTTTCTTTTATGCACAGTACTTACCACTTTCTAACATACTATAATTTACTTACTTATTATTTGGCTATTATCTGTCTTCCCCTACAAAAAATGTAAATTCTAGGGCAGAGATCCTGGTCTTTTTTATTCAATAAAATATCCTAAAAACCATGTACTGGCATGCCTGACATGCAGTAGACCTTTCAAAAATAATTATTAAATATATGTATTTCAGCAGCACGAAGAAGCATTACTAAAACTGTCTTCTTTAAGAAATCAGTACAGATCCTCCAATGCCTGACTCATACTGTAAAAGAAATAGAAACAGGTGTATGGTAGGAATTTTATTTGATGTAATCCTTTTTTAAGGATAAAAAGAATATGGCTGTATTTTGTATGCTTTGTGGTCCACATAAAACTGTCAACTGCAATCAAGAAGAGAAAGTATTAAAGTAGGAGTAATAGCTAACCTCTGTTTTCCAGTATTATTTGGCAGAAAAAAAAACCTAAGCATTAAATTCAGTAACTGAACTAATCTCTGATCCTTCCTGACAACTTAAATCACTTGACATATTGCAATATTTTCTGCAATTTTCAGTGATTTGCTTAAAGCCGACTTTTACCTACTACTCTGCACGTAAAATAAAGCCAGCTTAGACCTAAGCACTTTGTGGACATTTCATAAATCTGACAAAACCATAACAATGAGCACTGCCCCAATGTTTACATTTAAATTTAAAGGTATAGCACAAGTTGTGGCAGTAAAGAGAATCTTGAGGCAATTAGAGCTAATGTACTAATTCATGTGGTTACCTCCCATTCATGCTTTCATGGTCTCTTTTGATACTCAACTGCCTGCAATTGATCGGTGAAAAAAAAAAATCATGTACCAGTTGAAGGCACTCCAACTGCCTACCACCTTGGTGGCTAGCCATTTCAGCTGTTCCTTCCAAAGTTGTCTTAATCTGTTGAGGCTGCTATAATAAAACACCACTGATGGGTAGCTTATAAATAACAGAAACTTACTCCTCCCATTTCTGGAGGGTAGGAAGTCCAAGATCAAGATGCCAGCAGACTGAGTGTCTCCTGAGAGCCTATTTCCTGGTTCAATGACTATGGACTTCTCCCTGTATCCTCACGCAGCAGGAGTAACAGAGCTCTATGGTGTCTCTTTTCTTAGGGCGTTAACCCCATTCTTGAGGGTTCCCTCTTGTGACCTAATCACTTCCCAAAGCTCCATCTCTCAGTGTCATCATATCAGGGATTGGGTTTCAACAGGATTTTTTAGGAGACACAAACATTCACTCTGTCTAGCATATACCACACATAGGCATTCTAGAACTCAGGCTCCTCAAAGTTATTTTGCTGCTTCTGACCATACGACCACTTTCTCCTTCACTGATTCCACTCCCTGACACTACCTGGACCAATGCTCCACATTCAAAAACACCAGCAAATGCTACCATTATTATGGTACCCCAGAGCAGAACAGTATTTGAACAATGATTTGATGATGCTCTAAAGTACTCAAAAGATCGCTGAAAATTATTTTTAATGTATTTTACTTTTTGTAGGTAGACAGTATGCTTTTAATATTTTATTTTGCGCTTGTTAATAGAAAAAATTCTCAAATATTTTGACAAGCTTTAAATTGCAGAACTCACAAATGTTTAAATAATAATGCAGATTTTCCTACCCTTAATGGTAGTGGGGAGAATATTCCAGATGAGAAGAAAAGAATAAATGAAGAATAAGAAAAAATAAGGGACAAAGGGAGGGAGAAAGGGATTGTGGGAGAAAAAGAAAAAAGAATATTTGTCAAACTTGTTATCAAGTTGAATACTTCACAGAGCATTAAAAGTAAGCCAAAGTTTGAGAATAACAGGCATAAGAAATCCATGTCTTTTAGGTTAGAAAACATCAAGGAAGAGAAAGAAACTGCCCAAAAAAAAAACCAAGAAATATTGCAAAATGTGTAAGATGTCCTGAAGGTAGTTGTACATATGTGTGTAACTGGCATTTTTCCCAGTTCAACCCATGAGGCTGCAATATTTCTAAGAGAGACAGGACTAACTTGCCATGATGAAAAAGAATTCTCTTATTTAACTAAATATTAAGGCATACTAGATTTCAACATCTCCCTCATTGCTAACACTCAGTAAATATTTATTTTTACTATTAATCTCAACAGATCATGGAATTATGTTTGTTCAGGGATACAACAAATCTTACAGGAGATTTTTACCTCCAGGTAAAAATTATGCAGCCAGTATATAACTTCCTTTTGGATTCAATTTCAGAAACAAACTGAGTTTGAGGCTTGGTAATCATTTTGGGTATTATGTTGTCTTTGTATCTTCCATGATGCTTCCAAAATTAACTGAAGTTCTTTTCCTGTCCAGAAATATCCATCTTTGGAAGACAAGTCTAAAAGAGGTCTTCAGGTCATTTGAAACCAAGTCCTCTTTATTACAATATAATGCCAAATTGCTATAAATTCAAAAGGATAGATGTCAGGAATCTTGAGTCTGATGTTCATAACTAACTTTTTTCACTTGTTTGAACAGAATATATGAATAACTTGCAAAATCCATCTTGATTGATTTTATTGTTTTTCTCTTACTTCTCACAACATCACTAGATACAATTCTAAAATTAATGCATGATTAAAAGCTTCATTTCCAAGATATACAATGAATAAGTATGTATCATGGAGAATTTTCATTTTTAAAACCACTTTCATTCACTACAAATAAGTCTACTCATAAGTATACTGTGGATTTTGTAACAATTTTTTTCAAGTTTTTATTTATCTAACAGATTCTTAACTAAAATATTTCTCTTATACCATGATTTTTGACTAAGGTATAATTATCAAGGCTTTGCAGAAAGAGATATTAACATTAAAAAAGAAAAAATATTTATGCATCGTGTCATATAGGCCATCATAGCAATCTAGCTCTAACTGCATTTCTCTTTGATTCTTCCTCCTTCATTACACAAACTAAGTGTGTAAGGATGCAGGTCTGATTCAGGTTTCCCCCTCAGACCTTGAAGGCCAGCTAACACCATTAACATTTCTGAGGGCGGGCCTAAAAATGGAGATTAAGACTAGTCACGCCCTACCTGAGGGTCCTAGTCATGCCCTACCTGAGGGTTCTGGGCCCATTCTGTAATTGGTTAAAGTTACTGTCAATGATGTGATGCTATAATGATTGGACCCCTGTACCTGTGTCATAGTTGCCTGTAACTCCCCCTTCCCAAACTCATAAAAGCCCCCACTCCACCATACTTGGGGCTCGCTCCACGTGGGTCTAGTGTGTTGTTAAAGTCTGTGAGCCCGAGTTTAGGCTGGCCGGGCCTAAATTCGTAATAAAGCCCTTTGCTTTTGCACGCGTGCTTCGGCCTCCCTGGCAGTCTCTGGTTTTTGGGGGGCGATATTAAAATCTGGGTACAACAAGTGATTCTATATGTAAAACGTTAGACAAAATCTTTTGGATTGGAATTAAGAGTCTTCAAAAACTGTATGACAAAATCAGTTAAGTACAATGTTTCTTTGTGGCCAGTGGGATTTTTTTTTGGCAAACCTCCAAATCAGAACTGACTTGGTGAGTAGGAAGACCCCTTAATAACAAAGAAAAACAATAAGCCCTTAGCAGATATATATATATAGAGATATATATGTATATCTCTCTCTATATATATATATATGTAGACAGATGTATGAACACACACACATACATATACACATACAAGTTCATCTACACTGTTTAATTAAGAAAGAAAATCCACAACTTTGGGCACTAAGGAGCCTGAATTTTCATATTATACCAGATCTTCTAAAGTCTTCTAAAGTGTGCATGTGTGTGTATATATATATGAGTGTGTATGTTTTCTATACATATTTTACATGTATGTATATATATGTAGTTTATAAATATATATGAATTGTATACATACATATACAAATACAGTTATGGTCTTAGTAAAATAGGAGGTACACACCAGTTGTGGATGAGAGCATCAGGAGACCAGGACATTAATAAATAAACATTAAAAAAGGGGGGGGCACCAGTGTGGCTCAGTTAAGTGTATATTTCGGCTCAGGTCATGATCTCACAATCTGTGTGTCCCCGCCTCAGGCTCTGTGCTGCCAGCTCAAAGCCTGGAGCCTGCTTCGGATTCTGTGACTCCCTTTCTCTCTGCCTCTTCCCTGCTCATGCTCTCTTTCTCTTTCTCTCTCAAAAAATAAATAAAATTTAAAAAAAAAAAAAAAAAAGGAGACCAGGACACTCAGTACATTATCAGCCAACCACACATTAGCAGAGACCAACAAATCCCGACCCCAGGGCAACACAGCTACCCTAGAGCCAAGACCAGCACGAGATCAAAGACCTTCCTCTCATACCACTGCTCTGAGACCATCAGTATTTCTCCAGAACCCAAGAGCTACCTTGGGAGAAAGAAAAGGGAGAGAAGGAAGAGATCTGTGGACCAATCAAATGATCAATTAAACTGGAAGCGTCTGAATTACCACAAACACTACAGGTTTAAAATTAAGGGTTTTTTTTCCCTCTGCTAAATAGAACAGTTGGGGTCAGATGGGGGAGACACCAGTGAGTAGGATTATATGAGCTGTAGAATAAAGAAGTAATATTTTCTTTGGCCATATCAGAGACCATGAATACATCTTTAAACCACTACAGAACCAACATACATTTGAGATTTAAAAGGAGGGGAAGTACATAAATAACCTTTTTTTTTTTTTAACTTTTCCTTCTTGGTCACTCTCCTGTTTCTTTTCCATTCTGTCCCCTCTTGGTTTTGTTTGCCTTTGAAATAAGATAACATAAAAACTGGAAAAAGAAAAAAAAACAGAATGGTCCTTGAGTATGAGTATTTGTTCTGTCTGCTGTTTATTCATTTGGGTTCCAAAGTACAGAAATTACATCTTTCTACCCCATAATAAGTTCTATAACATGAGGATGCCTACAAATTCACTTCAAATAAAGTTGAGAGCAAGAGCTTTAAAAAACCGCTTGTGAAGCACTTTGCAAATGTTATCCAATATAAATAATTCTATATCTTTTCAACTGTTCCCGAAAGAGAATCAGGGCCTTGTCCTACTCTCTAGAGGTCAAAACAGAGTTAGAACTCCCTCTTGCTCGGTTACATTTCCTAGTACCTGTGACCAAACCAGATGCCGGCAGGTATAAAATCTGAGGCAGCTGGTTATCCAACCCCTGAGGGCCAAATGCTCCCAAAAAAATCACTTTGTTTTGCAGCACACATCCTGATTCAGAATCTCTAAGCTAATTATCAGGGTTGTGATTCTCAACCTAATCATTTCTACTACGCCTCCAGAGTAAGAGGGAATCTCAAAATTAACACTTACTATGCGGAATTGTACACAGACAATATGCAGATGGCCCACACAGATTTAAATCCTTAAGGCAGTTTCCACTTCTGTTTATGTTCCTCTTAGGTTTATAAAATCATCAGAAACAATTTACTGAGCTCCTATGGCATGCAAACAACTTCAGAGTGACACCAAGACGTAACCTGTTTCCTAGCCCGTACTGAACTCAGCATTTGAAAAAACTGTAATACAAAGATGTAACTATGCAAGTGACATTGCACAGGAAATAAACAAAAATCACAAACATGCAGGCTTGAGTTCATGACTTTGGGCAAAGGGCAACCGGTAACAAGAGTTATGGGCCATATTTTTTCTGGTCTGTTCAGAAAGACTATCAGGAGTCAAGATTCAAAGCACACAGGGAGAGTGAAAGAAGTGGGGTCTGCCAGACAGAGTATGAAATTCCCTGATCTCGGCAGTCAGTGACTGGAAAAGCACAGCGACGAGGAAAAGAAAAAAGATTTTTCTGGCAGTTGTTGACATTTTGCTTCGTGCTAAAGAAGATAACAACCTGTACGCAGTCATTATATATCTGGAGAGTAGGGCCGCACAGCAGTTAAGAGTGAGATGATATCATCTGAGGTCAAAATCTGGCTCCCACACACACCAGCTTCATAACCTTTGGCAAGGAGCTTACTCTCAGCGTCTTCCTATGTTAAATAAGCCTAAGAGTGGTACCTACTTCATGGAATTGACATAACAATTAAGAGATATCACATGGTAACTTTTTAACGTGAAGTCTGCCATAAACCCCAAGTAAAGTTAATTATTGATGTTGTTGTTATTGTTACATAAATACTGACTTCCTGTATTGGTCTACGAAAATACGAATTCCAATCCTGGTTCCAATCTTGTTACGAGATAGTACCTGACAGTAATAGTTTATCTATAAAGAATAGAAAAAAATGCTTATTCACAGCTTTAAATATATTATTCATTTATAAAATAAATATATTACTATTTTAGATCAAAATTCTTTGAGGATTAAATAATATCATGCAGGTAAAATGGCTCACACAGTTCTTGCCGCATACATAGTAAATACTCAAAACTGTAAGTTGCTCTTATGATCATCATCATTTCACTTATTCAGCATTATCGTGATCCGTTAGGCAAGGAAAAATTGGGACTCAGATAAACAACATGTTACTGAGAAGAGAAATGGAAAGGAAATGTGTGGACGATGTATTTTTCTCTGCGTGCATCACAAACTGGGAGATGTTGGATTGACTCTTGTTGGGATACAGATGAAGCCTGGGTAGGTGAAGAAGTGGAGACAAGCGGGAGGCTTGTCTGGATCCCAGGAGGAACTGTCAGTACACTCTTACTGTGTGTGCCAAGCGCCGTGCTAAGTATTTTACAGACATTAGCCCTTACAGTCCTCACCACCACCCTGAAAAACAGGAGCTATAGTCACCATCCCGTATGACAAACATATTTTAATTTTCGCTGGAGAGGGGGAGCATCTTGGTCAGAGTCTCGTGACTAGCAGGGGACAGAGTCAGGTCAACCAGGTGCTGGTTCAGCTTATATGTACAGTGTGACCCCAGGAACTTTGAAGGAGGAGTATGAGAGAAATATAAGGAAACAGAAGGGTAAAGCATCTGTGAGACAGTGTTTTTAACTTAATAGCCAGAACTGGTGAAGCACTCTCCTGTTACAGAGAAACCCATTCTTCTAGAGATGTGTTTTTTTTTCATTGATACTCTAGGAAATAATAAATCATGTGAATGTTTCTCCTTGGGCATTATTATATCAACCACAACTTTTTTTTTCACAAGTAATAAATGCTCATGTCCTCATTGTAAACAAAAAATTGAACATTATAAGTAAAACAAAAGTCCCCCAGCACACACGCGTTGATCCCTCTTCAGAATAAAATTATCAGGATAAGACACACCCTCCTAAATGTCTTTTTATGTAGGACTCAAATTGTGATGCCTGGACCAGGAGCAGCAGCAGCACCTGGGAACTTGCTAGAAATGCAAATTCTGGTTTCATCCCAGATCTAATGAATCAGAAAGGCTGGGAGTGACATCCAGGACTGTTCTGAACAACCCTTCAGTGACACAAGATGTTCGGTCAAGTTTGAGAAGGCGTTCAGCCCCCCATTGCCCAGGAAATAAACAGTGTCCCTGGGCTCTTGCCTCTAGGCCTTGGCCATGTATCATTCTCTTTTTTTAATTAATTTTTTAATGTTTATTTACTTATTCATTTTGAGATAGAGCACACGCGAGTGCATGGAAGTGAGTGCATGAGGTAGGGAGAGAGAGAGAGAGAGAACACGGAGGAGCAGAGAGAGAGGGAGAGATAGAATCCCAAGTAGGCTCCACACTGCCAGCAAAGAGCCCTTTCTCTGGGCTGGATCTCATGAACCTGACCTCACGCCCTGAGCAGAAATCACAAGTCAGGGGCTCCACTGACTGAGCCCCCCAGGTGTCCCTCATGTAACTTTCTAGCCAAGCGAGCCATCCTACCTTCTCCAGCCAAAGTGTACACATCTGCAGCCCCTGGTTCTGGCCTGGCAAACTTCCTCTTTCAAAGCAAGTCCTTAAACGCTCCGGCTCAGGGTACACAGCAAGCGCCTCAGCAGTGCCCAAAGGCAGGACAGGCGCCGCCTCGAAGGCAGTGGGTGGCGAGGAGCCAGCGGAGGCAGATTTGTTGGAGACAGGCAGGACCGCCCGCCAGCAGCCTCTGCTCACTGCTCCTGTGCCTCGTCCCCTGGTACCTCCGAGGCCTC
>NC_043705.1:64936133-65062261 GCF_006229205.1 Suricata suricatta
AAGCAAGTCCTTAAACGCTCCGGCTCAGGGTACACAGCAAGCGCCTCAGCAGTGCCCAAAGGCAGGACAGGCGCCGCCTCGAAGGCAGTGGGTGGCGAGGAGCCAGCGGAGGCAGATTTGTTGGAGACAGGCAGGACCGCCCGCCAGCAGCCTCTGCTCACTGCTCCTGTGCCTCGTCCCCTGGTACCTCCGAGGCCTCCCGGGTGCGGTGCGAGGCCTCAGAATCGCCGCCCTCCTCCAATCGGAAGCGGGCAGATGGAGGGTCCGGGAGTTCCTCACATGCGCAGTGGAGGCTGATGGCCCGCAAGTGGCCGAGCTCTGGGGTTCTGCTCTGTGGGCGGGGGCCAAGCCAGCCTTGGAGATCTCCTGCACTGGCACCTACCATAACTAACTTTTAAATAAATTGAATTTCTCATCTTAAACAGTCCTGACAATGTGAATCTAAAAGTAGGAACAATGCAGTAAAGTTTTTATTTTTCTTCCTTTGATCCAGTTCTTTTTAACTCCAAATAAATAGGTTGAAGCAAGAATTGTAACTTATTTTATACTAAGTACCAATAACTCTAGAACACATATTACGGATCTCATTTAAATTAAAAGTTGAGTCAGGTAGAACACACAATTACATCTCTCCACCGTCCTCATTAAATTTCAGTTCAACGGGGAATGCTGTCATTTCTTCCACAGGTTTTCCTATCATATTCTTATTTTAGGCCAAACCATCGGTACTCTGAACCAAGTACTTGCAACCCTAAGCAAATAGTATTATATTGCCAAGAAGCAGGGTGTTTAATTGTTCCTAATTTTTCTACACAATTATTGCTTTTGTGTGAACAATCACATGTTGTTTCAAAACAGACCTTGGGTGACTACTCAGAAAAAGTCAATAGGCAAAGTGGAGGCCTAAAGTTTTCTCTTGGGGCATCTCTGCAGTAAATTGTGTTCCTTACAGCAACTTCAACTATCTAATTTATCAAATCTTGCTGGAATAACAAGTGCCAAATTAGTGGATCTGTCACATGAATGTTATTTGCAATTTACTTGTAGTACACCCTTACTTCACATTCAAGTTTTGTCTTGATGTAATTGACTCAACAAGCAAGTATTTATCACACTTACTACTCGAAAATATTAATAACCTTTGATCCTGCTGAACCTCACACCCTCTTACTTTTAAGAAAAGTTGACCAGGTTAAAAAGTTACTTAGATAATTACAACTCATTGTGTAATAGCAATTTCTTAGTATAGAATTTTGCATTCTTCGGACTCAAACCTATTCAACCATATTCAGAAATTCACAGCAAAATATATTTCTTACTCAGTAAATTACAGTATTCCAAAAGAAACTGGGCCAGACAATGAAAATAACTTCAATAGTTATACCTTTTCAAAACTGATGAAGCTGAAGTGTAATTTTAGAGTGTAATACCATGTGTCTGTGTTAATGTGACCAAGGTCCTGAGGAGAGATGCAACATATCCCTCTTTATTTAAAAAAATAATAATAAGGACCATGTGATCTTCAATTTCTGGAAGAATATAGATTTTATGTGTTAGGTTCAAGATTCATTGCTGATAAAAAAAAAAGTTAAAAGTCATTGCAGATGTTAGAAGTGTTCTGAATACAAATCACACAGTGAATAGCACTTAATTACTTCATTTGAAAATTATCAGAATGTCCAAAATCAATTCTGTGCACATATAATTGTATGTTCAGTGAAGTCGTGATCTAAGCTCATTTAACATATGCTGAATTAATAATAACAATTTAAAAAATAAAGAGGGCAGGCAATTCTCTTCACTTTTCCATTAAAAGAGCCCATGGTCTAGGATGTTAGGAATCAGGAGATATGTCTCCATGTCCCCTGTGTCATCACAGTTTTCATGTATGTTTCTCATAATCTGAGCATTCTGTCATGCTGAGTATAATTCTGGGATTTCATACTATGCATTTTGAGGTTAGTGAGTCCTATAAACAAGTTAGAGAGTTTTCTGTTTCTCAACTAAGGGAAGAACAGTTTTTTAAACACTAGGAGGAAAATATAAATATTTTGGACTCAGTGAAACAATAGGTCATGTCTAGCCCCCATGTAACCACTTAAGAGAATTATAGTGTTATTTTGATTGCAATTTTTGCCCCTCTTGTTTATTAAAGAAGCTGATCCACATATAAAAAAATCCACTATACCTAAACTCACTGCAGCCATTTATCATCCGGAGTGCATACCCAAGTTCTCTCAGTAGTGCCAAGAAACACTTTACCTCAGTGCAAAGTAGATTATATTTGCATATTTATAATTGACATGGAAGCAGCACATACCCACAATGCACTGCATACTCATAATGCAGCTTGATTTAAATATGTAAATAGTGATAAACATGAATATTTAAATCTCAGCAAAGAATTCACATAGACGTAGAGCACATCCAGAATGTAACTGATATTTGTCTAATATTATAGGACAATCAAAAAGTTGGTGATATCAGTTGGAGAGGGCTAGTGAACAAACCTTTCTCCACCACACCAAAAAGCCTCAGTAGGTCTAACCAGAGTAGTATTCCAGCCAGGAGATTCTCCAGGACTGAAGACAGTGGAGAATTCAATCAGAATACTTTGAGGAAAGATCAACCTTTCTTCTCTAGCATTTTTAACATAGATGAAAGCCAAACATGGTTAAAAACAGTTCACAAATATTTACTAACTCCCTGCTATGTATAAGAAACAGTCCTGATTACCACAGGAAATTTAAAATATTTTTACAAAAATTCTAACTATCCACTTGGAAACAAAAACATATCCATGTAAAAAGTTATAAGTAAATTATAGAATAATTAGAAGTCTAAGTGCAATAATCTAAGGAAAAACTGATGATGGCCCAAAGCAGGATATTAAACTGGGAACGATGAAAGAAGCCTTTAGAGACACTTAAGAACTACATTGGGCTTAGCAAGTAACTCCAATTAGAGTGTGAGAAAGGAGTCAAAGTGGTCTCAGTTCTAATTTGGGGTAGATGGTGATAACATTAACAAAAACCGAGAACACAGGAATAAGAAAAGGTTTAGATTGGGAAAGATAACACTCTCTTTTTAACTTTGTTGTTTTGGGCTTTGTTTCTTAAAAATGCAGATTGGGAAGTTTTTAAAGGACTATTTTGAAGGAAGTTGTGGATCATCTATCTTAAGTGAAATAACAGGTTTTACTGATCTGTAGAGATAACTGTCACTGATCTGTCACAGTCACTATTCTATGGATAATTATTCAGTGGAAATAAATGAAATATACAATGAGTGTACAGACAATATAGAGAAAAAAATTGAATCTAGTTCTGTCCACATTAGGAGCTCACAGCAGGGATAAAAGTCGTGAGATGGAAAAAAGAAAAAAATTGTAAGATAAGGAACTGGTGAATTCAGAGAAAACAAGAGTTTCAAGAAAAGAGGGCTCAGTAATTTCTATCTGCTACTATGCTGAGGTCAAAAAAGACAAGAAAAAAATATACTGACTTTTATTTTAGTAATTAGGTCACTTGTACCTTTGAGAAGATAAGAAAGGAGGCAGGGGAGAAAGCCATATTTTATGCTAACAAGATGGAATTGAGGGTTAAAAAATGGTGTTAGAACTATACCAATCATCCAAACAAGAAAGGAGAGATATCAAATGGTCACTACAACAAGTTAAGAAATGCATTTTTCAATGTAGGGTAAAACTTTTTAGTTAAGAGATAATCACAAATTCCACAATGTATCTTAAGAGCAGTTTAAACCACCAATGGAACAGAATAGAGAACCCAGAACTGGACCCACAAATGTATGGTCAATTAATCTTTGACAAAGCAGGAAAGAGTATCCAATGGAAAAAAGATAGCCTCTTTAACAGGTGGTGCTGGGAGAACTGGACAACCACATGCAGAAGAATGAAACTAGACCACTTTCATACCCCAAACACAAAAATAAACTCAAAATGGATGAAGGACCTGAATGTGAGACAGGAAACCACCAAAACCTTAGAGGAGAAAGCAGGAAACAGCCTCCTTGACCTCAGCCACAGCAATTTCTTACTTGACACATCCTCAAAGGCAAGGGAATCAAGAGCAAAAATGAACTATTGGGACTCTGTAAAAATAAAAAGCTTCTGCACCACAAAGGAAACAATCAAGAAAACTAATAGGCAATCGACAGAATGGGAAAAGGTAGTTGCAAATGACATATCAGATAAGGGGCTAGTATCCAAAAGCTACAAGGAACTCACCAAACTCCACACCTGAAAATTGAATAATCCAGTTAAGAAATGGATATAAACATATACTTCTCCAAACAGGACATCCAGATGGCCAAGAGACACATAAAATGATGCTCAGCATCACTCATCATCAGGGAAATACAAATCAAATCCACACTGAGATACCACCTCACATCGGTCAGAGTGGCTAAGAGGAACAAATCAAGAGACTATAAATGCTGGTGAGGATGTAGAGAAAGGGGCACCCTCCTGCACTGTTGGTGGGAATGTAAACTGGTACAGCCACTCTGGAAAACAGTGCGGAGAGTCCTCAAAAAAACTATCAATAGAACTCCCCTATGACCCAGAAATAGCACTGTTGGGGATTTGCCAAGGGATACAGAAGTGCTGATGCATAGGGGCACACGTACCCCAATGCCCCAATGTTCATAGAAGCACTCTCTACAATAGCCAAATCATGGAAAGAGCCTAAATGTCCATCACCTGATGAATGGATCAAAAAGATGTGGTATATATATATATATACAATGGAATACTACATGGCAATGAGAAAGAATGAAATCTGGCCATTCATAGCAATGTGGATAGATATCAAACTGAAAACAAACTGAGGGCTGAAGGGGGAGGGGAAAAGGGAAGAGCGATGATGGTCATGGAGAAGGGCACTTGTGGGGAGAAGCATTGGGTGTTACATGGAAACCAACTTGACAATTAAAAAAATAAATAAAGATGATGGAGGAGGAGGGAATAAAAGAACAGTCTAAACCATAACTTCTTCAAACCTCTCCGCCTCTTTCCAAACTCTCCCTCACACACACTCACACCCCCAACCAGAGCCATGCTTTTCTACCGGAGGCATTCCAAAGTTCAATATGTTAAGTGAATGTCACATCTATCTCAGGACAACAAGATGGCTGAGATGCCAACTAGCCTTTCTTCGGTTCATCTTCATGAATACATGGAAAAGCTTTTCCCATTAATCTAAGAACAGAAGGTGTGTACTAGGATGCAAGTTCTTCTTGGTTTAGTAGAAAATGCAAACTCTAACTTGGGGCTAGTTCCATCTTGAAATGTTGTTGAAGAAATATGATGCTAAGTCATGTATCCAGATAGTACATTCCCAGGGCTATCTCTGAGCATGAATGTTGCCTAAGTAGAACGAGTCAGCAGAAACTAATAAGTAGGAGAGTTGTGAAAGTTCAGTTTTTAACCATCACTGTGTACCTGGAACATAACACAATACCTAGCATGGAGCTTCAGTTACTTTTTGTTAGATTGAATATCCTTTTTTAAACATTTGTCCAGTCTAAAATTACTCTATAGAATAACTTGTTATAGGGACAAAAGCATAAGACTAGGACACAGAAGGTTAGGGCTTCAGGCCTGCTCTGGAACGTTTTGATAAGTCTTCTATCTCTCCATTAGTTCTCCCTTCTGTACACTTATTCTGCATACTTCGCAGGTTTTAGAGGGGCACACGTGAAAAATTGCATGCGAAAAGTGCTTCGTACATTTTTCTATACTATATAAATATTAAGGCACCTTTTATTATTACTATTAATATATCATTTAAGGTGATCAGATGTTGACATAAAATGTGTCTTTTTTCTTAAGTTGGCTCTGTTACAAGTCTTATTTTATTCTTATTTACCCCTGTTTATCTACTCCCTGTTTGAGATCCGCTAAACTATTTGCCTATTTATCAGGGTGGCCCTAATTTGGAATACAGAGACTAATGGCATTGAAAAATTGCACAGAAAGGAGTCACCCATGTATTATGATAGATCATAAATATGGATGACTAGAAAGTAAGATGCTTCGCTTAAGATGCAAATTAGCAGAGAATGAGATGCAGTGAGTTGTGCACCAGAGATTCAAATCCTGATGGAGAAGTCCCTGTAGGGTCACCGACAAAAAGCATGTTTTTGCTGTCACTCCCCAGTGAGGCTGTAGACTCTCCCTGGGCCTGTCATGCAACACTAATTGAACAGGATACTAATAGGAGGGAAAGTGTGCCAGCCACATCCCCGAGTGCATAGCCACCGAGTCTAGTCTAGGGAAACATTCCTTGCAAAAAGCACACAGACACAGAACTACAACCCAGAAATCCACGGCCAGACCAATCCTAGCAGCAGTGTGATTGAGAAAATGAGGAAGGCAGAAAGGGAGAAACGGAAGCTTTGAAGGAAATACAAATAGTCGTAATGGAGATAAATGGTCCTCCAGGGAACTATCGCACTCTGTAATCCAAACCCTCCTCCCCACCCTCCTGTAACTTGCAAAGTTCATCCCCTAAGTCCCCCATCCTCCCAGTCTCCCACATAAGATTCAGATGATGAGATTTCTGGTGTGATATATCAGACAACAGAGGTTTGGTGTGTTGATTCACATAGGGATGGTAAGAGTGTATGAATATGTAACCTTGAGTATGGCTGATAGCAGAAAGAGGGAGAACAGTAAAAGTCAAGGAGAAAGGCAATCACCATGTAAAATACAATTACAAAGTGTCTGCTATAAAAGTCCTTAATAAAGACAGAAAGTAACCAGAAGCACAGCTTATTTGTGTATGTACTCAAATTGTCTACTTTTTGGTGCTCTGATAGTCCACAAATCTCTCTACTGCCTGTGTTATGAATCTCTTCTCAGAACTGACATTACAATCCAAACAGGCCATGTCCTTTGTGGCAGTAAGTGGGAGAAGAGAAGGCCAAAAGAAAGAGTATATATGAGAAAATAAAAATGGGAACAGAAAGTAAAAAGGAATGACAGTTAATAAAAAAAAAAAAAAAAAACCAGGGTTCCGTCGTCATAATTCCAGTCACTTAATGTGCTTTTCACCAATTCTAAAACATATGCAGGGCCACATTCATCAGGACCGGAGCCTCAGGAATACCAGACTGGGTAACAGTCCTCTCTCAAATCTGTCTTAAATGACTGTCTTCCCAGAAACATCATCTGTTAAACTGAACTGCAAATTTCTCAAAAGCAGGTCACTGATCCTTTCTGCTTCTGGTCACAAGACAAAGTCTTAAAAGAATTGCCTCTCTCCAAACACAGGAACTTGGGATTTTAAAAAGCCAAGAAGGGAAGATAAACAAAAACACATTTAGAGCTTCTATTCACTTAGTGAATCATATTTCACAAACATCTTGAGTATCCCTTTAATAAAGGAAAAAACTGCTATCAAGAAAATTTGTAATTTGCTCAAATCATATTTAACACAAATAAATTCAAAGCACTTCAAATCCAAGAGCCAAATCATTCTTTTAACTACATGAATGGATATATCAAATGAATTTATCCATTAAGAAATCTTTATTAAGCCTCAATGATAACAAGCTTCCGTGAATCAGTCTTGCCATCAAGGATGTCATCTTTAATAATTATAATCTGGGCGTGGGGGAGTTGGTGGGGGAGGCCACATTAAACCAAGATACCTGCTATAACATCATATGCAGTATAACTTAGAGTCCATACTAACTTCCACGGGGAAGAAAAGGCGAGTAACAGAGCAAAATAACTTGTGTGTGATCCCCATATAAGGAGCTATCAATAACAGCTACAGATCATTTATTAAAGAAGGACAAATGGAAAAATAACAGTTAACATTTATTGAACTCTCACTACTTTTCAGGCAATAAGTATTATCTCATTTAATCCTTACTAAACTATCATAAGATAAGCATTATAATTAAGAAACTGAGCTCAGAGAAATTAATTTGCTCAAGGCCACATAGTGAATACCTGGGCGGATTTTGAACCCAGAAACTCGACATCAGAGCATCTACTAATCCTGATGTTAGACAGTCACAGACTCATCCTCAACTCTGCCCCTCTTTGATGGATCCTTCTATGAACTTCCATCACCTACTCTTCTACATGCATCTCTCATTCTTTCTCTTGAGTGTCCTTCCTTCTCTAAGACCACTTTTGTCCCTATTAATTTCTTCTCTTTTTTTTGGTAACATTTCTCTTTTCTCTCCTACTTCTTTATCCTTCTCCTCCTCCTCCCCTTCCTCTTCTTCTATCCCTGTCTCTCTCATTTTCTAAATCAAATTAAATATGGCTTTCAAATAAGTTCTTAAAATGATGACCATTTTATGTCCCGTGTTTTTTTAAATTTTTTATTTATTTTGAGAGAGAGAGAATGAGCAAGCATGAGCAACGGAGAAGCAGAGAGGGAGAGAGAGAATCCCAAGCAGGCTCGGTGCTGACAGCACACAGCCCAATGCAGAGTTCGATCCTATGACCCTGAGATCATGACCTGAGTCAAAATCAAGTGTCAGATGCTTAACCAACTGAGCTACCCAAGTGCCCCAAATATCCCATACTTTTAATTCAAAATGCATATTGGTGGTACAGCAAAAGGAGGTACCCTTTTATATTTCTAGGTCCCTTCCTCCCAAAGGAAGATGTTAAAACTAAGTAGCTTTCTACTCCGTTGTGGCCCTTGAATGAGCTGTTTCTTGAATCAAGACTTACTTACATCAAAAGGTTTCACACTATCCACCATTGGTGCTATACACTGAATTGTGTCCCTCCCTAAATATGTGTGTTGAAGCACTGGACCCATGTGACTGTATTAAAAGTAGAGCTTTTAGGAGTGATTACAGTTAAAGGAAGTTGTAAGGGTAGAGCCTTGGTCTCACAGAACTGGTGTCTTTATAAAAGAAGAAGAGATATCACAGATCACTCTCTTTCCACCACATAAGGACATAGGTGGAAAAAGGTGGCTGTCTGCAAGCCAGGAAGAAAGCTCTCACCAGAAACCAAATCAACAGGCACTCTGGTCTTGGACATCCCAGAACCCAGAACTGTGAGAAATAGTTCTGTTGCTTAAACCACCCAGCCTATGGTATTTGTTACGGAATATAATTGGCTTTTCTTTAACAAAAATTTCATAGTTTAAATTGTTAACACTATGATTTCAATATGGGCATTCACAGCTTTGAACTTACCGAGCCTTGGTTAAGATGTTTCTTGGACAAAGAAGAAATATACTCCAAAAATGTTTATATATAAAACATCCACTGCTTAAAGCACATCCAAGATTTACTGAGCCATTTAGGATAGAAAGCCATTTCCTCAAAAGCCAAGAGATTTTGACAGTTATAACCTGGATCCTTCCTATAAAAAAAAGAAAAGGAAGGAATGGAAAAGAAAGAAGAGAAGAGAAGAGAAAAGAAAAAAGAAAAGAAAAGAAAAGAGAAAAGAAAGGAAGGGGAGGTCCCTATATTTATACACATGAGTGTGAAATTTGGTGACTTTTTTTTCTGTTATTTTATTCAATATCCAATAGATGACTCTGTTACTAAATCCATCCATATGTGATAAAAGAAAAACAAATCATTCATCCAACTATCAGGTCCAGAAACTGCAAACAACCTAACACAAGAAAAATACTTTTCCAAAGTCTCTTTCTTTTCCATGTTAAAAGCAGTGTGAGTGCTACTGCTATGCAGCCAGTCACTAGAGCTGTGGAAACATCAAACAATATTAAGCAAATACCAGTAGTTTTCATTAGTTCTCCATTGGAAACCTTTGGCTTCACTGAAAAGGGTATACTGGTTGCTCAATGGTCAAACGGCAAAGAAAACGATACAGAGAATACCTCCACCAACATCCCCTTCTAGGTTTCCTGAAACTTCAACAAAATGGAGTTTGACGGCCTCTTGGATAACCTCTGAGAGATGAAGAATCACTGTGAATCCCTACCTCTTCTTCCTGTGAAGTAAGCTGAGAAATTTCAGAAGAGGAGGCCTTGTAGCTGAGCCTGACTCAGACATGCTTTTTCTGATTCAGCCATAGCTTTGTTTGGAAACCTGTACGTCATGGCCTTGGCGGGTCCCCAAGCTTCCTCCTATGCAGTCTGCTATTTTTCCTCCAGCTTACCCAGAATAGCTGGGCAGAGATTTAGTACAGTTGGTATGCCGGTGTTTATAGGCCACAGTGCTGTCAAGTTTCTTTCTGTGGGCAAGCAGAGGTTCTTGCAGACTGCAAGAACAAAAGGAAAGGTGCTTCTGGCCTTCTGGTTTTGTTTCCTGGAAGAATTAGAGATCCACTTTTCCTCTTCCAAACACCCCAGGATTAGAAGACCTTTACTATATTTAACCTCCCTCTTTATCTTCTTTTATTCTCTGAAAAGTCATTCTCCCTTTCTGAAACCCAAGTGCTTGGAATTATGGTATATCATTAGTCATTTAGTTAAACATATTTATTATCTAGGATCCTGCATAGGCAAGACAGTATAAAAATCTCCTTCTGGAGACTTTTCTGGTATATTATTTCTAGGTATTCTATTTTAAAATGCCAGGGCCAATATTTGGTAGAAGAAATGTAAGGGGTAAAGAAAATAGGTCCTATCCTAAGAAGAGAAGAAATAGATTTGCTAACTTTTAACTCTTGGATCCAGAAGTCTTGTTTCTTTCCCCTTACAATATTTACACCTTTGTTTCCCAGTTTCATAAAAATGGAGACCCCCATTTTCACTTCAAACTCCTCTTTTCTGCTCAGTGTAGCCCAATAAAATGAGGAGATGGTCCAGATCTTTCTCATCTGTCATATTCCCTTTGGTAAATTGCTATTCCTCTTGCAATTTGCCAGTCACACCATTGCGGTTCCATTAGGCCATGCTACAAAATAAGATTCAAGTTGGTGACTTGATCCAGGTTTCACTCTTTGAGTGCCCAGTTATAGATCAAGCATATGTCTCTACCATGGAAGAAAAAAAGGCAAGAACAAAATCACAGATTATGCTCAGGAAATCTTCCCACATACAATCCCTGACTTTTTCCTGCAGCCACAATAAAAGTCACTCATGGCTATCAGCTACTATTTCTCCTGACTAGGGCAGGATTATGACCCTTGGAAGCCCTAAGCACTCGTCAGGCCTGCTACTCCTAACCTCAATGCATCATTAGAAATAAAACCCATACCAAACCATGAATGACCGTATTGTAGTTTTCAGAATTACACCAAACTCTTATGTATGCAAACACAAAATTACATTCTGCTTATATCTACTAATATACATTATGTACCTGTGTTTGCTTTGCTGTACTCTTAAGCGCTGTGGTCTTCAGCATGACTGTGTAATGAGGCCATGCTTGAAGCTCCTGGCTTGGGTGCTTGTCTTCTTTCTTTACATTTGTATGAAATGACTGACCCAGCCTGACATGGCTTATCCCTGCGGAGAATGTCTCATGGAAACTGAGAAAAATATCAGAGACGATCAAATACCAATGTTTTGTCCAGTGGCCAAAGTAGGATCTCTGTAATAATAGGTTGGAGGCACCAGGAACATTAGATGTTTACACTTATTTTAAAAACACCAACTCCAAAAAAGAGCTCTTCTTGGCACAGTACACAAACCATCTATAGTGAACCTTTCACCCCCAGCACTTTTTAAGCATTACCTCATTAATCTTCAAAGCAGCTACGTAAGGCAGGTAGAACTATTTGCTCTGCAGTTTTCAATGTCCCACTTAATATGGATAGGAGAGTGTTCAGTGACAGCACTACCAAGGTAGGCTCCCAACAGTACAGACCACCATCCAGAGAGATGGAACCTCTCACGGAGCTTCATCTGCCCAGGTCTTTCTGTCCATTTCCATCTCCCCAGAATGCTTACCTAAGTCTTTTAGGGCTGTACCCAATCGATCTATAGGAGCTTCCCATCATCCCTTGCCCTTAAGCTCCCATTCAAAATAGGCCCATCTTTCTAGAATCCCCATATCTTTGCCTTTATCCCTTCTTTTTAAGTTTATTTATTTATTTTGAGAGAGAGTGTGTGTGTGTATACCCACGCGTGCATGCGCAGGGAAGGGGCAGAGGGGGGGGAGAGAGAGAATACTAAGCAGACTCCTTGCTGACAGCAAAAAGCGTAATCTGGGGCTCAATCCCACAAAGCTCCCCAGGCACCTCTCTTTGCCTTTATACTGAGCAAGACTTAGTTCACCTAAAATACGTCTTTGTGTTACACAGTCAGTATGCTGTACATCTCAACCTTCTATTTATATTTTCACCGAGACCTTATGAAGGTGTCTTAATGCAAATATAATGAAAGGAATAATATTTTAAGTAGGAAGTTCTGATGAATGTCTCTTACATACATTAGACTCTTGTAGGTTTTCACAGAGTCTCTGCAGTAAAATAGTAAAGAGGGTCGACTGAAATGAAGTTTAACCTCCTCTCTCATTCTTCTTTATCATCTAAAGAATGTGTGTGTGTGTGTGTGTGTGCATCTTTTTTAGACTAATACTTTCTAAGTCTCTACTTCTGCACTCTAACCTTCATCATTTATGTTTTCTTTTATTTTTTAATTTTAGACTTTAGATATTAGTTTGCAGTTTAGAAATTCCATTTAGTATTTAATAGAGAAATACCTGATGCTTTGTGCTTTCATCTTTAAGAAAACTGACTATCCAGGGGTGTCTAGGTGGCTCAGTCAGTTGAGCGTCTGACTTCAGCTCAGGTCATGATGCCCTGGTCCATGAGTTCGAGCCCTGTGGTGACAGTTGGGATCCTGGAGCCTGCTGCACATTCTTTGTCTCCCACTCTTTCTGCTCCTCCCATGCTCACACTCTGTGTCTCTCTCTCTCTCTCTCAAAAATAAATAAAAACATTTTTAAAAGTTAAAAAAAAGAAAACTGACTATCCAGAGCAGTTCTAGAATGATTAAAGGCATCAGAAATATTATTATATCTTTGCTGTAACCATTTAGAAATATTAGCTTTGAGAGGCAAAACAGAGTTATCTAATACTATTTATTGGTTTATGTGTGACTTCCTTCCTATTCTAAAGAGCATTACTTCAGCTTTATTAAATCTTTGCCATACTTACTGAGATTTCTCCTTAATGGTACAATTTCGTTTTAATCACCTGACCAGACACTATGGCTTGTCAAAGGCAGAATTTGCCTCCTAGTGTATTGAGAAACTTGTTGTTTCCTTACTTAGATTATATCTCAGAAATTACATTAGAGGCTAACAGTTAATCTACATAATGTCAGTTCTGTTGACATCCCAAGTCTCTCTATGCAATTTGCATACAAAGATACCCACTAATCCAGGAGGATTCCTCCAGCAACAGTTTGAGAGATGCTGTTTAAATTTTGCCAATAACATTTTTTCGAAGGTGAAATTCTAAATTGGCTTCCATGTTTATATTCAGATGAATACAAACATCTCCACTGCCCAGCACAATGGCACAGTGTCTGGCCTATAAAGATGCTCAGCAAAGTTTTACTCAAGAAAAAAATGAGTAGAAATACACTCAAATGTCAAATATTAATAATTTTTGGACTTCATTTTATACTATTCAAACCTCAACTTTCTTCCATTAGAGGGAATGATTAGAAGTTGGCAATAGTTTAATTATATTTGAGAAGATATACAAAATCATAAAATCTATGCTTACAAAACATGAGACAAAAAACATCTAACGGCCTAAGTATGGCCATTCTCAACTGCCTTCCATTTCCTTCTTAAGCACCACTTAAACGTTCCCTTATTGCCAATTCCAGATGTGTGTCTTAAATAAGTAATAAGATAATTAGCCCTGAAATATACACACTCAACAGACTAACAACAAAAATAATAGAAGACCTTGGGAAAAAAGAAAGCATTATAAAAAGAAATCAGGAAAACCCATTGGAGAGTGAAAAAAAGCTGGCTATAGGGCAGGACCAAATCAGATAAGCATGTACTGCGGTCTTTATGATTTCACCTCAGCATGGAAATTTCTGGACAGAGGAAGGATTGTCATGAAGATCAGAAGATCTGGGATCTGGCTGAAATGTAAAACTAACCAGCTCTGTGAGCCTGAACATACGATAGCCTCCAGTCTGAGTTGTATTTTGTTTTGGTTTGTTTTGCTTTACACTTTAGACACTGAATAAGTATTTGACCCAACTTTCCTCATCTGTAAACACGATCATCTCAAAAGTCCTTCCTAAAACTAGCATGCAGTGATTCTAACATTTTAGGTTTTACTGGTGTGGAATCAGATACTAACCACAATTAGAAGGGGGTAAAATATGAAGAAACTCATACTTTGAGAAAAATGATGAACTGCTGCTTTCTGAAATTCATCTAAATACTAGATCCACCCCCAAATCAGCCAGAAGGCTCCCTATTTTCTTTAACATTTAAAAGTCTTATGTCCAAAATGTGTTATTTCACACTGAAAATCTAAATATTTTGAATTTTAAGAAATCACATGGGCTTGGTTTCATGTTTGTACTTGAGATGCGTCCTCACATGAGAACCAGTACTGGAGGTCCACCAATCAACAGGATAGACTGGGCTAAATTGTGCCCTTAAATTCAGTTCTCTCATGTCCCAGAGTTATGTCTACACCAGCACCCCTAAATCAATCCACATTGAGATTTTCAAGTAGTCCAGTTGATTCAGCTGAGTAAAACTGACTAGGCACAGCCACCACCTAGAACCAGTTGGATCTAACCTTCAATAACTATTTCCTGTCTTCCTCCTCTTGCCTAGTACTACATTAGGCAGTGAAGATTAGAGGTCAACATTACTTAACCTTCCCCTCAAAGTTCATAGTCTAGCAGTTCATATACAGAAGTTAATAGAGAAATATAAACAATCATATATGTGTTAGGATGGGTAAGGACAGAATGTACAATAGTAAAAAGGAGAGTCATCTAGCAGTCTTTGGAGGAGAGAGCAGGTGATATCTGAGATCTGAAAGTCAGCTGGAGTAGGATAAAGTGACAAGACCTTCAGGAAGAATAGCCTTTCTGGTAGAACAAGAAGTCCAATGTTGACCAGCATTGGTGTAGCAACAGACTATGGAGTAGTGTTTCTCTCTTCTCACCTGCAGAGTCCCACCTTGAGGAGCTGATAAAACATGCAGATTTTTAGGCTTTTTTGCAGTCTGACTGAATCAGAGTCTCTTGGGCTTATGGCCCGAAGTTCTGAATTATAAAAGTTCATCAAGTGAGTTTGATGGAAGTTGAGGTTTAAAAACCACTGCAATACCAAGTAGCCTCTTCATGCATGTAGCTGCTAATATCTAGGAGCTGAAAATGGTCACAAATGGTCACAGGTATGTACAGAAAGATAGTCAACAACAGAGAATCTTGAGTGGGTTCCCAGCCACCAGGTTGAATTTTAGAACAGATTCAAGTTATGCAAAGAAAGGAATTGTGGTCCTGGACAAATGACCAAGTAAGGATTCCACCACAGAAGAAAATGCCAGCATTTAGGGACCAGAACTAGAAGACAGAGTAGGACCACAATGCAGGAATAAAGAAAAAGTTTGAAAGATAACTAGACCTTAATATCAGAGATAAACTGGCAGCATGGGTGATCTCCTGAGTGCTAGAATGTTGGGGCAGATCTGCGTCCAGGAGCCAACTGGACTCTGATAATAGAAGAAGATAGTGTCTGAGTCTGATAAATCAGACAGATCCATATATACTCTGGGAACAGATGATAGGGTGTGGTGTGCCAGCTAATGTTATAACTTAGAATTCTAATAAATTCCTTGAAATCTTTTGCCCTATTTTCATTCTCAGTGCTGGCAGATACGTGACTCTCATTATTTCAACATCCATATCCTTTTAATTAAATAGAATCTGTTCATATTCCTAATCAGACCTAAATCTCAAATTGAGGTATCCTCCAACAAGATTAGAGATTCACTTTTTTAATATTTGAGATCAATACAAATTTGCGATTGTAATTTGGAATCACTTATCAATGCTGACTTTTCTTAGTGCAAAACAATCAAAATCCTTTTACTGAAAGCATTTTTCTGACTTAATCTGCATTTAGAGGGTAATTAATTTCACTTGTGTTCCTAAATCATTAGCACAGTTTCTGCAGGTCACAGGATCAGTCAAAGAACTATGAGGAATGCTAAACAAAAAGCCCAAGCTGTGTCCTGTTATATTAATGAATACAACACTGGTATTCATGCCCTTGGTATACAGACTAGTTGATGTTCAACCACTTCCAATACTTACAGTAGTTCTAGTCAAAAGGTGTACAACACCCTCTTCAACCAGGTTTTTCTAATAAGAAAACAAAGTGTAATATATGGCATGAGCTCTGGAATCAGAAAAAGTCTCATTTAATCTCATCTTACATTAACTTGTGTAAAGTTGGGCAAGGTACTTATCTCCAAGATGCTTATCTGTAAAATGATGGTATTAATATTACCTACCTCTCCAGCTCATTGAACTGCTTTAGAGATTAAGATAACTGTATGTAAAGCATTCAGAAGAACACGTGGTCAGTTAATTGCTATCATTCTTGTCCCTATTGTTATTCAGGCCGCTCCAGCCTGCAGGTTCCCTGAGATCACATCCACAGGAATCACCTGTGTTTTACTGGGAAGCATCTCCCCTTGATAATACAAAGTGCCCCACAGAGTTCCCCTGGCAGCTTGTAAGGGGAATGTTGCCTGTACTCATGACCAAGTGCCATGTACTACAGTGCGGTCTTCATCATATTCTTTGTCTCCTGCTTGGTGCCCTGAGTAATGGCGAAGATCTACGTCTTGTCACCGCAGCTGGTGAGAATGCTCATGTCTGAAACTACAACGTTGCCTTCTCATATTCTCAAGGACTCAGTTCACTGAAGACCCAGTGATGTCACACTCCATCACCAGGAAAAGGGTGCTTGAGTACCAACTATCCAGTTTTTTGTGAGAACATTTTTTTCAACTAGCATGTGTGACCCCAGCCTCCAGAGAGTTCAACTATGGGTTTATGCATTGAGCCAACTCTTTCTGAAAGAAACCCCTGGCTGTCCTTCATCCTCATTCCCATTCCAAGCTCCTTTCCCCAATTTCCCACAAATCAATGTCAGTAAACCTTTATAACGTGATGACTGGAAGACAGTATAGTTCAGTTGTTAAAAGCAAGGGATTGGAGTCAGACTGCTTGGGTTTAAGGGGGAAATGACAATCCCTTTGTCCTTTGGAAGATTTTTTGTTTTCTTTTTCAGTAATAAAGTGGATAAAATAATAGAACTGAAATAAGACCAAAATTTTAGAGGCATATTTAAGATGAAGTATCCTAAACACTTTAGCATGGTGCCTGGTACATAGTATTGACTCAGTAAATGGTAGAAATAAACATTAGCTGTTATTCCATTTCTGGTAGTCACATATTATGGACTGAATGTTTGTGTCCCCACAAAATTAACATTTTGAAATCTAATCCCCAGTGTGATGGTTATTCAGGAGTGGGGCCTTTCGGAAACAACTAGGTCACAAGGATGCAGCCCTCAAGAATGGGATTAGCTCCCTAATAAGAAGAAGGCCAGAGAGCTACCTCACCTTCCCTCCCCTACATAAGGACACAAATTGGCCGTCTGCAATCCGGAAGAGGCAACTCACTGGAACCCAGTCATGATGACACCCCATCTCCAAATTCCCAGTCCCCAGAACTATGAGAAATAAAAGTTTGTCATTTAAGCCACTTAACCTATGGCACTTTATTGTAGTAGCCGAAATTGACTAAGACACCACAATTTAAGACAGAAATGAGGCTCCTTCCACAATCTAAGAGAATCACAAATTTTTCTATTCCCATGGATTTTCCCTCTTTTAATGTTTACTACGTGCTCAATAGCTATTGAATAAAATCTCTGAAATTATGAGAAAATTATATGACACTGTGTTTTTCAAAACCAATAACCAATTATATCCTATCTAAAGTAAAAACATCAGATATACAAAAGATGCATTCTCCATTTTATATATACTTGCCACCCAAGCAGATTAGTTGAAGACTGTGACACATTGGTTCCATTACAGTTTTATAACCATTGTTCCCTAGAATTATTCCCTTGCTGAAAAAGTGAACCACGAAAGGCGCTCTCATAAATACATATTAAAGCAGCTCAATGCATAGTAATAACATTTATATATCATCTAATAATATAAAATGTTATTTCACTTTTGTAATCTAACTTAACCCTCAGGACAACCATGTAAGGAAAGAACAGCAGATCCTGTGCCTATGTTATAATAAAGAAACTAACGCTCAGAGAGAGATAGGTAAATGATACTAGTCACACAGCTGGCTATGGTGAAGCTAGCCCTTGAATCTAAGACTCTCCAAACCCTGTACCAATGCCTATTTACTGTGATACTATTGGTTAAAACTAAGTGTTGGCCTAGCTTAATTTTGTTATACATGTATTTTGGAAGCCAGTTCACAACACCAATTCTTCCCAATTCACTTACTGGACATTTAAAAAGAGGGGTGCCTGGATGGCTCAATCGGTTAAGCAGTGGACTTAACTTGGGCTCAGGTCACCATCTCATGGTTTATGAGTTCGAGCCCCGCATCGGGCTCTGTGCTGATTGCTCAGAGCCTGGAGCCTGCTTTGGATTCTGTGTCTCCCTCTCTCTCTGACCCACCCCTGCTCATGCTCTGTTTCTGTCTCAATAATAAGTAAATACATACATACATACATACATACATAAAAACAAATTTTAAAAGAATCCATTCCACCATGTATGACACCAAGTATCATCAGGATTCCTTACCCTTTTCTGATCTCTTCTGAGTTGCTCACTTAGGAAAGACTGTGGACAAAGAGAATACAGAAAGCAGTTTAGGAAGGAATCAGGAACCGTGAATAACCATCACTGAGTTCACTTACAAAGGCTATACTCGGTTTTCTGAGGCTCCGGTGGCCTGTGGAAAAACATAAAACCAAAGATATGAACTAGGGCAGAATTTCAGATTGTGATCTCTTCCTTCTTCCTTCTAGACCACAGGTTCTCAAGTCTAGTTGTACCTTAGAAATACCTGAGGAACTTCCCAAAATTTGAAAACCTGAACTCCACCCAGGCCAGTTAAATCAGAATCTCTGGAGGAGAAGCCAGGAGAGGGATAGTTTATAAATGCTTCCAATGTGCATCTAGGGTTTGAGAGCCAGTGCACTGGGCTAACTTCCACATCTCAAGGGCAAGGGTAAGTTAAGGAAAAACAGTGGCTTTTAGGATAAGCACTCACCACTATTATGGAGAAGGGCAAACACCATGAAAAAAGTGCTGTGTCTGGACCATGGAAAAACTGGAATCTGGGTCAAAAGACAGCCAGATCCAGACCCAACACATCGGCCCTGGCAGCAAGTGCTATATTAATACAGGGAACATTCCCCAGGTTAAATCTCCATTCCTATACATTCCATGAGTTCTTTCTACACAGAAAGGATTACCCCAGTCCAGTTTTCATTATGCCTTCCATGACTGTGTTGTTAATATTAGGGGTTTGTTCTTTTTTGTTAGGATGATTGTTCATTACCAAAAAAATCATTCAAAATTTATTCTTTAGAAAAAATCCAGAAATGTGGAACCTAACATTTTGATTCCCATATTGTGTGTGTGTGTGTGTGTGTGTGTGTGTGTGTCTGTCTGTCTGTCTGTCTGTGTCTGTGTGTCTGTGTATCCTTTTTTTACTCTCTGAAATTTCTTTCAGACCTGGATTATTTTGTGAGTTAAAATCACACATCAGTCTTAATTAGAGGTATTAAATATTAAAGAAATAAATATAATAAAAAAAATAAATATGGCAAGTAAAATACTTTTCACATTTGTTTTTCTGTTTTATAACTTCTGTTCTTTCATTGTTGTAACTGCTGATATTTACAATATAATTAAGGTCTCAGCATTTGTTAAGCTTTCTTTAAACTTAAAATAAGTGACCCACTGTTTCATGCACCATAACTCACATAAGAAAGATCCTAAAATTGCCCTTGATTTATATGACTAAAAATATTTTTGATATGAAATTATTCTTTATGTATTTGCAGTATATTTCAGATGAAGATGTAGTTTTTTTGCCACTATTCTGAACTTCTCCCATCTGTCCTGATAAAAATACAAGTTATAGATTCAAGAATCTCCATAGGAATTCTTTAACTCTGTATCAACAGACAAAGAAATCATTCTTGAAATACATCTGATGACATGATAGACTGGTAAAGTCAAATCTCTCCAGAAGCAAAAATTAACTATGATTACTTGATGTAAGACATCACTCAAACCAATCAAATGTTATTTTGGGAAATCATAAATTTATATCCAGCGTCAGTTTGTCACTCATTAAGTTCTTATAAGAATGATTAGGAAATTATCTTAATAAGTAAACGTTAGTCTTAACCTCTTCTTAGTTTGATGGCTTAAAAATATAAGTTTATATCCATCCATTGAGTCTCACTAAAAGTCTCCACCTGCTTGAGAGTTATTTATTCTGGTATTAATAAAATTTATCCAAGATGGAAGAGGAAATTCTTGCATTGTTTCATTCTGCAACAAATCTGCCTATGACATGTTAGCAAAGCTTTCAAAATATGGTTTTATAGTTAATCTTAATGAATATTGATCAGGTCCCTGCTCTGTTCCAGGCACTGTGTGAGATGCTGGGAATATATGAAAACCTCATTATCTAAGTGTTCCCATACACAGAAACCCTGGTAGCAGATTGCAGTGTTGCCAAGGTGTCGTTTTAGTGACTGACATGGATCACCACCTCCAGCAGTCAATAGTGACAGGAGGCAAACCTGCTTAACAGGGAGTTACTGATCCTGCAGCTGTATTTTGCTTGTCGCTCATTGAAAGATGCTTACTTTGAAGATCTTGATCGTGTAGAAGAGGGAAAGCATGAAATAACCTATAAATCAAGGAACAGAGAGGTTTTAGAGCCACGAGTAAATCACCTTGCCAGTAACTCAGAGAGATCACAGAGGAGGTAAACGTAGTGAAGAAAATACAAAAGAGATTCATGAACCTGGTGGTAAAGGAGTCAATTTCTTTTCCAATAAACATTTTTTAAAGTACTGCAGGAAGAATAGAACTGAAGACTCTCCCTCCCGCCCACCCTTGCAGAAAGGAAGAAAGATCTACTCAAGGGAACCTCTCCAGGCTCTTTACAGTACCACAAGGAATAGTTCTAGCAACCTTTACCTTTGAATGAAAAGTATGCACTCCTTCCTTAGATTTGCTTCCAAATTACTATCAGCACTCTTTTTCATCCTGATTGAATCTGAAGAAGAACAAATTTCAGATACATTATTGATCATTTGTCAATTCTTGGAACTGATAATAATAAACTTTCTTAGGTTGACAGGCTTTGTTCCTCAGGGTTAAGCTGAATGTGGGTACAATATCTGCAGATATTTCCTTGTTTGCCATAAAAATCATGTAATAAAATGGTGATATAATTTACATTTAATCCAGTTTGTTGTATTTTAAATATTTTCTACATGGATAAAATGAAGAAGCATCATCATAGAAATAGTCTACAGTTAGGAGCATGGTTAATGTCTTTTACTTTAGCCTAATCCATCCAAATTATAGTAAATCTCACTTATTTGGACTTTTAACTTTAAATGTGACAAATCTACATGACATTTAGCCAAAGTTGATCTGTGAAATTAGATGTAGACTCAGATACCAGCTTACCACTTCATTAAAAATTGGTTACACTCTTTCTACTACTTATCTGGGAACTGGGGATAGCGTCTGATCTATTTTTACTTTTTCTAGTCACTCACCCTATTAACATCCTATTGCTGTCCACAAATATGCCCTGCACAGAACAATGAAAAGCCTCCAATTATAGCCTTCTGCCTCCATTCTTGCCCACTTACATTCTCAAAAACATAGGCTGTTATTTACACAGGGCCATACTGATATCAAAAATCTAAGTCAGAAAATATTACGCCTTTGCTTGAAACTCTGTAATGACTTCTCATTTTACTCAGTGAAATCCAAACTCCTTCCCATGGCTGACAAGGCCTACCTGAATTTCCCACCTACACTACGCCACTTCTTTAACCTCATTTTCTCGCCGGCTTATTGAGATATGACTGACAAAAATTGCACATATTTAAGATGTACAATGTTATGTTTTCATATAGATATACATTTTGATAGATATACATTTTGAGATGATTACATTTTTAAATGATTAATGAAGCTAATTTAAAAATCCATCACCTCACACAGTTACCTCTTCGTGTGTGTGTGTGTGTGTGTGTGTGTGTGTGTGTGAGTGTGTGTGTGAGGGAGAGATAAGCACTTAAGATCAACTTTTTAAGCAAGTTTATTTTTTATATTTTTTAAATATTGTGTTTATTTTTGAAAGAGAGAGAGACAGCATGAGCAGGGGAGGGTCAGAGAGAGAGGGAGATACAGAATCCGAAGCAGGCTCCAGGCTCTGAGCTGTCAGCACAGAGTTTATTGCGGGGCTCGAACTACTAACCGTGAAATCATGACCTGAACTGAAGTCGGATGCTTAACTGACTGAGCCACCCAGGCGCTCCAGCAAGTGTCAAGTATACAATACATTATTATTAACTACAGTCACTATGTTGTACATAGGTCTCCAGAACTTTCACGTACATCTCAAAGTTTATACCCTTTGACCAGCATCTCCCCTTATCCCCTATCTTGCAGCCCCAGGTAACAACAATTCTGCCCTGAGTTATACTTTTTTAGATTACTTTAGTTAGATTAATATTCTCTAGTTTCATTCATATTGTCACTAATGACAGGATTCCCTTCTTTATTAAGTGTCAATAATATTCTAACATATATGCGTGAGTCTATGTGTCTGTCTCCTAAACGTCCATTGAGAAATGATGAATGGATAAGAAATGGATGAATATGATATGTCAGTTTTATTTGAGGTCTAAGATGACCCTAATCATGATATCTTGCCCTTAATGCCCTTAAGAAATTGGTTAATTAAATAATAGTATAAAAATTCTACTAATTCAATGTTAAGAGTTATAACCTTAAAAATCACAAAAGCTAGGTGTGGTGATTTTAAAGCATGGTCCCAAATTCTTCGACATTTCTCACATTGTGTGGATCTACTTCTCTCTTTACTTGAATCTGGGTAAACTTGTGACTTTTACTTATGAAGTCAGGTCAGAATAAGTCACGCAGCTTCCACCTCATTCTCTGGGAAAACTCACCGTAGGGTAAGCCAAGCACCATGCAAAAAGCACCACTCCAAGATCTCTGTGGTGAAGAAGACATATGTAGGTGCTCTCGTCAACAGCCCGAGCTAAGTTTGCAGCTGAGGACCACCACCAACTGTCAGACATCTTGGATCGCCTGGCCATCAGATGGCCACAGCCCTGGCTGACATCTAACAAAAACCACATAAGAAACCCCAAGTGAAAACTGTCCAGTCAAGCCCTTCCTAAATCTCTGGCCCACAAAACTAAGAGTAAGATCAAATAGTGGTTGTGTTACATTTTTAAGTTTGGAATCAATTTATTACAAGGTAATAGAGAATCATATACTAGGAAATGTCAAAATTGAGTTTCCTGTCACTTGCTATTCACCTGTAATATTCTGATTCTACTTGCCATGTGGTAAGAAAATGATTCATGTAAAATATAGCCAAGTGTAAACATTGACTTTAATTTGCATAACAAGATAGAAAAATATTAAAATTGGAAAGTATTGTTGATTTCAGTCTCCTGAAAATGGAGCCCATGGAGGTTGTGGCTTATGAGGAGAGCAGTGTGGTCAAAACATGGGACTGCAGACTAAGTCCAGCCCACCTCCTCTTTTGTATAAAACAAAAATAAATATGGCCCACAGTGCCTAAAGTATTTACTATCTCATCCTTTACCAAAGAAGTTTGCCAATATGAGTTGGAGAATGGCAAAATTGAAATGGGCACATAAGTCCTCTGATTCATAGACAAATATTCTTTTTCTCATATGCTGCCTGACAAGAATAAAATTTTTCATTAACATCAACATATTTTAATAAGCTTATTTCATGATTTTATGAGCTTGATTTGCCCCAGTACTTCTTAAATTTTGTAAGGATTTTTTGTTGGGGGGGGGGAAGACTGTTGTTTTTGTTTTAGTTTTACTTTTGAAAAGAGAGGTATTAGTCACAAGATGGATCATATACATTATAAAAGGTTTTCTATGATAACATCTGTGAGGAAAAGAGAAGAAAACTGATAGATTAGGGGTCAGCAAGCTTTTTCTAGAAGAGTCAGAATATCTTTTGCTTTGCAAACCATACAGTGTGTACACAAATACTATACTCTACTGTTTAACATAAAAGCAGCCGTAGATAAGGCTTAAATAAATGGGCATGGCTGTGTCCAGACTTCATTTGCAAAAACAAGTGGTGAGCTAGAGGTAGCCTGCAGTCCTAGTTTTCCAACCCCTATCTGAGATAACTGGGGACATATAAATGTGCAGAAATGCACTGCTGTGCTTAGTAAGATTGTAGTTACAAATCCTACCCAGAGAAGTAGGGGAATGTCAAACATGAGTTGCCTGTAATCACAGTATTTGCCTGTGTATACAACATGTTTTGTTCCCTGCACTTTATTATTATTTTTTTTATTTTAGAGAGAGAAAGCCCACCTGCAAGCAGGGGAGAGGGGCAAAGAGGGAGAGAATCTTAAGCAGGCTCCACACTCAGTGCAGAGACTGAAGCGAGGCTAGATCCCACAACCCTGGGATCATGACCTGAGCCAAAATCCAGAGTTTAACACTCAACCAGTCTGAGCATACTGTAGAATTAGAGTTGAGTTAGTATTACTGAAAGACCTTGTAAGTTAAACTTCCATCTCTATTAATATGGCTTGAAAGTCTTACCTTTTTTTAGTTGATTTATTTCTCCAAGAAATAAAAGGAGACCATTCTAGATGTCACTAAAACAGCGACATCCCAGGCTTAGAATCCTAAAATGCAGTCTGTTTTCACTCCATTGCCAAACTTTCCTGAACACAGTATTTTCAGACAGTATGAGATTTTTCCTCCTGGTTTGCAGAACCCTTGAAGTTCTCCCAACACTGGGAAAAAAAAAAAAAAAAAAAAAGGCTTTTTGTTACCAGTTAGTAGAAGACAATTTGACCTTCAAATGGAAAGAATTTCTATCCTGAATAGGGCTTTACACCATTATAAATTTCCTGGACATGCTGTCACCTATATAAAAAGGACCAATGCCACCTAACTATGCACCACTCTGGGATAAAGTGGATAAGGCGAGGAAGACAGTAACCCAGTCTCCCTTGCACTTAGTTGCAGGTGATAGTAACGTAGACTCTTAAGGGGGGGAAGTATGCTTTATTTTTCAGGTTGAGGTAAATGCCTACTTGAACAAAAAATAACAAATTTTTTCCAGTGCTAAAAGCAAATAAGTGGATTTTCCAGAGGTTTAAAAAGAAAAAGAGTATTTCCTTTGTGCCTAAGATGTATATAGACCTCAGAACGATTAAAAAATGCATTGATGGGGTAAGCAACTAACCAACAACAAATTCATAGTAATGTTAATTACATAAATAGATGTGTGTATATACGGTAATAATTATAAAAAGCAAAATACAAATATTATAACATTACTTTCAACCATTTCAATTTAAAGAATAGGAAATTTTGAAGTGTTTGCTTTGGAAACTCATAAGAGTTATCCACATATGAAAAATTCAAAATTGCTGTGAAGTGTAAAAATTATCCCTTTTTCTACCAACAGGTAAGTCAAAAGTGCTGTGCAAATTTTCTTCAAACTTTTTGAATAGGAATTATCCAGAAAGAAAATCTCTGAAGCTACACACTAAAAACCTCAGAGACAGAAGAAAACTCTTCCCAGTGCCTGCACCCACAGAGCACAGACGAGACCACCCACCCCCCTCTGCATGTGCGCCCTTGCACACATGCACACACATACACACACACACATACTCGACACACACACGCACTCTATAGTGTATGTGATTACTGATTCAACACAGTTTTATTGAGTGCCAGGTACATTAACTTGTGTATGATGTACATGTATGAGTGTGTGTATATTACGTGATTATAACCTCATGAGTGACTATCTCTGTGAAAGCAAAGCCAAGAGAAAGGTCTAAGTGCAAAGAGGATGTACACAGGTAAGATGACACCCAACCACCTAAGGGCATCGGAAAGTATTCTCTGAAGCAGGTTATACATGCATCTTTCTTCTCTACATCTTTCAATTTAACATTTTAAAGTGAAATTATTTTTAAATATTTCTGAAGTTACCTGGAAGACTGCTTAAATTTGTGATTTTTCGGATTACAATTTACAATGTAACCATACCATTGTTTTCAGGACTAAAGTAAGAGAAAGAGGGCTGGCCATTCACTTCTCTCCTTACACTCTGGCAAAATTCTATTTCAACAGCCTTTTATATTCATGAAAGAACACACCAAGTTCGGGTAGAGATAAGGACTGCTCTTGTTATAGTGACACAGCCATCCTCTAGTCTCACAGGCCATCACGTGTTTGAGTTACCAGGTGGATACAGACATCATAAGAATACACCTGGGAAAAATCCAACATGGTAGAACACAAAGCAGTGACTTCCGCAGAGATGAAAACAACTTAGTAATTATAAAAGCCAGAGCCTAGATTTCCAAACTAATAGAGATCCAATCTTAATTCTGATTTAGAAATATAATGCATACATTTCAGAAGTTATTATTTCATAAGAGAAGCAATGCGAGGGGAGAATAACTCTGGGTCCTAGGAATCAAGAAAGAAACAGAAACAGCTTAGTTTTTAAAGTGTCAAGAATGACATCTCATAGAACACAGGGGAAAAGAAAGGAAAAACAGAACATTCGGGTCTTGCTGCTCCCAGGGAGAGCAACACTCACTTTAACAAGAGGACATGGCCTGCTGTGAAAAAACAGGACCAACTATTAAGCTGAAGAAACAAGCAGAGCTCACTACTTCAGACCCAAAAGTCAACCCCATGAGACAGAGCACTGAAAAGAAGGAAATCTGGTGAGTCCAGAAAAGCATCCAGTAGGAGCACACAGACTAGGACACAATTGCTTTACCACCATTAGCTTCAAACTTCCTTGACTCAGAAGCCATGGCCCAGGCAGCTAGAGGATTCTATGTATCAAATCAGAGTTCTGGGAGTTTGGCATTTGCCTCCCCTGGGCCCCAGCCCCACCTCCCCACCAGAGGCTGCTGATAGCAAAACCCACCCTGCTCAGCCACCACAACTGGCCAAAATCAAGTTGGCTGAAACTTGCCTGCACCAGACCCAATATGGCTAACAAGAACCTTTGTTCCTAGTACATTTGATGATCAAAATAGCATTGCATTTTCCTCTAAAGAAAGGCAATTTTGTCTCTATTACAAGTAGTCTGATGTGTGGTAATCGAAGGGAGACACATTTTAAATTTGAGCTTTATGTTGTGACTAACATTAATTTAAATATCCTACATCAAAGAGCTGTGCTATTCCTCTAAACTGCCTTAAAACCACCATGATTTTTTTTGTTTTTTCAGAAACCCACAGTGCAATCTGCAATGCATTATAAATTTTAAGCACAGAATCTTATCTATATTTTCTTGCGTATTCCAAAACCCCCAAAATACTGATCAGAGACTGTTCCCACATTCCAAGACTAGTGCCACAAGTTTGCTGCAAGTTGAGAGAGAAAAGATTGAAAGTAACAGATGTTTGGGTTGCCTAGTCTTGTTATTTTCAAGACTTCATCAACAATGCAAAGTTTTAAATTAGAAATGTATTACAGTTCTATTGTTCCCTATGGAAATTTCTAACTAAAACCAGAGTCTACGAATTCATTTTCAAACAAAAATTTTAACCTTGGTTTTAAGAGGGGAAATAAAAGTATCTTCTTGGAAGGGAAGAAAGTTCAGTCCGATGAGCCTGCCCTCTCCAGCGGGCACCACAGAGGAGAGCAGGAGTCAATGAGTGGTAACGGCTCTCCCACCTCTGGCAGACGTGGTGACTCCGTGGGGTATGCTCCTTAGCTTCCTGCTGTCCAAGAGGGAGGCCCTAGGGGGTGCTCATAGCCCCACCACAGTGTGAACGTTTTGTGTGTCTGTTCTCACTACACTCAGGATAGCTCCACATGCAGTATCCTGACTTGCTTCAAAGAGAGGAGAGTTTTAGAAGCCCCTCCAGAAGGCATGCCTGCATCAATTCGACCATCCATACTGCTCATCCCCTGCTAGGTTTTGCACACCCGGGAAGGAAATTCTTAGCTCCCTCCCGGACTCAAAGAGAAGTGTGAGCAAAATCCATTGTTTGCTCTCAAATCTGCATCCCTAGTGGCTTTCAGTTCACAAATTAGCATACTTCAAAGAGACAGAAACACAGGGCTTAAATTATACAGGATTTCAGAAAATCTCTGATCCAGGGCTTTTTGGCTGAGGACGGACTAAGTGAAACTGATAAAGCAGAGATAGTTTTAATTGAAAGTAGATTTATAGACGGAAGTCGGTATATTGTCATTGTCATCGTTGTTGTTCCTAAAATCCTTTTGCCCTTTCATCCCAACCCTCACGTGAAAAATTCCTGACTACCCTTGCCCACAATGATCACTCCATTCTCTAACCTTTTAAAAATACACACCATTTCTGCTGCCAACTAAGCACTTTATTATATGCCCACCTGTATTAGTGTCTGTATTATGTTTTTAACCCTGACTCCCTAAATTGATTTTGAGCGTCTGTAGGGCAGACAAAATGTCTTACACTGACTACCAGGACCTCTCATGGAGATAGCGGGGATGAGAGAATCCAAGAGAACCATTTGGCATAAGCCTCATATTCAGAAACAAGACTCAAATTTAGATTTTTGATGATATCTCCAAATGAGATTATACCTAGACTTTCATAGACATACTGGCAAGAGTTTTAAAAAGAAGCACTTCATCCAACAACTTTAAATTCATCACAGTTTCTATGATCCTTTTTTGGCATTACTTTATTTTTCAATATCCCAGGAGCCTCAAAGAGAAAGAGAGACAGTACTAGAGAGACAGACAGAGACAGAGACAGAAGTGGCTCAGTTTGCCTCACATTTTCTGTATTACCTAGCACCATGTTACTAAGAATATACCTAGAAAATATTCTCAAATGGCCAACAGACAATCTGTGGCTAGAAGGAGGATGTACAAACCTGGCATGGCCCTTTCTATAACCCAACCAGAAGTTAGAGACCCAAGCAACTGCAAAGGACTCTGGGCAGACTGGCTAGAGTCCATCTCCAAAGTGACTTTGTCTTCACAGTCATCGCTCCTTCTGTGGGGAGCAAAATGTTAGTAGCAAAAGAAGGATGATGTCCTCTTCTTTTGATAATGAGGTACCCTCTGAAAACTTGCCCTTTGGAAATTTAAAGCAACAGAATCCAAAGACAATGGCTATATTTACTAAACACAAACTAGTTATGAGTTCGTTGTGTGAGTTCACTTTGTAAAGAGATTCCAAAGCAGCTGGAAATCTTCCGGTGAGATGTCCGAAGCCGCCCTAGTCTCTCTTAGGCACCTCTTTCTGTCCCACGCTTGACTATACTTGATGTGATAACCATTAGTCTTGTTTGCCAGAACATCCTAGCTCTCTGCCTTCTGGAACTTTGTGGAATGGCATTCCCTCCTTCTTCGCAGCGAGGCATGGCCTTGTAGCTTGTTTTAGTCAATGAAATGTGAGTGATCGAAGAACCAGTGAACAATTCACCATCTCTGCATTCTCCTGTCTTGCCTAACATAACACGGATCACAAAGCACAGAGGCGGAAGCTCCCTCTGCCTGGGCCCTGAGTGCGAACAAGCACAAGGCCTCTACTGACCCGTGGGGACACTTGCCATGAGGAAAAAATAAGTAAAACCTTATTCTTTTAAGTCAATGAAATCTTAAGTTTATTTCTTACTACAGTATAACCTACCCCTTTCTGATAGGTAAGAGCAGAGAAGAACTCAAAACGATTAATCCCTGCCTCCTCAAACTGAAGTAGCTTGGGGGTTATCACTCTTATATACTAGGGGATTGTCGGAGCCTCAGAAAATGGGAGGCCCATTTTACCAGAGCATCCACTGGAATCCCTATGTCTAAATGTTATTTTTATTTCAATCTCCTTAGAGAGTAAGATTCTAAATGTTCTCACTACAAAAAACTATTATGTGACATGATGGGGGTGTTAACTAACACTAGGGTAGTAATCACTTTGCAATATAAAAGTGTATCAAATCAGCACACTGTATACATTAAACTTATACTGTGTGATATGTCAGGTATATCCCAATAGAGCTGGAAAAAAAGAAAATAAATCTCTGTGAAAAAAGAAATAAGATATTATTTTTATATTAAGACACACAGATGAGTACAAAGTGTCATAAATTTTTAAGATAAGAGAGAAAACATCAATGAATTTTGGAATCAAATGTTTAGAGGATGAAACCAGGAATCAGAGCAGAAAAGGGACCTTAGAGAGGAGCAGCCTCAGGGAACAGAAGAAGAAAGTGAGGTGCAGACAATCTACATGACTTATCCAGAGTCCCCAGCCACTTAACGCAGTCCTGGCTGGCTGATTCCAATTCCAGTACACTTTTTGTCACGCCTTGAGTGTATAGGATAATCATTCTTCTGGTGTTCTCAACAATACAAGGGAAGAACGAGAGTCTCGTATAAACACCAGGCATCTTACCTTCACTGTTCACTTGCAGGTGATTCCTTGGGTTGGTGCATTAAAGTGCCTATTAGATGCCATTGAGGTAGCCCACTTCAAACTGTTATTTGTTCATAGAGAGATCTCATTTTATGTTGTCTTTTCTTTCCCAACTCCTCACTTTACCTAGGGAGAAAGATTTTTAAAAATAAATGGACTAGGGTCCCCTGGGGGGCTCAGTCGATTAAGCATCCAACTTTGGCTCAGGTCATGATGTCACAGTTTGTGAGTTCGAGTCCCACATCGGGCTCTGTGCTGACAGCTCAGGGCCCAGAGCCTCCTTTGAATTCTGTGTCTTGCCCTCCTTCTGTCCCTTCCATTCTCATGCTCTGTCTCTCTCTGTCTCTCAATAATAAATAAAAAAATTAAAAATAATTTTTAAAAAATAAGCAGACCTGCCTTCCCCCACCACATACATCCAAAATTTTCCAGCTTTTGATGTTTATAATGTAATCAATTGTCTCAAATTTGGGAACATAAAATATAATGAGCTATTTATATATATGCATAGTATAATACGTATGTGTATATGTATATTAGAGAAGGTTCCTCAGTGCTAAACCACCCCTTTTAATAGCTTTCTTTGGAACAAAGCAGGGTTGAATAAAAAGCCTGCAGTCAGTTTAGTAGCAGATCATTCTTAAAGTTATCTTAGGTAAGATTTGGAAGTACCATGTATGTTTTCTTTTTTAAGTTGGAACTTAGTTTTTTTCAGACTCTTTTGGAAATTTGTGAACCCAGATTTTCAACTGGATGAATTCAAAACACATGAAAAACAATCAGATTTAAAAATTTTTAAAGGACCTAAAAATCATTAACCCACAATTTTAGATCAATAGCCTATAAAACATTCACGTTCTACATCTTGTAAGTAGGGCCAATTTCTGCTACAGACATTATTGAATACTTGGCACTGTGAGATGCTCTGAGCCATGTTAAAGTCCATGCCACAAAATGTCCCTAAGCATTGACTCGGGTTCTTGATCGCTCATTTTTTTATGCACAAAACTCACAAAAGAGGAATTTCTTTTGCTTTTGCACAAATCCCTCCTCGTTTTCTGATAGCCAAGTCTTAACAAATCAATGTGTGTTTCCCTATTGTCCTCTCAGTAAACAAAATTTTTCCTGTGATCCTTTAGATGAAAACTGTTTCGAAAACAGTACCACTTGATTCAGATTTTAGTGATTCCATTGTTATTACAGGTATGGGAGGAAAGTTTGCAAGAAATTTCCGAAAGCTCTCAAACTAAACATCACGGGAATGTCCTCATTCTACCGGTCCAGTTCCTCCTTTCCCAAACCTTCTCTCCAGCAGTACTCCACACTGATTCCAGCTCCACACTTCCTCTCATAGTATTTAGCACACACTCCAAGTCTGTGTTGCACAAACTCTTCTCTCTGCCCAGCTAAATCCTAACAAAGCTGAACTTCCAAAGCCTAGTCCAAGTTCTAAAACTTTCTGGAGCGTGCTCCCTATTAAATCTACCCTCAACAGGGGCGCCTGGGTGGCTCAGTCGGTTAAGCGTCCGGCTTCGGCTCAGGTCATGATCTCACAGTTCATGGGTTCGGGCCCTGCCTCGGGCTCTGTGCTGACAGCTCAAGCCTGAAGCCTACTATTGCATTCTGTGTCTCCCTCTCTCTCTGACCCTCCCCTGTGCATGCTGTCTCTCTCTATCTCTCAAAAATAAATAAAAAACATTAAATAAATAAATCTGCCTTCAACAATAAATCACTTATGGAATTGCAACAACAATGGCTATGTTTGCCCTTCATTTAGTCTTCTCTGCTTTGCACCATTGTGCAGCTGCTTCATTGCAAATATCTTGGTTCTTTGATTTGATCAAAATGTCACAGAGAGGAGGAAATGTGTATAAACCAAAGAATGAAATACACCAGGAAAAGCCTACATAGCTAATAGGACCTTCGTATCTTGCCCAATTTGTAGTTCAGCCACTTTCAGAAATATTCTGGGTCTTATTTACGATGACCCAGGCAGGCAGACGAAGCTTCACCTCTACCCATCCACCACAATAGCCACCCCCCAAATGGTTTGCCCTGTGGAGTCAGACTAAAATAAAGGCCTGAACTTAGATGACCCCAGGGAGCCACCCTAGCAAATGGACTGTTCCACCGATGGGGCTAAAACATCAGCCAAGGCCAGGTGGTGGGAATTTCACAAAGTAGCAGATGGTGTTGATGTGTCATAGCCAGAGAAAATCCATGTCCAACCACGGCCAGCTGTAGAGTTGGCCCTTATTCTCTCCAGGTATAATCTACTTCCAGGAATAGTATGCATCACAAAGATGACCACAGAGCACAGGCATCCTTGACACATCAAGAAATAGGATCCTAAAAGGCATGTACCTGTGTCCTATAAGCAAGTTTCTCACTGTAAATAAAAGTAAAGATGGAAGTAGATTTCTATTACCTGTGAAAAATAATATATAGTTCCATTCACATTTCAAAGTTTTGACTGTATGGTGGGTTCAGTAGAGGGTAGAGAATTTTCAGTGTTTTTTGCCCTGTATTAATCAATTATATTATTGAGATGGCAAATCAGTTCAGTTTTCTAGCCTCACAGAGGTAAACTGCTGCATATACATGTACACATACGCACACACACATAGACACTATCTTTCTCGTACTTTACTTTTTTTGCTTGACATTACAGTCAATGTGTAGTATGGGTGGTGGTTCATCCAGAGGCAAAAATGCTATTTTAAAAGTTGTTTTCAGTTTGTTCCTGCCATTCTAGAGCAGCTGTTCTCTACCAGGGGTGATTCTGCCCCCAAGAGATATCTGAAAATGTCTGGAGATGTTTTGGGGTGTCATACCTGGGGTGATAATGCTACTGGCATGCTGCTATCATACAATACACAGGACAACCTCCCACAGGAAAGAAGTATTAGGTCCAAAATGTGAATAGTGTCAGGTTTGAGAAACCCTGATCTGATCTAGGGATAAGAGCAATACATAGTTTTAAGAAAAGAGGATGTCATGTTTAATGCAAAATTGTTTTATGCAAAAGAAAAACCAACGTCTGATTCTGAAATAGAGAATTTCAGATGAAGGTTGAGTGATGACTTTATGAACAGCACCTCTGTGGGAACCAGTATGTTGTTAACTTCGTTTTAAATTTTTTGGCTAGGATGAGAAATGAAGAGGGAGGCAAGAACAAATGTCCCAGATTTCCAGGAAGAACTGATTTGAGAGGACTCCCTTTAAAGGAGATAAAATAACCCTAAACAATGTCACTGTAGGCAAAGAGCTAAGAAGAGTCAATTACATGAATTCTTCCTGTGATGACAGATAGAATCTAGAATAGGTGAGATTTGAACCAGTGGTAAATTTTTCGTTTTCCTATTATTATTCTCTTATAATACCTCCAAGCCTTCAAAAGCAGTTTTATAAAGGACTACAACTTATGTTTATTGTGTTTAAGGAATAAAGATAACCAAACCAAGGGCCACCTGAGTGGCTCAGTCATTTTAACGGCCAACTTCAGCTCAGCTCATGATGTCACTGTTCCCAAGTTCGAGCCCCACGTTGGGCTCTGTGCTGACAGAGCCTGAAGCCTGTTTCAGATTCTCTGTCTCCCTTTCTCTCTGACCCTTCCCCACTCATCCTTTCTCTCTCTCTCTCTCTCTCTCTCTCTCTCTCTCTCTCTCTCTCTCTCTCTCTCTCACACACACACACACACACACACACACACACACATACACACACATGAATAAATACTAAAAAACTTTTTAAAAAGATAACTGAGTCAAGAATTTCATTAGAGCAAGTATAGGTAAAAGCAAGGAGAGTTGGGAGGAAATGGAAATGAGGTGATATTCACATGTAAGTCATACTCTGAGGGTCCAAAGAAGGAAAGAAGGTTGGATGGACTCACCCAACAGCCTAAGGGAAAATCTGCAAGACCGTGGATAAGTCTATGAGCCAACCTTGGCTGTCAGAGGAGTCAGGTGTCTCCCAGGAATGAGTTTGCCCTATTAGGCTTGCCTGGCTCAGTTACTGGCTAGGAAGTGTGGCCTCAGTGTGGATATGGCAGTAGATTTCAGACTGCAGCAGCTGGGACCCTTGGTCAGTTACAATCACTGTACTTGGAGGTCTGCTAGCTACATTCTCTTGGTCATCTCCCAAATATGACCATAACTAGCTATTTGACTGAGTCTTTTGGACACCAACTTTTATCCCCATCATTGGTTTAAATGCCTTCCTTTTAGCCACTTGTGCTGATGATGTAATTATTGATAAACATCTCAATAGTAAATAGTTTCCACCCAACCGAGAGTTCAAAGAAAGAAAAGCCAAATCCTCTAGGATCATCAGAGCAGTAGGAGAAAACTAGAAAACTAGCCGACTTTAGAGTGCCCAAATCAAGAAACCCTTCCCCTGTGTGAAACTTTCACCTGGGACTGACCCAGGCTGTGCTGCTCGGAGCTCCGGCTCAGGCCCGCAGCATGTCACGGACCTCTGTCGTACAATGGCTGCCAGCTCCCTTTCCAGCCTTGGAAGCAGTCCGTTAGAGACCCATCATTACCCAGTAGAGAACTTCTAAGAGAAAATTGAGTTGAATAAATTATTAGCAATTTCATAATAAACTTCAAATCATCTTCCATACATTTTCCTCAAACTGCTAGAGTAATTTGTATATTAAACATTTAGATCATACCATCCTTCCTTGTCAAGTCTCCCTCGTGAGAGATTGCTAAGCCAAGGGGAGACCATTACATTTCAGCAGAGTGTGAATTCAGAAGGGCCTCAAGGCAGACCGTGAGCTGCAAGACTTCTAGAAGGAGATTTTGTAGTTTTACGATTTCAGATGAAAAACCCAACACAACACTGAGAAACTTTCCACACAACAGAAAAGGAAGTCAGTGGAAAAGGCAGTATTAGAGAATGCCTGGCTTCTTAAGATATCTTCTAAAATGTGAAATATATTTTTGAACAACAGATAATTGAGTTGTTCTTTTATTCAGAGCCTCTTTTGGAAGAAGTGGAAATTAGAAGACAGTACTTGTTTGCATTTGTAAACATCCCAAAAACAGCATGCAAAAGGACAAGAGAGCCTGGAAAGACCATCATGAGATTCTGGGCTTGGGTGCTGAACAGAACCCCAAGCACGACTAGCAGTTACATTTTGGATAAAAGTGTGGACCTAAGTTAATTTCTTCCTTGCATCTGACACACTGTGTTTATACCCGCCCACCCAAACAGAAGAAATATTAATACAGCGATTTCAGACAAAGTTCCAGTCAAGTTGGCCTAAAACACTGGGAACATCAGAAATGCCCCTTAGTGAGTCCTTCACACAAATCTCTAAGATTTGGAGTTGCTCTGACATTAAAATTACTGTACATATTGTTTCCATATTCTGTTTGCCCAGTGCTAGAACACAAAAAAGTTATTAACTCATAGCGAGAGCATCTGTGCACGCACATACATACAAACACACTCACACATGCACACACAAAAAGCTCAGCCTGTCAACAGCTTTGGTGGAGTAAAATACAAATGATAATTAGAAACATGTGTCCCCAGCAAAGAGGCACAGAAACTAAAAGGTCATCTTTTTCCAAATGACCTAATTAGAAAAGCCTGGAGTGCTGGCTACAGTATAATGGTTTTACACAGCTTTTAACTCAGACTTCCTGTTTTAAAACAGTGCAATTTACTGCTCCTGTAGCAAATATGAATTGTCACTTAATGCCAACAGAATTACGCCTCACAACACCACCTGCCTCCAGCAATCTCCTCATTGTTAGACCCATCAGCTGAGGACTGCTGATTTACCATCCCAGAATGACCATTTAGAACCTACTACCAGGATTGCTGCCAAGTTGAGAACAAGGATTTCATGTAGAAGAGAGCCCACGAGGTACTTTACATTAATGCCGATTGAAATATGCATGAATAGAGCAAAGGGAAAAGCAGTTGTTCCGAATCAGACTATCAGTGAATGCTTCTTAGATTCCTTTTTCTGGTCCCAGAGCGAAGATTTTGATGCTGAATAATTTTAATTGCCCAGAGACAATAGACACACACACTGGCTGAAAACGCCACATGGTAGAAACTCACACAGGCACCCAAATAGAATTGTCGTTTTAAATAGATGCCTGTGTAAATTTGTATTTAATCTCTCTCATATTTATTCAATATGTTGTGATGTTTCATTAAGTATTCATTTTGCTTGTCTGTTTCATTGCCTCAGTTCTCCCAACTAAAGCACCTAACTAACGCTGAGAAAGAACATTTATCTAAGACTCTAAAGAATTGAAAATACATTAACAGCAATGGGTGCTCAGCTATGAACTGTTTTTCCCAAGGTCTCTTGTAGCCAACTGTAGTCATATGACTAAGTTTAGGCCTACAGGATATGAATGGAAGGGATGAGTACAACTTCTAAATCACCTTTGTGCAGACTGTTTGCCTTGAATCCTCCATCCCCTGGTCACTGACTGTGGAATGGGGATCACCAGAGCAATCTCGCATGACAGAGCTACTCTTGACAGCCAATCACCATTCACCTCTACACTTTTCTGTGAGAGAAAAATAAAGTGCTGTCACTCTTAAGACACTACAGAGCAGGTATATATTGTTGGGGTTTTTTGGAACCCACACATTTTTTTTGTAGCTTTAAGTTTTTCTTTAAATTGTAGTTAGTTAACATATAGTATATTAGTTTCAGGAGTAGAATTTAGGGACTCATCACTTACATACAATACCCAGCACTCATCACAAGAGCCTTCCTTAATATGCATCATCCACTTAGCCCATCCCCCCACTCACCTTCCCTCCAGCAACCTTCTCTCTCTATTTTCCCCTATGTTCATCTGTTACATTACTTAAATTCCACATGAGTGAAATATATAGTATTTGTCTCTGACTTGTTGTGCTTAGCATAATACATTCTGGCTCCATACAATTTGTTGCAAATGGCAAGATTTCATTCTTTTTCATAGCTGAGTAATATTCTATTGTGTATATAAATACCACATCTTCTTTATCCATTCATCAGGGTGCAAGTATCCCTTTGGATCTATACTTTTGTACCCTTTGGATAAATACCTAGTAATATAATTGCCAGATCGTAGGGTAGGTCTATTTTTAACTTTTTGAGGAACCTCCCTACTGTTTTCCAGAGTGGCTGCACCAGTTTGCATTCCCACCAACATTGTAAGAGGGTTTCCCCTTTTTCTGCACCCTTGCAAACATCTATTGCTTCCTGAGTTGTTAATTTCAGCCATTCTGACAGGTGTGAGGTGGTATTTCATTGTGGTTTTGATTTGTATTTCCCTGATGACGAGTGACATTGAGCATTTTTTCATGTGTCTGTTGGCCATCTGGATGTCTTCTTTGGAAAAGTGCCTATTCATGTCTTCTGCCCATTTCTTCACTGGATTATTTGCTTTTGGGGTGTTGAATTTGATAAGGTCTTTATAGATTTTGGATACTAACTCTTTATGATATGTCATTTGCATATATCTTGTCCCATACCAAAGGTTGCCTTTTCATTTTGTCAATTATTTCCTTCACTGTACAGAAGCTTTTTATTCTGATGCAATCTCAAAATATCATTTTTGCTTTGGTTTCCCTTGCCTCCAGAGATGTATCTAATAAAAAGCTGCTGTGACCAATGTCAAAGAGGTTGCTTCCTAGGTTCTCCTCTAAGATTTTTATGGTTTCCTGTCTCACATTTAGATTTTTCATCCGTTTTGAATTTATTTTTGTGTATGACATAGGAAAGTGCCCCAGTTTCATTCTTTTGCATGTTGTTTTTCAGTTTTCCCAATAACATTTGTTGAAGAGTCTACTTTTTTTCCATTAGATATTCTTTCTTGTTTTGTTGAAGATTAATTGACCATAGAGTTGTGGGTCCCTTTCTGGGTTCTCTAGTCTGATTTTTGGGTCTGCTTTTGTGCCAGTACCATACTATCTTGATCACTATAGCTCTGAAATATAACTTAAGTCCAGAATGGTGATGCCTCCTGCTTTGTGTTTCTTTTTCAAGATTGCTTTGCGGTCTTTTGTAGATCCATACAAATTTTAGGATTGTTTGTTCTAGCTGTTAAAAATATGGTATTTAGACAGGAGTTACATTAAATGTGTAGACTGCTTTGAGTAGTATAGACATTTGAACAAATTTGTTCTTCCAATCCATGAGCATGGAGCGTTTTTCCATTTCTTTGTGTCTTCTTCAATTTCTTTCATAAGTGCACCATAATTTTCAGAGTACAGATCTTTTATTTCTTGGTTAGGTTTACTATTAGATATCTTATAGGTTTTGGTACAATTGTAAATAGTATCAATTCCTTGATTTCTCTCTCTGCTGCTTCATTTTTGGTATGTAGAAATGTAACAGACTTCTGAACGTTGATTTGGTATCCTGCAACTATACTTAATTTGTGTATTTGGAACACTTTGTTAGCCTGTACCCCACTTGATAAAATAGAAGCATCAAGAAGTTGCTCCCTCTCATTGCACCTTTGATTTTGTGTGTATCTCTTAAATTGTTCAGCTCATTAGCAAACCAAATAGAAAGTGGTCTTAGTCTAATCTTTGCTAATACTTGAACCTAAAACAGTCTCAAAGATCAAACATAGTTTATGGTATCTTTTCTATGAAATGAGGAGGATGAGTGTTTTTGGAGTTTCAAAATTGTATGGTCTAAGTTTCTATACTGCACTATTACTTGAAATAGATCAGATCTCAATTCTTTTCATGCATTATATCAAAAGAGATATATCTGCAAATTCTGTTTCTATAATTTCCCAGATAAAAAGACTTTTGAGACATGCATTTCCTTCATTTAATATTTTCTTTGCAATACTTTAGATTCCTCTCTTTCTATTGGCTCCTTCTCTGTACGCTTAATCACATAAAGATCCATTTCAATTTATAAAATGTTTTTATTGGATTCTTCTGTGCCTTAGATAATTTTATTTTATATATTCCTTTCTCTGTCCAAATTTTGCAAATGTGTGGGCTAGGTCAACTGTCTTTAAGCCAACATTCTCATTCTCTCATTAAATCCCTAAAACCTGTGCCTCTCTCTTTCCAGTCTACTAAAATTTTAAAAGATAACTACTCTATTTTCCTAATTGTTATGTTCCTGAACCATTGTGTTTATCCAACAAACAATTGTTGAGCCTTTCCTGTGTATCATGAAAGAAAGGGATTGGGATACAAAGCAAAGTTCTAGAGGATCTCACCATTTTGTAGCACTGAACTCTTTTAAAGAATTTCCTTAGACTTGCCTTGATTAGCATGAATACACCACTCTGCTTCTCATACTATAGCTATTATTATTCCATTATTCTTTCTTGGTTATTCTTCCTCTTCCAGCAGTCTTTAAAAGGGGTTTCCTCCCCCACTCAGTAGCAGGTCCTCTGTTGTGTCTCTCTACTCTCTTCCTTTGGAAATAGCATCAGTTCTCCTGGCTTCAATTATCACCACTTATGAATGATTCACATTTGTCTCTAGGCATAAATTTTCACTCAAGTTTCAGTTTCAAATTCCCAATTATACCTCATTATCCATTACATGCTGAAATTCCAACATGTCCAAAACTAAACTAAATTGATTTTCCTTACACATACTCCCATCCTCACATTCTATCTAATATATTCCCATACCGACATGGACACTAACTTCCTTATCCTTCCATTCTCTTCATAGGTTAGCCAAGCCTTCCTGTACAACAGTGGGAAAAGAAGGTCCCATTGAAGTGACTTATTTCCTTGGCTGCTTTAACTAGAGCAACTCAATTATGGCAACAGGGGAGCAAGCATTTGCCTTTTCTCAGAGTATGGTTTCTTCCATGCAGTGCCAAGTAGTTGGGAGAACAAATGAAGGAACGTCAATAAGCAATTACATAATTTACTACCAACATTAACCTGACAAGAATTAGTGGGAGAGGTAATATGTTCAATCCCCAAAGAGATCTCAAATAGTCAGGCTTTGATGAATATATTTATAAAAGCATTTTACTGCAGAACCAATTAGATGAGTACTCCTTGTTCCCTCCATTTTTGTATTGTTATAAAAGGGAAAACTACATGTTTCCTTTCCCCTCCTTGACTATCCTCCTCGACTCCTTGACGCTAAGCTTACCTATCTATTGTCCTTTTACTTTTGGTTCCACTTTCTGTGAGAAACTTATTTTTCTTGGATTACGTTTTACATGTTTATATATTTCAAAAAAGCTATGCGACCTACTTTCATCTTATTTTATAAAATAAATAAACACATTTCACACATACATATTTCTTGTTTGCTTTATCATTTAGAGTTCTTAGATGCAAGCAGACACAGAAGGATTCTTAAAGAATATGCATAGAGTATCCAAGATCACCTAACAATCAGGCTTAGAGGCTATTTAATCAGGACCAATGCCCAAACCAAACTGAAGGACTACCCAGAAAAGACCCCACCAACACAGCCCAGGGTACCCAGGACAGGATGCTAGAATTTATTCCACTGCTACTCTGGAAGGCCAGATATCTCTGTCACCACCTTCACCTGAAATGACTTACTCATTGTGCCTCCTTTGTCCCCCTGCTCACTTCTAAACAAGTTTTACTGAGAGCTGTCTGATTGGTGATACCTCAGCTACATGACTACATCATATCTGCAAGGGAATTTTTGAAGGTGAATTACTGCCCTCAGCTTCAGAAAGGGACTAATAAGTTAAGTTATATTGTTAAACTAGAAAGGGTATTCAAGAATTCTGTGCAAATAAAAAGTTCTAACGAATGTCCACTACGTTCACTGGCTAGACACTTCTCTCTGGTTGAACTTCTCTCTTTGCCAATATGACTGTTATTTTACCAAATAACCAAGGCTTCTACTCTATGTCATGTGTGTATCGTTTTTGTCCTTCAGTTCCTCGATCCTATCAATTAGCAATTATTTTTAAGTCATTTGCTACTTGTCCAGCATACATATTAGTGCTGGGGGGATTCAAAAGAATCCATAAGTCTAAGCCATAAGTTAAAAAATCTGGAAGTAACAGATTATAAATTAAAATACTATAAATGGTAAAATAAATAAATTTATTTATTATAACAGAATTTTGAGGAGAGATGTATCAGAGTTGATAAGGAAGTCCAGAAACGAAGATTTTATAGAAGAATTTAGTACTCTATTGGGCCTTAAGTTTGGGCTAAAAATCAGGATTGTACACACAAACTTACTTGTGTTCTTCCCAGAACTTCACTAAAATAAAAGCAATAAAATAGAAAATTATGAACTTATAACAAGTGCTACTTACTCAGGAACAATGATCAAACCACACTAAGGGAATGCCCAGGAAACATCCCATTTATGCTGCCCATTGGCAGAAGACAGGTTTTGACAAAATTACGGAAGATGTTAAACAGTAGAGAAATAACAACTGATGTGGACAAAACCACAGATTAGAAATCTTTCATAGAAGGTTGCAGTTAATAAAGAGGTCAAATGCCCCCACATACTCTATGCTTATTTGCCACGTACTATTAGAAAACACTAGCAACTGGTCTCTACACACTGGGAAGGAGAATGAATGAATGCTTTCACTTCTGAAAAAACTGAATGAGCTTAGAGAAAAGCCACCACATTCTGATAAATAGCACTTCTCTAACCATAAGTGTCAGCTTCACCAAACAATAACTTCAAAATAATCCCTCCAGTCCATGAGCTACATCCAAAAACACAGAATCCCCATTTGATTTTTTTTTTGAGGTCTTTCTTTTAAATATAAACACAATCATGAGACTTACAGAAAATATTAAGGTGTAAGAAAAAAATAAAAACTCAGTCCAAGTATGTGACCACAGAGAAAACAAATACTGAAAACATTTGTAAACATATGTAAACATAAAATAATTATGCTATGTCTATAACTCATAAATAAGGTGCTATAAAAAAAGCAGTAGTCACAGAACAAGAACCCTTGAGAATTAAAAATCTTAATGAAAGAAAAACTTAAATGACGGGTTAAAAGATAAAATATAGTTAGATTCAAAAGACAAAGAAAAACAGAAAAAAGATGGAAAGTCTGACAGAAACTATGTAAAATAAAAGTTGTAATCCAGTAGGTTCAACATGTGATAAAAGTGAGAAAGAACATATGGAGAGAAGGAAATTATCAAAGAAAAGTATAAAATAAAATTTCCAAAGTTTATGAGATTGGTTTCCACCTTTAAATAGCCTACTAACAGAATGGAAATATTAATAAACAAATGGAAATAGTCATAAAAGGAGATGTCCTAGTGATATTTAGAGGAAAGTCAAAAATTTTCCTGCAAGAAGAAATACCCAGTTTTCTTATGGAGGAAAAGAAGTTTAGAATGCCACTTCTCAACAACCAACCCTGGAGGGAGAGAATGGAGCAACGTCTTCAAATTTCAATTTGATTTTCAATATTGATTTCTGTAGAAATTAGCCAAACTATAAATAGTCTAAGTGTAAAGACACTATCAGACATACAAAAACTCATACAATTTTTCACTCACAAACCCTTTTAGGGAAGTTATTTGGGAATGTGCTCCAGCAAAAGGAAGGAGTAAATAAAAAGATATAAGGTGAAAAAGTAAATGCAAAAAAAAAAAATCAGTTTACTCAAACTAGGAAGGTATTATGGGAAGTTCTAAGATTACTATTTTATAGTAGGTTTGGTGATAACCATCTCACATGGCAAAAGAAAAAAAAAAAGATAGAGTCCCCAAGGATAACAAGAAAAATATTTTTTAAATGTTAAAAAAAAATACCTGATAGAATAAAGGGGTAAAAAATAAGGGAAAAGTTATTCAAAGGACATCATGATAAGAAAAAAAGAACATCCAAAACATCAGAAAAAACAAACATTCAGAAAATGAAGTGAGAACAGCAATTAAGATCTGGAGAGAACAACATTCACATAGTCATAATGGTGAAGTTGATTAAATATGGTATTACTATAGAGATAGTATAAACAGGGGAAATGAGAAGTGGAAGAGGTGTTTATCCTACATTCAGGGCAGGAAGTAAACAATTCTAAAACTGTTGATTACTAAATACCAGCACAAAGAGTTAAATAACTAAAAAGGGTTCAAAATTCTTTCCTCTGGGAAGTAGTCCAGGAGGTTAGGGAGCAAGGAAAGTCTAAATTTTCTTCATGAGCTTGTCCATGCTATTTGCTTTTTACCATGTGTTAAATTTTGTATTTAAATGTGTTTTTGTTTTGTTTCTGTTTGTTTTATTTTTTAAGTTGAGAGCTTAGAAGGGTGAATAGGATTTGGTAGAACCAAGAAGGACACACACGTCAAAATCATCAAGGAGAACCTAACACAGTATACATCTTAGGCAGGTGAAAGGTCTTACTGATCAGAATTGAAGTGTTACGGTAAAGCACAGCTTGAAAGGAAGTTTTTTGGGAGCTTTCGGACATACTTGAATAACACTTGGAGGAAAGCAATGTTCTAGGAAGATCTGATTGGCTCTGGTGTGTAAGATGACAGAGAAGAGGGAAAGATTCAACTTCTAGGGCACCCCCCTCCAGTCTAATACATCTGTCTAATATGTCTGCTAATTCATTTTTCCTCATAATCATAAAGCATAAGCATCACACACGCTTCTCACTTGTCACCTGGTGCCATAACAAAATCAAATGAGCATGCAGGGCTCTTGGTGACCCAGATCAGTGGTTCTCACTACCACCTTCTCACGAGTATCATCGAGACATAATTTGGGGGGAAAAACTTTATCATTTCTGGGCAACATTTCATACCAGACCTTCTGGGTAATGCTTCTCAAAATAAGGTCCCCAGGCTAACAGTACTAATGTCATCTGGTAACTTGTTAGAAAGTAAATTCTTGGGCCCCACCCCATAATATTGAATCAAGTAGGACCCTCCAGATGATTCTGATGCTTGCTAACTAAGCCCCATGCTGTATGGTATACTCATTCTGGTAGCGCATTGGAGTCGGGCAACTAATTATATGCTGCTGAGCAATGCCTAGCTGCTCTAAGCCTTGAATTCCTCAGACAAAAAACGGAGATAATAATGTCTACCTAACAAGTTTATAGTAAGGACTAATTTGTATAATAAGTTTAGTGTGTAAGAGCTCAATAAATGATTTAAAAATATTAGGGTTTTAAATAATGATATAAAATATATACTTTCATACTATATACTATAGGAGCTATAAAGTATATACTTTTATATTCTCTAAGGTCCAGACAAGCCAATGTACTTGCCATTTCATGCACCTGTGTCCCCAATGTATTAACTGTCAGTAAAATGGTCCTTCCCACAGGAAACTTACAATGTTATGGAGAACCACACATATCCACGCACTAATAACACTCAAACGCTGGGGCACTGGGTGGCTCAGTCAGTCAAGCGTGTGACTTTTGGTTTCAGCTCAGGTCATGATTCAGGCTTGTGAGTTTGAGCCTCGAATCAAGCTCTGCACTGACAGTGCCAATCCTGTTGGGGATTCTCTCTCCCTCTGCCCCTCCCCTGCTCGCTATAAATAAATAAATAAATAAATAAATAAATAAATATTTTTAAATCTTAATAAACTGCTGAAACGTGCAAACAAAATGCTATTAGAATAAAAAAAAATTTCAGAGTCAGTCTTCCTTAAAATGGCTCAGAGAAAAGCTTAACAGAGAAGACGGAATTGAAAGACTGGTAGGATAGCAGCAGCTAGAAAGGGAGAGGAAGAGAGTAGAGCCAACAGTCACAGGAATGTGTGGTCAGTTGAACATAATTCCTTTCAGCACATTTAATGCCCAGTAACGGCAACCTCTCCTTCTATTACTATTTCCTCCTCCAGCTGATTATAAGCTACTTTTTAACTCCATGATGAGCAGCACAGGTGGTCCACTGAGAACAAACACGGAGTTCACTACACAGAGGGTCCGTGGTGCACCTGGACCTCCAGGCAGACAATTCAGCACTTGGGCTCCACAGCCTTTCTTCTCTTTGTGTCCTCTCCCCTTCTCTCCAGCTCCTTTCTACTTCCACCATTCTGTCCTCACCCACATAAACTCTAGGCCTCTGAGCTCCATTACTTTCTGTACCATGAATGCTCTTCTCCTCATGTCTTTCAAAAATCACATTGTACTTTTGTATCAAAATTCAAATGTTACCTTCTTTTTACAATTTTCAGAAACTCCACACCAGACATAGGGTGTTCTTAAGTAATCTCAGAGTATTTCTATGCATTTATATCACAGTCTTTAACATGAGCATGCTTTCATATACCTACCAGCATATCTCCTACTATACTTATGAAACTTTGAAGAGCAAATATCATATTTTGCTCATTTTACTATACTTCTCTATAGTTCCTTACATGTAAATTTTCCGTTCTTGTTAGTTTAACTGAACTGAATTGACCTCTTACTCAGAAATCTCCAGTTATACCCATGTGTCTATGCCATCAAGTCCAACATCAGAATCCTGCCATCTTTTGTGGCTGCCTAATGCCCACTCAACTTTATTTCCTACTTGACCCTAATATAAAAGTGTAAACTTGGGCAAGTTAACATCTCTGAGTCTCAGTGTTCTGATATGGAAAAAGTTGGTAATACTTTGATCAATTTTCATGAAGATTAAATGGAATAGGTATGTAAAACACTTAGCAAAACATCAGGCAGTAATAAGCAATCAGTTCATAAATACAGTTACTTGAGTGAAAATTTCATACCTAACTTCTTTTAAAACAACACTGTCTTGAGAAGAAGCATCTACCTTTTAAGCACTTTCTTCACAAATAAAGATAAGTATCCTTTCAGCTTTATGGCTATATCCAACCAGATTATTTCCCCATACTGAAGCTTAACTGTGTTATTATTATGTTAGAATGTTCATTACATAAAATGTTCTAAGTCATTTCAATGCTTATGGATATATCATTGCATTATATGCAGCTGCCTACCACTTACAGATTTTAATTTAGTTACTAAATAGTAGGAAATTCTGATTAAGAATTCGCCAGAGGGGAGAAACCAAATTGAAGGGGAGTGAAGTCCGTATCATGGGCCATTTAGCTGAATTAAACCCAGCTTCCATGCGATGGTACGGAGAATGATTAGAAAGCCACATCTCTAGTTACTACATTGAGTCGATTACCAACCAATCTGAACCTCTACATTTTCACAATCACCACCCATGACTTCAGAACATTTCAGTAATGAAACTCTACAGGGAGAAAAACTTTGAGTGTTTTTCCTTCACCTTGTCTAATCTCACTCAGCTATCTAGCACAGTAGAATTGCCCCCAAATGACACCACTGAGAAACATGGGGAAAGGGAGCATGAAGGGAAGGAGGCAAGGGAAACGATCACAGATCACAAATCATAGGACTATAAAAATTAATGGAAACTCATTATAAAAAATACAGGGAAAAGTGTTCAGAAGTATTTATTTTGCTCTGAACCTCACTCTTCAAAATGTTTTATTGTTTTGCTATTTAGAAAGTGCTCAGAGATTTCTACAACAGAAGCACTTCACTGTTTTATTAAAGATTATTTTTAAATGAGCACTGAGCAATTTATAGAAAAATCCATGTTCTCTGACTCATGTGGTTCAACCCTACCTGTTAAAGGTTCAATAAACTGTTATTGCTTCATCTTATTGAATCGTTGCGACGATGAAAACAAAAACATACTAGCTTCACATTCCTATTCATCCTTCACATTTCATCTCCTTCTAGAGCTTTCTTTCCTTCCTTCACTGATGTCTTTGCTTTCACTATCTACACACATTCACATTCTTTAAACAGTTTCTAGATCAAAGCACAAGTTTTCATCTGAAGTGTATGTGTTTAGCTATTAAAAAAGAAAAAAAGCAGCTTGACAGGTTCAGATTTTTACTGTTTACTTTCATATACTTGGTATAACTGAGGCAAATTCAGACACAGAAGCAGTGGAATGTACACAAACTGTTTTTTCCCTATCAAAGCACATACTGAAATGGTCGTCTTAATAGCTAAAAATCATTTAACAAAATTTTGGAAAATTTGAAGGGCTTCATCTTTGAATATAGAAATTACATTTTGTTTTCTTTTCAGTTTTCAGTTTTTGCTTAACGGACTTAAGTCAAAAACAGAAGTAGTAGCGTCTGTTGTTTCTGACTAATAATTAGTACAGGCGGCAGGGTTACAAGGTTAACACAAGGAAATCATTTGTTTCTGCCTACACATAAGAATATGAAAACACTTTTCAATGTAAACATACTTGAGATGCTGAGGTACATTGTGAGGAGTTAAACTGTGGGTCTTGTGTAAATTCCCTTGTCTGACAAACAAGAGCATATTTCAAAGGTTATTTATGCCTGGAAGCTATACTAGGCAGAGAGACGGCCCCCCACCCCTTTTTTTATGTGCATTTGGGACCCAGCAGTGATGATAATAAGTATTATGAATGAAGTACAGAAATTAAGAAGAGTGAAGGAAAAAAATGATCTTTTTTTCAGTTAACACAAATCGGTTATCACTTGCTCCTCCAAAGGCCAAAATACTTCAGCTATTGGGAAGTCAATGAACTTATTTTCCAGTCTTATGAATTGACATAACAGAATAGAAGGTCTTCATTTAGAAACTTATTTTGCAGTCAAAATAATCCCACCAAGCCTTCAGTATTTGGTGGCAGTGTTTGGTCACAGTGTTTTGATCTTTGAGAAAGAATACATAACTTAGAATTATTTGGGGACCCACTCACCACAAAGTGACCAGTTTTTAAAGTCAACATTAGTGCTAGCATAGCAACACCTACTGGTATGTTTATGAAATAAAGTTGAAACCAACATGGCCATAAATTGGTTCCTCCATCTTAATAAGAAAACTTGCAACCTGCTTTTCACATGTGATGTTGGCACATAAAAATGACTACTTCCAAATTAAAGAATGGAAAGGAAGACTATAGTTGTTGAAGAAAAATAACTCTATGTTTAGAGTTCCACTAAGGTGAATGTTACACTTCTCTGTAAACTGAAGTTGCCATTCAAACTGCTTCTAAAAATTATGTCATGTAGTTCATGTTTAAGACTGATCTCCCTCCCATCTCTTTGCCCCTCATCCTCACCTTCCTCCTCCCTCTGCTGCCCTCCTGCCTCCTCCTCCCGCTCCTTCTCCTCCACCTCTTTCTTCATACATTCTTTAAAGGGCATCTACATAGTTACAGGAAGCCATTCAAGAGAGTACTGAATAGATTGAAGTAAGCTGAGAGGCATCACATTTATTTTTACCACAGATATGAAGTCTAGTCACCAAACAATGAATAATACAGCATGTAATGTCATAGTCTGCCAGCTCTACCAACTCCTAAACATCTTAAAGAGACATTCCAGAACAATGAGGACCACAGAGAGCTGCAGAGATTGTAAAAATCACCAAGAGGAAAATACACCCTGACATTCAGTAGAATTTGACCTCATGGATATTTAGAAAACCCATAGTGTCTGGTAAACTCCTCTGTTCTGTAATAATTCCTTGGAAACACCAGCCAAGTTGTAAGCTGGGACACTGATTGGCGGCCCCTTTGCTTTCTCAAGAAATGTGACATAAGTTTTCATTCACTGTCACGTTGTCCACTGAAAGAATTCAATATGAACTCTTTACTAATCCATGAAAACTCAAGACCTAAGTAAAAATAAAGAAGATTCAACCAAGGCAAGTCTGGTCAGTGTCCAAAACCTTGAAATAAAAACCCCTTCCCTCCTATATATAAGGTAGTACTTTTTACTTACAGTCTTTAAGGATTATATAAACTAAGTATCTCCTACTCTTAGTCTGAAATTCTACATTTCAGTTAAGTTGGACTCCATATTACCAATGCAGATACTTTTATAATCCCTACAGCACATTTTGAGGTATCCCATTTGATTTAAAGCTACTGGCCTCTTAGAGAACATTAAGGAATTTTGTGTTCCCAAAAGACAGAAATACATGGGTTTTGAACAGAACTGGAATGTCTTGACCTTTATCACCTGATGCCTGGCTTCCTAGGGCCATCTCCTAATTGTTCTCTTTAATGCTAGGCTTAGCCGTTTTTGAACATTCCTACCCAATTTATTTGTCTAAAATATTTCTTGCCCCAAGTCATGAACCTTCTCAGAAACCCTAGTTTCTCATCTCGTCAAAGAGGCTTCGAACTCCATAGCTTAATATACAGTATTCGTTTCACCATGGTTTTCACTAGCCTCGTAACACAAACCTTCCTCCCCTGCCAGGCTAGCCAGAAAGGTAATAGGCCTCTGTCTTAGGCACACATTCATTAATATTGCCTCATGTCCTACGTGGTGCTGTTTGTTCCTCCTTGCTCTGTTATTGTCACTTCTACCCCCTCCCCCATCCCTGCATCAGTGCTTTCATCATTCCCTCTATCAAAGTCTTCTAGAAAGCTCTATATAGACCTCAATAATTATTCCAGCTTCACATGAATAATTCCTCTGATTTCCTTACTAAGTTTTTACTGTTCCAGACATATACTATCTCATAATTTAATTTTTGCTGATTGTGTGTGTGATTGTGTGTGTGTATGTTCCTTCTTCCTAATGTGGCAACAGACTCCTCTAGTATGGGGATGGAACTTTACACTTTTGTATAGCCTCTGTAACTCTGAACACAAACCAAGAGGTGAAAAGAGAGAAAAAAGTAAAAAGTTTCAAAATTACTAGAATTGCACTCTAAGAATAGTACAAAACAACATCTAGAATAAAAAATAACTCTCGTGTTTAAGCACTTTCACATGCATTTGCTCATTGAGTAAAGTATTAGTATCTCAAAATAGAGCCAAGAAATCCAGGAAACTCTTACAGTTTTCAAAGGAAAAGAAAATGAAAAGGCAGTGGAATCAGATTGTGGGGTACCTATGACACCTTTTCAGTGATTCAGTAATCCTTACTTATTCAAGGAGGATCCATCTCCTGAAATATTGCCATGGTATATTATCTGTAACTTATAGTCAAATCACTGTCTTTCATTTCATGTGTGTGTCTTTTTTTAACTGCATATTTTAAGAGTGGTTACATTGCAGTTCAGACCTCCCTAGTTTTTCCTCACCAAATATTCCTGTTTCACTTTTTTTTAAAGTTACTTATTTTGACTTTTGTACTTACCTATTAAAAATATATTTTGGGGGAAAAGCTGGGGAATCCTTTTAAAAACTGCCTTCGATGTTCATGAGATCATAAATGTAAAAATATGCTCTGGCACATAAGTCCCTCTACAGGTTCCATTTATTTTTATTACTGCTGCAGGTATTATGGAAATATTCTTAAAAAGCAGATTTTCCTGGAGTACTTGGTAGCTTGGTCACTTAAGCATCTGACTTGATTTTGGCTTAGGTCATGATCTCACGGTTTGTGGGATAGAGCCCCACATTAGGCTCTGTGCCGACAGTGCAGAGCTTGCTTGGGATTCTCTCTCTTTTTCCCCCTGCCCCTCTCTCGTTCTCTTTTTCTCGCTCTCTCCTTCGCTCTCAATAAATAAATAAATAAATCTTTCTCATAATAAAATACATTTGGCATCTCAGCAATTAAACCATCGTAATACACTGAACCCTTTTTTAAAAGCATGTTGAAGGTCCTATGCATGCCAGTGGTCTGTTTTTCCCACCATGGCATCTCAAATTACTATTATAAGGAAGGCAAATGTTATGATAAACAGTGTGTGATGAACCTGCTTGTGGATGTTCTTTCACTGCAGTATTTCTTTCCAGTTTTAAGCTAGAATCACTCACCATTCGCAAAGTATAAAAGATAATAAGTAATCTTCAGAGCACTAGAGATCTATAGGCAAGCCATCCTCCCCACAAATGTGATTGAGTCAGGGGGCTCTTCTAAAGGGGAAGTGAAAGCAGGAATGGGTGGTGGAGAAGAGGAGAAAACATGCATTCATGCCATGTCATTTCCATATAAACTACTAAATGAACCAAAGCAACATGCCTGAAAGCTAAACAAAGTCAGTACAAACTTTTTTAAAATTATTGGCATTGAGGAAGATAAATAAGCTACTATTGATCTGTCTCCTTTTTGCCCTTTAGATCTCACTTGACACTACACAATGGCATTTCCCTTTGGGACCCCAGTGTCTTGATCTGAAAACATAACCAGTGATTTTGCAGTGAGGGGGAGAGATTAGTTTTGTTAACAACTGTTTTTTAGGCTTCTTCATTTTTCAGTTCTTGTTGAAACCTCCTTGATCTGCCTACCAGGGAATTGGAGCACACATACCATGTGCCTACTGCCTAAATCTCTGTTCTCTTTGTTTGTTCTACAGAATATTGATTTAGATTTTGGCCTATTCGCATTACTTTAAACTTTTAAACACTGGCTCTTATTGCTAGAGGAAACACTTTGCTGAAGCTAAAATGATCACCCAAGAGAACTTAATGGGGAAACACATAGACCAAAATTAGCCCTTGGCTCTGAATGTACAGCTCCCATTGAAACCAGTGGAAGCTGAACTCTTAGGATTTGAAGACACATTTTCCTTTACATTGAATATAAAGGCTTTTTGAAAGGGTTGGGCTTATTTGAGTTTCTGTTAAAGAAGCTGAATTAGCTCTTTGTCATATTACAAAAAGAGAGGCAGCATTGCTTCTCCAATTTGTCTTCTAAGGGTTCTTTTGATATCTAACAAAATTGCAAAGACACCCTTTTTTGTTTCTGTACACTGATTGTTTAATATTACAAAGGGCCGGGCATTATACCAAACCCTTTCACTCTTTTATAGTTTCCACGACATTTTACTATAACATTCTCTAATCCTTTACAACCAAAATAGCAATAAAAACAGAGTGATGTTTGGAATCAAGATGGGAGAATGGGGAAAAGATGGTAGAAAACTAGCAGCGGGATTTTTTAATGATAAAAAAAATTTGAAGTTCTGACTTTACCAATGGGCTACTGCCATAAATCCTTCTTACTCTCCAGAAAGCACTTCTATTATGCTGAAGATCATGCCATTAAGATCAGATTTCCAAATGCCTCACCTTACAGTCAATCTTAACTGCTAAAATGCTCAGGACGAATTCACTGGCAGAAACTGACTCTAAGAATTCCTGGCTCTATACATTCTCAAAGATGCAAGTGGTACGGACATGCTGACCAGAGGAAACCTCTGCACCAGCACTGCCCTCCCACAGCATGCCTCAGCAACAAAGCATTTTTGGATGCCAACATACCACCATCAGGCTGCTAATTTATTCAAGAGAGTCTTGCCCCCTTTCCCATCTAATCACACACATAAAATGCATGTCCAACACTTGGAGGTGAGCAAGGGCAACAGCTGTGCCTCACTCACGTCTGTGTCTCCTGTCCCTAATATAATTCCTAAACAGAAGGATTAACTAAGATTTCTTGATTTCAAATTAATGATGAATGAGAGATACCAGAGGATGCAAGGTACATTATGGGTTCATAAAAAACAAACTTTGAAAAACCTTGAGATAATTTAATCTGGTTCTTTGCCTACCAAGTAAGACTACACTTACACCATAAGCACAGCGACAGTGATGGAGCGATTTGGGGACCACAGAGGAGGAACTTGACCTAGCCTAAGAGAGTGACAGCGTTTCCTGGAAGCCTTGAATTTTAAAGATAATATGAGAGTGTGTGTATGTGTGTACATGTACTCCAGGAGTATCTGGGTGGTCCAGTCAGTTTAGCATCCCACTCTTGGTTTCAGCTCAGGTCATGATCTCATGGTTCATGGGATTAAGCCCCAGGCTCTGCACTGACAGCAGAGAGCCTGCTTGGGATTCTCTCTCTCTCTCTCTCTCTCTGTCTCTGTCTCTGTCTCTGTCTCTGTCTCTCTCTCTCTCTGCCCCTCTATGCTCACACATGCTCTCTCTCTCTCTCTCTCTCTCTCTCTCTCTCTCTCTCTCTCTCTTTCTCTCAAGATAAATAAATAAACTGGAAAAAAATAATACTCCAAGCAAAGACAACATGTAAGCCAGAAGACAGAGCATGAACAATGGCATGGAGATATGAATCTGTGTTACATGTATGAATCGGGCTGTGGAGAGGTTGGCAGAGACCAGATCCTCAAGATTGGCTTGCAAGTTAGGGGCTTCAAATTTTCCTGTCAGCAATGGGCAACCACTGAAACAGTTTAGGCTAGACATAACAAGGCCAAATGCATTTTTGATATATCATTTTGGATGGCTGCTGGAAGACAGAGTTAAGGAGAACAAGGCTTGAGTTTTACATGAGATGTTACAGTAATTTGGGTAAAAGAAAATGAAGGCAAAAACAAGGGAAGTGATAGTAAGGAAGTGTTAGAAAATGAAGTCAGCAAGACTTGGGGAGTAATTATGTGGGGAAGAGGGGGAACTGGAGTGGTAAAGATGGCAAAGAAACAAAGATTAATGAGACAAAGATTTAAGACTTAGGTGACCAGCTGGCAAGTGTCTCCACCAAATGAAAGAGAGAATACTAAAAATAAAAATACAGAAAAACAGGTTTTGTGAGAAGTAACATGGGTAAAATGAGGAGAGTGTCATGTAATCCAAATGAAGAGAAGAAAGTATTTTAAGAAAAAGGAGTATTACAAAAAATAGGTACATTTAGCAAGGAGTCATCCTGGACGGCAATCATACAAGCAACTTGATCTTGTCTCTAACTGTCCCTTTAAGTTTGTTCAATGACTGTAGCAACTCTCCCCCTCTGGTTAAAAATTTAAAAGTCCTATGACTTTTCTGCTTGTTTTCAGGTAAGAGAAACTATAACAATCACTGTAAGTCACAAACACATTTTTTAAACTTTCTTATTTTGAAATAATCATGTATGGACAGGAAGTTACAGAGAGGACACATATACCTTCATCTAGTTCTCCCAAAGGGTTCCACTTTATATAAAACCAGGAAATTGACATTGGCACAATGTGTGGGTAGTTCTGCACCATTTTATGTCTGCAAACATTTTCTTAACAGAGCCTTTCACAAAAGTTTTTTTAATTTGATGAAATCCAATTTATTATTCTTTTCCTATGGATCACCCTGTAGTGTTATATCTAGGAACTCTTAACCAAGCCCTAAGTCTAGACATTTTTCTTCTATTTTACAATCTAAAACTTCTATAGTTTTACATGTTACATTTAAATCTATGATCTGTTTTGACTTAATTTTTGTAGGAGTAAGGTTTAGATCAAGTTTAGTATTTGGGCCTATGGATAGCCAGTTTGTTCAGCATCATTTATTGACAAGACTATCTTTCCATTAAAAAGCTTTTGCACTTGTCAAATATCACTTGGGATTTTTGTGGGCCCATATTGAAGCTTTCTATTCTGTTCTATTGGTCCAGAAGTTTATTCCTCCACCTACAGCAGATAGTCTTGAATATCGTAGCTATATATTAACTCCTGATATTCGATAATATAATTTTAAATCTAACTTTATTCTTCTTTTTCAAAATTGTTTAGTTATAATGGTACCTTTGCTGTTTCACATAAATTAAAAAAAAAAAACCTGTCTGTATCTACAAGAAATCTTGTTGGGATTTTCATAGGAACTGCGTTCAACTTGTATAAATTTGGAAAGAACTGACACCTTTGTGGCAGGGTCTCCTCCCTAAGGAAAGAAAAGAAAAAAAAAAAAAAACTCAAGGCAATCTGGCAATACGCATAGATGACAACATCCCTCGTAACCTTGTAACATGAGACCACTTACTCAGACTGCATGTTTGTGTGTTACCATATATGGGAGACAAAGAAATAGAAAATGCATACAAAACTATGCCACACGGTATTTGGGACTCAGCTCTTCGGGTCCAAACCCAACTGAGCAGGGCCTGCACGAATAAAGTTCCTTCCTGGAAAGAAAAGCCTCGGTGTCATGACTCTCTTTGGGAGAATCCTGCTCCACCTTTACTATGTTTAGGTTTCCAGGGCATGAACACAGAATATCCATTCATTTATTCAAATTTTGTTTTCTTTCCTCAGTATTTGTAGTTTATAAAATTCCTAAACATGTTTTGTTAAATTTACAACTAAACATTTATCTCTTCTTTAAATGAACTTTAAGGACACCTGGGTGGCTTAGTCAGTTAATCATCCAACTTCGGCTCAGGTCATGATCTCATGGCTCCTGAGTTCAAGCCCCATTTCTGGTTCTGTGCTGACAGCTCAGAGCCTAGAGCCTGCTTTAGATTCTGTGTCTCCCTCTCTCTCTGCCCCTCTCCCACTTTCACTCCATCTCACAGTCTCAAAACTAAATAAACATAAAAATTAAATGATTTTAAATGATACTGTATTTTTAATTTCAGTTTTCATTCATATTTTATAGAAACACAATTTATTTTTGTATGTTGATTTTGTGATTTTTGTATCTTATAAGCTTGCTGAACAAACCTAAGTTCTGAGAAGGGTTTTTTAGATTCTTTGGTATTTTCTACTCCATCTTGTCAGGTGGTAGAGGGGCAATGATTGTTTCTTTTTTCTTTTGTCATGTTCACCTAGGTAGAAGTTATTGTCTTAAAATATTCTATTAGACTGGCCCTTTGATGAGAAAGAGCAAGAATTTGTTGTGTGTATGTTTTTGTTTTTATTTGTTGGTGTTTGTTTTTGTTTTTGTTTATGCACCCATTAGCATTTCTAGATTACTGACTTCCTTAGTACCACCCAGTCTGAGATTGAGGAAGCAACAAGAAAACCTGGGAAACTCTCCACCATGTTGTCCCTCGGGTCCTCAGTTCCCTAGCTGGTCTCTAATGTTCAGAGTCAATGTCTGTTTTATATATAATGTTCAGAGATTTTAACTCTACTTAATAAGAGGAATATTGAAAATAAAATCTACTCCATCTTTTGGAAAAATAAATCTTTCAAATCACAAACACTTTCATGTCTCAAAGTATTTAATTTTTCATTTTCCCACCTGAGACCTCTACTTCAGGAAAGGAAGAGTAGTTGACTTCTTTTTTTCCTTCCTTCCTCCCTCCTTCCCCAGTCCTTTCTTTCTTTCCTTCCTTCTTTCCTTCTTTCTTTCTCCATCCTGGAGTTTCTATACTTCCACCAACTAGATAAACACAGTTTTTAGCCCTTCTGTGATTGGAGACATTAAAAGAAAGAAAGGTAAAATGGCATCATATCCTTTAGAACAGCTGACTATTGAAAGATGACTCTTTCTCTTATGAATACTTTTATAGGTTCTCAAGAATCTCTCCATCCAAGCCCCTCTGAATGCCAGTCCCTCGTCATAGGACATCAGGTGCTTCCAATCACACCTCAACTGCAGATTCTAGGTACTACATTCCACACATAGCCTCTTGCTTTGAGAGCTCTCCTTTGGCAAGATTTCTATTTAAAAACATCCCCTGCCCCCACAAAAAGAGAAAAAAAAATACATGAATTCAGCAAAGTCATAGGATACAAAGTTAATGTACAGAAATTGGTTGCATTCCTATACACCAACAATAAAGCAACAGAAAGAGAAATCAAGAAATTGATCCTATTTACAATTGCACCAAGAACCATAAAATACCTGGGAATAAACCCAACCAAAGATGTAACAGATCTATATGCTGAAAACTATAGAAAACTTATAAAAGAAGTTGAATAAGACACAAAGAACGGGAAAAACATTCCACGTTCATGGATTAGAAGAACAAATATTGTTAAAATGTCAATACTACCCAAAGCAATGTACACATTCAGTGCAATCCCAATCAAAATTACACCAGCATTCTTCTCAGAGCTAGAACAAACGACCCTAAAATTTGTATGGAACCACAAAAGACCTTGAATAGCCAAAGTAATGTTGAAAAAGAAAACCAAAGCACCACAATCCCAGGCTTTAGCATCTACTACAAAGCTATAGTCATCAAGACAGTATGGTATTGGCACAAAAATAGACACATGGACCAATGGAATAGAATAGAGAACCCAGAATTACACCCACAAATATATGGCCAACTACTCTTTGGCAAAGCAGGAAAGAGTATCCAATGGAAAAAAGACAGTATCTTTAGCAAATTGTGATGGGAGAACTGGACAGCAACATGCTGAAGTATGACACTGGACCACTTTCTTACACCATACACAAAATGGATGAGAGACCTAAATGTAAGATAGAAAACCATCAAAACCCCTGAGGAGAAAGCAGGCAACAATTTCTTGTTCAACACATCTCTGAGGGCAAGGGAAATAAAAGCAAAACAAACTACTAGAATCTCATCGAGATAAAAAGCATATGTACCTCAAAGGAAATGGTCAACAAAACTAAAAGCAACTGACATAATGGGAGAAGATTTTTGCAAATTACATATCTGATAATGGGTTAGTATCCAAAATCTATAAAGAATTTACAAGTTCAACACCCAAAAAAAAAAAAAAAAAAACAAATAATTCAGTGAAGAAATAGGCAAAAGACATGAATAGACACTTTTCCAAAGAAGACATCCAGATGGCCAACAGACATGAAAAGATGCTCAACATCACCCATCATCAGCAAAATACAAATCAAAACCACAATGAGATACCACCTCACACCTGTCAGAATGGCTAAAATTAACAACTCTGAAAACAACAGATGTTGAAAAAGATGTGGAGAAACAAGAACCCTCTTGCACTCTTATTGGAAATGTAAACTGGTACAGCTGCTCTGGAAAAAAGTGTGGAGGTTCCTCAAAATATTAATAATAGAACTATCCTAGGACCCAGCAATATCACTACTAGAAATTTATCAAAAGGATACAGGAGTGCTGATTCATAGGGATACATGCATCCCTGAAGTTTACATCAGCACTTTCAATGTTGCCAAATAATGGAAAGAGCCCAAATGTCCATCAATAGATGAGTGCATAAAGAAAATGTGGTTTATATATAAAATAGAATACTATTTAGCAATGAGAAAAAATGAAATTTTGCCTTTTGCAACAATGTGGATGGAACTGGAGGGTATTATGGTAAGTGAAATTAGTTAGTCAGAGAAAGATATCATATGTTTTCACTCATATGTGGAATTTGAGAAACTTAACAGAAAACCATGGGGAAAAAATAGTTTCAAACAGAGAGGACGGCAAACCAGAAGAGACTCTTAAATACAGAGAACAAACTGAGGGTTGATGGGCAACAGGGGATAGGGGAAAGTGGGTGATGGGCATTGAGGAGGGCACATGTTGGGATGAGCACTGGATGTTGTATGTAAGCGATGAATCACAGAAATCTACCCCCAAAACCAAGAGCACACTGTATACACTGTATGTTAGCCAACTTGACAACAAATTATATTTTAAATAATAATTAAAAATAATAAATAAATACATAAATAAATATTAAAAACAGCCCTTACCTCTGGGGGGAAAAATCCCCAGGAAACAATGTTAGTGAGTTCCACATTTGTTTCATAAAATTTAAGTTCTTTTGGCTATGACAGAGGGAAGAGAAGGACAGGACTGTGTCAAGATACCTATACATGTGATCTATATAACTGCCAAAAGCTTTTAAAATTTTTTTCAAATGTAAGTAAAGCTAGTATACTGTGGCCTTCAATTAGGAGACACTTATAAAACACTTCCCCACCCTTCCTGGCAGGGGATAGGAGAAACAGAGAGAGAAGGAATCACACCTCTGCTTTCTCCAAAGAAATCCTATTCACCAAATCATCTTGAATTTTCAACCGTCCACCTTTTGATATTCTCAGAATAAGTAAAGAGCTCATGAATCCTTAGCCAGTTCTCTATCATTTCCATTGAAAATATGCAAAATCATGTGCTACTTCTCCCTGGCTTAAGATATTACCATACCTGGTATCAGAGTCAAATTTTCCCGTTTAACGTCTGGTTGCAGAGTTACAGTGAGGACAAAGTCAGCAGGCACTTCAGAAATATTTGGTGAGTGAAATGTGGTATTACTGCATTTATTTAGTGCTTCCCTCAATTAATTAAAACAAAATGAAGAGCTCTTAGAAAGAGCTGGGTTTCTCCCCAATCTTAACCAGACATCTATACACAGGATACACACAGTAGGTACTCAAATTATAAATTGTTGAATTGAATTGAACAGAAATACTATTGTTCAACCAAAGGTCAAGTAGCATATAATGAACTAGCTGGCATGCTGTAATCATGTGTTATTGAATTTGGTGATAATTTACTGATTATCTGCAATGGGTTTCTGAAAAATATTTCCCTTTCCATTAAGGATTTCATTTTCAACATTTGCTTGTCAGTTAAATCCTCACATCACTAATGTAACTTCTCATCACAGGCAGAATTGAATATTCATGCCTAGCTCAAATCACTGTTACTCTGGCCTGTTGCTTTATCTCCCCCAGATAGTTAACCCATCATTTGTATGGAAAATTTATTACACTTTGCCATTTATAGACTCTCTTTCAGTCTGTTCTGTTATATGAACTGTAAATTTGCCAAGAATTATATTGGATTGTTATGGAGGGTGGGGACATAAAAATTAGACACATGAAGTAACAATTTTCTATTTGTTCCACCTATTGAGACACTTACCATTCTTCCTACTTTTTTGAATATTTCTACACGTAACAGAATTCTCCCACCACTGAAGTAGTCTTCTGAAGTTTTATTATCATACTAATGAAGAACCATATTAAAGATCAAAGCGAATTAACCAATATAAGTGCTTTCTATGTATATGGACAGGATGAACTGCTATGATATCATATTACAAAAAAGTGTACTGCTTTTTCTACCGATAAATAGACTTGCATTTTAATCTTTTATTAGATTATTTGGTAATAGACCAATAAATGTACTCTAGCATCTTTTATAGAAATAATGAATTCTTTGTAGTATGAGATTTCATGACAGCTCTTTGCCATTAATAAACTTCACTGAGAGTGGAGAGAGATGACTGAGGTTGGTTTGAGAATTATTGGATCTGCAAATTAGTGGAATGAATGAGTCAAGTTCTACTATATCAAAAATATTATCCATAATAATTTGTATGCTAAACAGTGTATAATGATTCTGGCCAGTAGCACAAGAAGCCACTATTAATTCATCCTGATAACCCAGGGCTGGCATGTTCCTTTACAAGGCAACTTATGAAAACAAGCCCAAATTATTGTTGATGTTTAATATTAATTAGGCTCTCTCTTGCCCTGTGGCTTTCCCAAATAACTTTCGGATAGCAAGTCAACCATTAAATGGCTAAGCATGACCCGAAACAATATGTGTGTCATCAGGGGAGTAATGCAAAACGGGAATTGGATTAACCGAATGTCATAAACAGCATATTCCATAGAAATAGGCTTACTTTCTAGGAGCTTACTGTCTGAAGCCTGATATTCATCATTGACATCATACATATAGTAGCATAAACACTTCTTCAATGAAGATTAGTTGCATATTAACAATATGATCCCCTATGCCCTCATAGAAAGCCAAAACTGCATAATTCATTATCAAAATAATATCTCACTGATAACTAAGTAATAACAAGCATAAAATCCCTAGGCATATTCAGGTTTAAGTCATACACTATAATCCATACAGCACCCATTCTAAATGCTTCTACATTATACTCAGCTCATTCTAGCCATACACTCCCTCCTAAACGGGTACCATAGCCTTGCAATCTCGCTGCTTTCTTATATCCCCAGAATCTCTTCCCTCTCTCCTTCATGACAGGCCCTATAGGTACTTAAATACCATTTGCCCCCCTCCAACATCCACTCGGCTCCTTAGCCTACCTTTGTATCTCCTATTTGACTTTGGACTAGTTGCCTATGTTTCATTCAATTTAAGGAAGTTTGTTTATCTGTCTCTTAGGGTTAGGATTTTTTTTCCTTCTGAAGGAGATAAAGGAAAGGTTCCTCTTTCAATGGTTATGATGTGGAATCAAGAAACAACAAGACAATCAGAATTTTAAAACACCAAGGGTTTTCTACTCTCAGAACAGCACACTATTCCTGTGAGTTATTATGCAAAACAAGTCTTTGTCTCTTCCGTTCCCTTGAGGTGCATTACAAAAGGCCTCTTAATTGTTATCCTAACTCAATTAGAACCTGGCCTCAGAAGGCAGACAGTTATATGCAAGATGCCAGTATGATGGAGGGGGTCGCAGGGAGAACAAATCCATCTTGCCATTATACAGATGAAGGAAAATGTGGTTCTAGAACTCAAAAAAATATATTTGAAAGCTAGCCTCATTAATGTTGATTTGCCAAAAGTGACATAAATCAACAAACAGAATCCTGGAATCATGGTTGTAAGGAACTTGAGAGAGCATCTAGTCTAAGGTGGACCATGTAAAAATACCCTTCAAGTGCCTTTCAGGCAAGAAGATTAATTCCTTGGGTGAAGGTCAAGCATCTGAGATAATGATCATCATTAAAGGATTGTATTTGCCAGGCACACAATCAGGCAAGATATTGTGTGAAGGGTTGAGATGGTCTGGCTCTGAGACCTAGAACATTACCAAAAAGTTACTAAAGGGACTAGCGAAGAGCAAGAGGCTAAATGGCTTGCCTGCATCTGGACAGGGTTAGAAGTAGAAATCTCTTTCCATGGAAAAATGACCAAATGTAAACTTCAAGTTACACTGACAAACTAAAGCAGTCTTGGGAAATTTAATAATCTTAGCTGTAAAGTGATGGGTTAACAATCTACACTTTCAGAGGAGGAAAAAAAAAAGGAAGAGGCCAAAATAACAGTGATTTGAGCTAGGCATGAATATTCAATTTTGCCTATGATGAGAAGTTACATTAATGATGTGAGGATTTAACTGACAAGTAAATGCTGAAAATGAAATCCTTAATGGAAAGAGAAATATTTTTCAGAAACCCATTGCAGATAATAAGTAAATTATTACCAACTTCAATAAAATATGATGATGAACACGTAAACCTTTAATGTCTAACATTAGGCATTACTTAACAATAGAGGTTTCAGAAAGATGAGCACCTTTTCATGTTGCTTCTTTTATTTTTAAAGTATCCACCTCTCCTTGAGATTTCTTTTTGCTACTAATAAAAGAAAAGCTGTTAGAGGGTTTTAAAGGTATTCTTTACTTCTTAAAGGAATAAGGGAAAGTGGAAGGTTCCCTTTTTCCCCACTAATAAATGCAATTTTTAAAAGTAGTATGTGATTATATTTTCTTGGACATGTCAATAAATACATATTTATAATTTGTACATTAAATTTTTAATCAATTAATAATATTTAGGCCTCCACTAAATTAGACATAAAACAGAATTTATTTTATCATATTTTAAATACCAAAGTGTCCCATTGTATTCAGTCAGTTACTTTGTGATTCTCAGAGGAAAAGAAGAAAAACCAAACCTTTCATGAGATTCTTGTTCACAATGCTACTCCACAGAGCAAAATTTATTTGAAATTCACAGTGGTTTGGCCCTTCTGGAGGAAATGCCCAAGCAGAGTACAACTTGTCGGTCAACTAGCAATGCAAGCTTGGAGTGACCTTTTTCATTCCTGCTTTAATGTCAGCCTCTTATAGAAAACCATCCGGAAGAAACCTATCAGGATGAAGAACAAAGACCCTTTCTGAAGTAGAATAGAAAAGGAAATCTGCAACTGAGGTAAAGTGCTAATTTCTACTATCTCCAGTGACTGAACTACAAGAAGAGAAGTTGGCACAAAGTGGTGGGACCTTGGGAATCCTGGAATTCAGAATTCCCAAGAGCTCTCTGGCTGCAACAGCCTTTGCACATCTACAAATGTCCAATCAGAATGGTGGAACCCCTTCTCCATATAGTGATTTGAGAGAGCTATTACCTGAGATACCTATTCTACTGAATACTTGGAATTATCCTCCTGATGCTTTCTGCTGGAAATAATCATTTGGGAAAAGGGAGGACACACATTATTTGGAAAATAATTTCTTCTTCTCTTGATCCCATATTAAATTAACATGAGTCTAATAGCTCTGTTAAACTCAAGATGGGAATGATCTCAAGAAATAAATTGTTTCAATATGATCATAATATTAGTTAGCATAATAATGGTTCTGAGTAGTCCTGAGTTAAAAAAAAACTCTATATATTCTCAATGAGTACTTTTTATTGTATATAAGTATTCCTCTGGACACATTTTGGGAAATACTGCCCCAAGCAATAAAAAATGATATGAATCTTCCTTCAAGCAATATGAGATCTGGTATTTGCTTGCTAGGTTTGTTTGCTCCAAGTGTCCTCTATCTTTCTAGTAGTATATCTTTTTTTTAAGTTTTTTTTTCAACATTTCTTTATTGTTGAGAGACAGAGAAAGACAGAGCACAAACAGGGGAGGGGCAGAGACAGAGGGAGACACAGTATCCAAAACAGGCTCCAGGCTCTGAGCTGTCAGCACAGAGCCCAATGTGGGGCTTGGACTCCCAACTGCAAGATCATGACCCGAGCCAAAGTTAGAGGCTTAACTGAGTGAGCCACCCAAGCGCCCCTATCTTTCTAGTATATCTTAATATTCGAGTTGAATCTAAAAGGGAAAAGACTCCTTCTTCTATCAAAAACCAACTTGGATCACTGGATATAACTGTAAAGAGGTTCAGTAATCTGTTTTTTACAAAGATGAAACCTGAACTGAAATGAAAATGCTCATGAAAGGGGTAATGTGGCCAAAATCACATAGGACAAAAGACCAGGACTAGTGTGTGTCCCTGCTTTTAACCCATTATCTTAACTCAGTAGCAGCCACAGACCCACTTTTTTCTCTCCATCACCGTCTAAGCCTGCCTCCCACTCATCCACACCACTATTTTGCACTTCGAGAACTGATCTCTCAATCCACTCTCTCTTCCCCTATCTATCTCTCTTTCCTGAATGATGTCTGGTTCTGGACTGCCTCTCCCCTTCATACTTCAGCTACTATCACCACCCTACTCTTGGATACAAATCCTGTCCCTGACTTCCAGATCCACACACTATTCTGGATCCATCAGTTCCCTGGATTCATCTGAAGGAGTCAAGCAGAATCCAGATCTTCAAACTACTAATCCACACATCATTCTTCAGATTAGATTCAGACTCACTGTCTCTTCAGTAAATAAATACTCTCACTTATCTTATTCAGAAGAATAGTCAAGATGGCAGGTTTTCATATGCGGCAGGGGGATGGGAAGTATGCAAACATTTTAACATAGCAAAAAGTATTATTTCCCTATATGTGGCCTTTGAATTAACCAAATACAGTACTAAGCTTTTATATTAGTTTTTAATTGAAACTGTATAATTAGCAACCAATTTATCTCAACTTGAGTTTACATTGGCAAGGATGATCAGATAGAGTTATCCAGTACAAAAAAAGAAACAAACTACTTGTGTAATGGAAATCCAAATTTTCCAGATAGGCACTATAGGAGAGGAAAAAACTTTTCCTCTACCCTCTTAGGTTGAGTGTCAGGGTCTGTGAAATAAACTAATAAAAGACAGAGTAGAGAAAAAAGAGTGTCTTTGCCCATATAATGAGCACACACACAGGTGAACTCAGTGATGAGTAACTTGAAGGAGTGGTTAAAATTGCAGGCTTATATACCATCTTAACAAAGGGCAATAAATTAGGGAGAAATGATAAGACAAAGAAAAAGGATTTGGGCTTCTAGGGATGGTAAATTGTGGGAAAGTAAGCATATGAAGGGAAACTAATGGAAAGAGAATTCTGTGAGTAAAGTTTGTTATAACGACTCATCTCAGTGCTAACTTTCTGCCTCCTGTGATAAGGGTTGTTGTCCTCCTGGTACAGGAGAGGAGAAGGAAGCAAACCTCCACAAAAGGAAACATATGCCCTGCTTTTTAGAAAGAGGAAGGGAAGAGAAGCCTTCCTGTGTCACCTGTTTCTTAACTGCCTTCAGCCCAATAAAATCCTTATACTGATTCCCTTCAGCATAAAATGGATGGGAAAAAAAAGCTATGTGCATTCAGAACTGTAGGGATAAAACATAACCAGACTTTGACCTAGAACAAAAGTATTTTAAAGTAATGGCTCTTTATTTCACTCTTTGTGAACTGATATTTGATTCACATCATATGAAGCATATTTGATTCTACAGAAAATAAGAAGATTGACAAGTATAAATCAAGAGATTAAGAAGTATGAATAATCCCTAAACTGTCTATCCATAGCATATCTGGACAACCTACTATATTAATCTTCCTCATTGGGAAGTTAGACAGATGTATGTATGAATATTTGGGACCTGAAAACTTCAGATAAAAAATGTTTATGATCTACAAATAAATACCTTATTACTGGCAAGATGGTCCTCTCATTTATTATAGCTGCTAATATACCTGAAAAAAATAAACAACTAGCTTTTTCCTAATTGCTAAAAGAAAAAAAAAAGAATACCTAATTCAAGAATGAAAAACAGGATGCTTCTCAGTGCAAGTATTAGAGGAGAACTTATGTGATTTTTCACTTAAAACCAGTAGAAGGCCAGTCCTGTGCTTATTCTGGTGATGGTTGTAGGGAAGAAGTGAGGAGCAGATGGAACTCAAGGGGAGCGTCACAGGAGTCCAAACTAACTACAACAGCTTCCAGCCTCCTCTCCTCCCCTCCACTCTTCTCCTCTTTCTTTCTCTCCCTCTCCTCTTCCTTGTAATCAGTCTTTAGTCTCTTTTTTTAATCCATGGAACTGAGATTTGGGGTAACATGAATATTTTTTATTTTAGCCTCACAAGTTTTTATGTATATGATGTTTCCTGCCAAATAGCTGAGACATTAGAATTATAGATCTCGCCTGTAACGTTGTGTGTTGTCCTTTAGTTGACTGTCTGCACCAATGAAAGGCATCGTTGTCAAGGCTGCCCTTTGCCCTTGTGGTTACCATTTTGCTCCAAAGGATTTCCAAGGGTGAGCTATTATATTGCTACTGTATTCACCCTACTGAGTCACATTTTGGCCAAAAGCCTAATAGAAGGCAGAGTCAATACTGAATTCAGATGAATTTATTCTTCAATATTTTTTAAAAGACACTTTTATAACAGGACCCTACTGGCAATTAAAAGCAATATAATTGACAGTTATAAAATCAAAATAACATAGACACATGTGTCATTTAATTTAAGTAATGCTTTAAAAGAAAAAACATTCTGATGTAAAGTGAATTCCTTTTAACCTGTCATTGATTTTAATCTAAATTCAGATATACATTCTGCTGGCAAAATTTGCCCTCTGTATGTACTGGCAGTTATAACTCAGAATGTGGTTACTTACACAAAATCAAACATTTAAAGAAAAGTAATATTGTTCTGATAAAACATTAACAAGGCCCTCAAAATTTCAATATAACAAACAAAATATTATAAAAAAAATAAATAATAAACCTCTACTAAGAGAAATTCTCATCTGATATTGCTTCTAAAGAGAAAGCAAATTCTAAATCTAAAATATTCTGCTTTTCACAAGCCTCAAAATACTCCAAATTTAGGCAATTGTCATAATTTTTATATTTGTACTTTAAACACAATTTGAAGAAACTGATCTCTAAGCACTTGGGTTTAATAATCCTTGGAACCATTCAGCTGCTAACTTGCTGTGTTACCCTGGACAATCCACTTTACATCTCTGGATTTCAGTTCTACTTACAGAATTAGGAGTAATAGGAAGTACACACTTCAGTCGTTTTCACTCTAAGGTTCTCTAGAGATGCTTGAGAAACGGTAAGAGAGAAGCTCAGTTTTGTCTCTATTATGTACTGGAGTCCCACACAGGGACACCATTCAAAATGGACTGTAGAGGATTCAGCTGACTTCCAAGGAGCCATCTCAAATAAACATACTATCTAAGTAAAAATGGCTTGAAAGCTATGTAAACGAAGCTTCAAGACAAGACCTCGGCTACAACATACCCACACACAGGTTGTTGCCCTCCAGATCTTCCCATATAGAAATTCTTAAGCCACCACTGGACCCACTTACTGTTTCATTTTTAAAAGGTGTTTTGAGAGGTTCTATTTTCTTTTTTTTTATTTATCTTTTTTTTTTTTTTTTAATGACTAGTGTAATCAAATGATCATGAATTTTACAGTTAGACCAGTTGGGACACAAATTCCTCTTCTACTTTCTGTGAAACCCTGGGCATATTCTTTATTATCTTAGAGCTTCAATTTCTTCATTAAAAACATTATTTTAATGTTTTTTAGAGAAAGAGAAAAAGAGAATGTGAGTGGGGGAGGGGTGAAGGGAGAGGGAGACAGAATCTGAAGCAGGCTCCAGGCTCCAAGCTGTCAGCACAGAGCTTGATGTGGGGCTCAAACTCACAAACCTTGAGATTATAACCTGAGCTGAAGTTGGATACTAAACCAACAAAGGCACCCAGGGGTCCCTCAATTTCTTCATTTTTAAAACAAGGATAATACCCAACTCACAAAATTGCTAGAGTGATTAGTGAAATACTGCATGTAACTGGTATGTTAAAAATTGGGTGGCTTTCACTGGGCTATGAGAAGTCCCCGTCCTTTGAGTTGGCACCTCCAAGAATTCTGGTAATCTCTGAGGCAATTATATATACTCATTGGTGTGGCTCTGGCTTCCTCAAATTTTACCTCTGCCTCATTCCACAGAAAAATCAGTCTCCTTGTTTCAGTTTTCACAAGCATTCATAAGCAAAGATATGATCACATAAGGTGGCTCATGTATTTCTCTTCCTCTCCCGCATCTTTCACTACTTTCCAATACCTTCCCTCAGGATTGACCTGGGAGTTCTATATTTTTCTATTATGAAACAAATCTTCTCTTACTATAAAACCTTGGCAATAACTATTATTCATATTCTGACTCTAATCCATATATTGTACATGCATTATTTTCAACAGTTACCAAAAATACATTTGTAAACAACTCTAGGCATTGTGATTATCTCCCCAACATTCATTTCATCCCTCTCTCATTATTTAGTAATTAACACTGGTTGGATTTAGATAAATCTTGTTACTCAAAATGTGATCCACAGGCCAGAAATCATCAACATCAACTGGTAACTTGTTCAAAATGCAAAATCTCCAGACCCATTCCAGACTACTGAGTTGGACCCACAGATAACTTTACCTTTCTTGCCACACAATCCTTGTGAGATCATGCAACTATGTTTAAAGGTAATCAGTGCCATACATTCCTGGTTTCAAAAATCAGTCCAGAGGGTAGATAAGACTGTCCAATATGAGTGATACTCAGGATTTCTGCTTTGCATTTACCAGCAAGACCCCCACCACACCATCTCTCGAGCATGAATAAGAAGGCACGGAAACCTGTTCTGTGCTGCCATCTTATAAAAATGAAGGAAGAAGCTGGAGGACAAATGCAATACAAAGAAGGTCTCAGTTGGGGGGCCTGGGTGGCTCAGTCATTTGGCCATCCAACTTCAGCTCAGGTCATGATCTCACAGTCTATGAGTTTGAGTCCCATGTCGGGCTCTGTGCTGACAGCTCAGAGCCTGAAGCCTGCTTTGGATTGTGTGTCTCCCTCTCTCTCTCTGCCCCTCCACCACTCTTTTTCTGTCCCTCTCTCTTTCTCTCTCAAAAATAAATAAACATTTTTTTAATTAAAAAAAAACAATGAGGGTCTGAGTGGAGTAGAACCAAAACTCTGATGAACTTCTCTCTGAACCTCATCCTACCTTTCAACACACAATTAAGCAAATTCACCTTCATTTTTAAGACTGGGTAAGAGACCATGACCTAGCACCAAATTTGGCTGGCACTGCTCCAAACTCAGAATAATTTTTACATTTTAAAAAAAAGTGTAGGAAGAGAAGAAGGAAAAGGAAGAGGAGAACGAGAAGGGTGGAAAGGGAGGAGGAAGAGGAGGAAACCTAAAATATTTATTATCTAGCCCTATACAGTGAAGGCTTGCTGACCCCGAAACTAATTGAAGCATCCAAACAGATGCTCTCTTCACCTCTTCATGCCTCCAAATGGCATAACACTTTGCAAACTCAATTAGTATTAGTTCTCACTACCACTCTCCTGGTAAATACTCCCTTCTCTAAGATTCTGGGATATAATACCTAAAACTATCAAGTGAAATATACAAATATAAACATACATATATAAAATCATATTTCCTTACATTGATAATGCTTTTTTTAATATTTTTTAATGTTTTATTTATTTTTGATACAGAGAGAGACAGAGCATGAGAGGGGGAGAGGCAGAGAGAGAAGGAGACACAGAACCAGAAGCAGGCTCCAGGCTCTGAGCTAGCAGTCAGCACAGAGCCCGACCCGGGGCTCGAACCCACCAACGTGAGATCTGACGTGAGCTGAAGTCGGAGGCTTAACACGAACGTGAGATCTGACCTGAGCTGAAGTCGGAGGCTTAACCGACTGAGCCACCCAGGCGCCCCGATAATGCTCTTAGAGATGTGTTGTGCCCTCAGGAGATTGTGTTGTACTATGTAGTGGTTAAGGGCATAGTTCTAAAACTAGAATGCCTGAGACTCAACCTGATCTCTCCCTAGCTGTGAAACCATGAGCAAGTTATTTAACTTGTCTAAGCCTCATTTTCCTTATCTAAGTTGGGAATAATAGTCATAGTACCTACCTCACTGGTTGACATGATGGTTAAATGAACTGTTATATATAAAGTACTCTAGATTGTGCCTAACACGTGGTAAAACAAATCAACAGAGGTTATCTTTGTCATATCTCTGCTTTACAATTTTCTAAAATGTTAAAACACCAGTCATCCTAATATTGGTAAAGCTATGTAACTGTTCAACAAATGTTCACAATGTGGGAAATAAAGAACAGATTGTTTCCAATACTACAAACTATCCCTCACTGATAACTGATATTTTCATTCATGCTTTTAGCACATTGTTCTTGGGTAGTGATGGTTTGGGGTTAGTAAGAACTCACTTTGTTGCCTATTAGTTTTCAAATTATAGGTAATGGGAAAGGAACTAAAAAACAGATCAGTTGATTTAAGGCAAAATTCAAAAATCGAAAGACTGGCAAGAGCTACAGAGCAGTTACAGCCACAGAGCTGTTCTAAGGCCCCCAACACCGGATGGATGAGGGTGGGTAGGGTACCTGAAGAAACTGCTCTTCAGCTTTCTCTGTTATTGGTTTAAATGCTAATCTGCCACTTCTGAAAACAAGAAATTTCCCCCAGAGAATTCCTTTTGACCTTTCTTAACTTCCTCTTCTTTCTTTCCCTCTGACTTTATTTTTAGATGGATATCAAACAGGAAATTCCAGTCCACTAGGAAATGGTGAATTTTCTCGTTAGAGATCAGAGGGTGGAGCCCATTGGGAAATCAGTAATGGAGAACAGACTAGAGATTTGGGCAGGGGAAGAATGGATGGATTCTTGTGAAATAAGAAGCCATCTTTATTTCTTTTTTCTCCTCATAGGGATGAAACCAGGAGCTTCCATCTATGCCTAAAGAACAACTTTTAAAAAAACAGATCAGTTGATTTAAGGCAAAACTCAAAAATCGAAAGACTGGCAAGACCCACAGAGCAGTTACAGCCACAGAGCTGTTCTAATGCCCCAACACCGGATGGATGAGGGTGGGTAGGGTACCGAGAGACATAACAATGATTTGCCACTTACTGCTAAGTGTTGCCAAATGTGCTTTAAGTACCTCTTGTACTGGAAATACACTGCAAATTACCTTCCTTATGTTGTGACTAGGAAAAGAAGCTTTTTCTTTCTTTCCTGTTTATACTATCGATCACTGCATATTCAAATCCACCTCTTCTGTCTTGTAAGAAGTTGATGTCTAGGATGTACTTTATAACACTTCGTCCTTTTTGGATTTGAAACCACAAAATGTCACACAGTATGACCTTTCTGAATGAGTTTATTAGCCTAATTGTAGTTTCAATTTCTTAAGCCAGCAAATACACAATCCTATACAACTACTAAATTTATCACAAATTATTTGGGATCTTCAAAGATAGCATTATACAGTAAGTTTATTCTGGATTAAAGAATCAACTGGAAACTTAATTCTACAGATTACTATTACTAAAGATCTCTAGCATTGGTTTCTGTAGTTTTAGAGATCTGAAGGAAGGCTTCCAAGTTGAGAGATCAGCATCCTTGCTGAAGCTTGCACATAACAAGGTAAAAAAAAAAAAACACCTGTTATATATTTATATTACCAATCTGGTAAGCTCACATAATAAATGTAGAAACTGGCCTGCTGATCATAAAACTCCTTCTTACAAAAATAATGATTAAGAAATAATTTAACACTATGAAAACTTTATCTTAAAGTTTTAATCTACAAAAACTCATTAAAAATTCAGGCACATTTTTAGTTTGTTCTCAAGTAATACTTGCTTATAGTAAAAAAAGAAAATGGAAACAGTGCAAAAAGGTAAATATACCTATATATGTGACTCTCTTATCCCACAGACACCATCACAGAGGAAACCATTACTAATGGCTTATTATATTCTTCCCCAAATTTCAATACAATATGGCAATATATAACCTTTTTAAAATATGAATGAGATTATCTTCTGCCCTTTTTTTTTACTTAGTAACACTTTTGGATAAACTCCTATCTGATCCTAAAGTCTTTTCAACCTTGTGATCAAATCCTAAGATCTGTATACTAAAACACAAACACCAAGTGTTATTTATGCTTCTCAGTGCACCTTCTACCTACCCGAGTGAAAGGATGGCCAGTCATAGATGAGAAACACTCTGTTCAAAAAGGCAAACAGCCTTCTTTCTCACTTAATATTCCAGATTTCTAAATGTACTAACTAGTTTACATAGTGACCCCAAAATTTATGCAATATACTACCTTTCACAAAGTAATTTAAGCAAAGGGTTTTCTCTCAGAGAAGTACCTTTTGCATTTGGTATTCCAAAGAACACACTTGGGGAATTGCCTAGCTACAGTATCTAGTTTAATCATTCTAAAATTCTGGCACATAAGTTGTATTAGCCCATTTTATAAAATAATAAAGCTGAGACACAGAAGGTTTAAGTGACTTTTCCTGTGGTCACCAGCTGGTAAGTGACAGAACTGGCATCAATCCACCAAATCTATTGTCTTCTTTCTGTACCACACAGAGAATATCGTCCATTTAGCTTCACTAGACAATAGTGATATTAAGGAAATATTTCTTGTCTTTAATCTAACTGAAGAGGCTGGGCTTAAAAATATTTTGACAGTATAGGTCTGGAGACCAGAAAAGCCAAAATCACCCTATATATAAAATGCACAACTGGATTTCAGAGAAGGCAGAAATAACTGTGGACATAGGAGTCCAGGAAAGGCTGATCTCTCTGACCTAGAGCATGTTAGTCACACCCCTCTGTGGTCCATCTCTTCAGCTACAAATCTAAGAAAATGCCTTTCTGGTAGGATTTCTAACAAGATAAAGGAAAGCTCATACACAAAGCCTGACTTCTCAGCCAATTTTGGCTCTTATTGCCATCTTTAAAATTTGTTTCCAATTTCCTTCCTTTCCTAACCATTATATTATTGGAAAAATTAACCATTTTGCAGGAAATTGTATATCCATTCTGCATGATCCACATAAATTTCTAGGTTCTCAAAATCCAAAAGTGCTAAATCTTTAAAAAAAATTTTTTAATTTTTTTAATGTTTGTTTATTTTTGAGGGGGGGGGCATGACTGGGGGAAGGGCAGAGAGGGAGACACAAAATCTGAAGCAGGCTTCAGGCTCTGAACTCACAAACCACGAGATCATGACCTGAGCTGAAGTCGGCCACTTAATTGACTGAGCCACCCAGGTGCCCCTGAAAAATATTTTTAAATAAAAATTCAAAAATATGGGGGCACCTGGGTGGCTCAGTCGGCTAAGCGTTCGACTTCGGCTCAGGTCAGATCTCACGTCCGTGGGTTTGAGCCCCGCATCAGGCTCTGTGCTGACAGCTAGCTCAGGGCCTGGAGCCTGCTTCCAGTTCTGTGTCTCTTTCTCTCTCTGCCCCTCCCCCTCTCATGCTCTGTCTCTCTCTGTATCAAAAATGAATAAAACATTTTAAAAAATTCAAAAATATGCTTGAAGATCTCCAAATCAAAAAGTGTAAGTATCTGCAAAGTAAGAGTCACAGTGCTGTAATATGCTAACAGATTAGAAAATGGAAAGGGTAAGTTGACAGAAACGAACACTACGCATCTCAGATAATGAAGAAGGAGAGTTATGGCATGAGGTCAGTAAGTGACATGGAGGAAAAGTAAGGAAGACACAGGCTTCCCGCCTGTCCCACTGAGGTGATGGAAAGTGCACGGGAGATCAGGAAATGTCTGTTGGAAAGCGCGGCAGAAGAGAGGGTATTGCTCTTCTTCCAAACTTTCCCCATTTGGTATCAGAATATCCCTGGAGTCACAGTTTTCTCTCTCTAATCTCATCCATAGCCCCAGGAATAAATTCTGAGATATTTGGTATCCAAATTTTGCTTTCAATTACTCCCTTAACTGTTAGCAACTTGACCCATCTCTTCTATTTCCTGAATTTCTGACCTTGTCTCCTTTTCCTTGCTGTAGTTATCTAGGACCTCTTAGGTCTGTCAGAGATAATACCACTTCTTGGACTAGTGGGCCTCTTGCTCCAGAAGATGCAGTGTCTCCTAGTGAATTCCTGCAGTGACATAATTTAACATCAACTGCATACTGCCCTGCTCAGGGCTTGCTTTGTACAGGGCTGGTCTCCCACCTATGCTCACCTTTCCTGAATCAAGATACCTTAAACGGAGGAACCAAATTGAGCTCATCCACTTTTCAATTACCAACTTAATGTTCTCACCCTGAAATTTTAGTGAAGTTTTTGTAAGACATTCAAGAAAAGATTTTTAAATATCTGTATCTCTTCTGTACCAGTTTGCACATTCTGCCATCTTTATCTAGTATTGCAGCCTCTTCTGCGGCAACCAGTTCTCTGCAGGCTTCAACCACCTTCAAGCTAACGCAATCTGACAGGACCTCACTCTGAACAATGGGACAGAAGAGCCAAAGGAAAAATAGTCCCTCCACTCTTTCCAGTATCAGTTCTGAGATATAGTTCTCATGGTATCTCAGAAAGTTCCACAGGATTGAGAAACCAGTTGACCATTGGCATGACCAACTTGATGACACATTGTTGTATGGGCTCTTCCTTCTTCCTGTCTCACGCCCCTGTCTTGTGTCCAGCACCTTCTTTCATAAACAACTCTCACATAGGCCTCTGCCTCCAGCTCTGCTTTGAGGGCAAGTTGCTGTGTTGACCAGAGTCCATTAGGGGAACCAGAAACCACACCAGAAATCTGAATAGAGAAAATATAATATAAAAATCATTAACTTGCACCAGAAGATTAACTACAAAAGGGTAAGAGAATAGTAAAGAACATGAGAAGAGCAATAAAGGAAGCCATTACTCCTAGGGCTCAGATGAAGTATTCAGAGAAAGAATAAATCTGGAAGAGGGTTGTCCCCCAGGCTGAGAGTTGAGCCTCATTAGGGAGGGTGTGGCTGTGGCCCTTGGATAGCTGAGGAGTTAGGTCCACTGCCACGGATCACAAACTGCCTGGTGAGGTGCCAAAGAGAAAGCCATCCCCTGGAATACCAGGAAGACTCTCCAGGAAGCTGACCTCCAACACGCTATGAGACCTTTCAGGCAGCCACCACTGTTGCTGGCAAAACTAGCCAGAAAGCCACCCTTCGGAGTATTGGTGAAACTCGCTGAGTTTGCCTGGGTGTTGGCAAAACTACCAGGACAGTGCTCACTACTGGGAGCAAGAACAAACAAATACACTGAAAAGATGAAAAGACACCCCTGCCCCCTGCAGTGTCCTTCCAAATTTTCCCACCAATAAAGATAACACTGAGCCAGCTGGCTAAGGAAAACCATTTACAGGTTCTAGCTCCAGTAGCACAAAGCACGGCAAAGAAGGGTGGACTGGGAACAGAGGGAGGCAATAAGTAACAACTAGCACACAAGGCAGACAGCTTTCTGCCAATAATGAGCAAAGCATGCTCCTTCCCCCTGGCTGTGTACCGAAGTGGTCGGGACAGGAGAGCTCAGCCTTGAGCAGCAGTTTCGTCCCAGTACACACATGCCCAACGCACATCCCACTCACCTGCTCCTCTTTCCTTTGAGCCTCCCTGTTTCCCCAGCTCATGACAGTACCTGAGGCTTCCTTGCTCTCGTGACTGACACTTCCATTCATCAGCTCCTCGAATCCATGAGTGGGTGTGAGAAGCGCTTTTGTGGCTCAGTTTTGATCACAAGACCCCACCCAGGCCACACCAGCTAATGAGCTTCTCCGCCAGGGAGAGGCCGTCCGCATCACCTTTCCTCTCACACTTTCCTTCACAAATAGCTCTTCCGTGTAAGGTGCTAACCAAAGCCTTCAGGTCCAAAGTGAGTCGGTGATCATATCACATCAACTACTTTCTCCCTCAATAAAGCCATCGTACTAACTCTTAAACTTTGGACCGGTAACCTTTATTCAAAATACCACCAAAGTCTTGTTACTAAGAACATTCATTTGGGAGTCAGACAAATTAGTTTTCAAATTCTGGCTCTGCCATTTGCTAGCCATGTGTTCTTAATCAAATTTTTAGAGTTTTAACCTTATTCTCTTCTGTACAATAGAGATACGTTTTGCTTTTCAAGGTTATTTTGAAATCTTAAAAAAGGAAACAAGAAGCATTCATTCACCCAACAAATATTTGTTGAATATCTACTATGTGCCAGAAATTTTGTTAAACACTAAGAGAAAAGGTAATGTATGTATAATTTTTTAACATTTATTTATTTTAGAGAGACATAGAGATACATGGGGGGGGGGGCGGGCAGAGCTTCAGGCTCTGAGCTGTCAACGCAGAGCCCAATGTGGGGCTCAAAATCGCAGACAAAGACGAGTTCATGACCTAAGCTGAAGTCGGACGCTCAGCCGACTGAGCCATCCAGGTGCCCGAATAAAGTAATGTGTGTAAACATCTGGTTATGGCAGAAGCTTAATACAAAAGAATTTGTCTTTTTTTACCTTCCCTTTATGCCTGTGAGCGTCATCCAGAGTAAGCAAGCAACACAATTTAGTTACCATTATTCCCTTTATTTGTGTTTCTTTGTTTCATAGGAAGCACAATAGACAAGTCTTTGTAGATTACATTCATATACTAACATGAGGGCTAGTGTCTGTAAGGATACTCAGGTTGACTGCTATTAGTGATGAAGATTATTGTTAGTCATCATATATACGCTCTATTGCATCCATTATAAATAATAGTATACATGTCAAATACCTTTGCCGTTCTTATTATTTGAGACTTTTGTAAACATAAAACTTTAACGTTTTACATATGGGGACGGAGAGGTTAAAGCATTTGCCCAAGGTCACTCAGCACATCAGTGACACAATTACTAGCTAAACCCGAGGTTTCTGGTGTCCTGGTCCTCCTTCCTCTTCCCTCTCTCTGAGAAAACACTCACCTACAGGGATGCCTCCTTGCCTTTTACTTGTCTCTTAAGAAAGTACACTGAAAAAAAAGAGTACTTGCATTCTCACCCAAATCAAATTAATCAGAAAATAAAATTAAAGTACATTTATTTAGCAGAAAGCTACTCTTTCCATTAATGAGAATTTTATTAAATATAATAAAATATTTCAGGCAATTCCTTTCTTTCTCATGTTTTTTTCTCCACTTCCTTTCTCAGATTTATTGAAAAGCATTTTTATTAGTGCAATAATAGGCTCCAGGACATGCAATTATATTGAGATGCTGACACTTTCCTGTTAGTTGCAGCCTTTGGCCTGAGGCCAAACACTGAGCCCAAGCACATGAGTTTCTGTGCAGGCAGTCCTGGCATGTCACTCGTGTGCATTTGTCCTTACAGCAACCTCCAATTTTCACCCACAGTAAGGAGAATTAACTAATTTTTCCTTCCCATTACAATGAAGCCAAATGGATACTCTCATCTCTCTTGTAGGGAAAACCAAAAATTCCTTCTGAAATTTTTGGGGAACGCATTTAAGATCTGATTACAAGATTTTGACTTCAGTTTCATATGGGGAAACACCATAAAGGGTTTCATTACTTTATGAGTCATTTACAAACATGAAATGCAAAAGCTTATGCCTTTATCATGACAGCTCTCTATAGGCTTCACTACTGTACATTTTTTTATTGCAAATCCTCCTCCTCCTTTTAAGCTCTAAACCAGAACATCTCAGAGTAAAAGTGTAGATATTGACTATAAGTAAAATACATATTCAAACCTCTGGAACTTTTTTTTTCTCAGGAAAGAATACACTATCCTTTAAAAAGAATGAAGACATGGCCGGAGGATGTTTCTGAATCCACTCCCACTTTTTGATTAAAGACACAAAGTCCTAATCTTAAAGAAGTAAAAATCTCTTATCTTTGCTAAATTCTCTGCCATAGACCTTCACCACTATTTCAACCTCCTTCTTGGAAACATGGCATGTGTTGCTAGAAAATCCACATACAAACCTTAAAAACTGCTTTTCAGTTACATGTAAAGAATGAGAACGTGTTGAGGTGCCTGGCTGGCTCAGTCAGTTAAGCGTCTGACTTCGGCTCAGGTCATGATCTCACGGTTTGTGAGTTTGAGCCCCGCATCGGGCTCTGTGCTGACAGCCAGCTCAGAGCCTGGAAGCTGTCTTCGGATTCTGTGTCTCCCTCTCTCTCTGACCCTCCTCTGCTCATATTGTCTCTCTCTCTCTCTCTCAAAAAATAAATAAAAACATTAAAAAAAATTTTTTAAAGAACGAGAATGTGTGCACACACGTGGGCGCGCACACACACAATTAGACTATGCTCTCTAAAGAAGTCTATGGCCAGAATGAGAACACAAACAAAGAGCAAAGTTGGTTCCTACTTTACCTAGTCTTGCCCAGCAATGTACTGATGCCCTCCAACCCCCACAGGTCATATGACTATTCCAGCAAAGCCTGGTGGTTGTTTTGGGTGTCACTTCCTCAGCCAGAATATACTAGAAACACAAGTTTTTCTGACCTAAATTTGGTATGAGGGGCTCCTAGGAAAGGTCCCAAACACCTGTGTTCCCCTTAAACTAGAGTTTTCCAGCACTGGACATATTTCTCTCTCTAATGACTAGGCTTGGTTTCCTGGAGCCATTTCAATCCCATTGGATTAGGATCCTGTCTGCAGTGTAGCTCTGCTCAGTCTCCCTTCCTGAGTCCCAGCCCGACTCCTGCTTTCATCTGGCCAGACCTCTTTAGAAGCAGAAAGCCCAACTTGGTGATAAAAATTATTGTGAGTACTTTGAAGTACTGTTGCCAACACAGGTCCGGCCAAGTCAGCTCAGTCCGTTGGACGCTGACTGGACTCCTGTACACCTTCCTTTAGGTGGACACGCAGCCAGGTAGAAGGCAAATGAAACCCCAGTCCTACACACCCACCACCCCTGCCTCTGCCTTCCAGAGATCCCACATGACTCTGAGTTAGTCTCAGAGGTTCAAGTGGTACAAAAGTCAGAAATTACCATTGTCCGGGGTCACCTGGATGGCTCAGTTGATTAAGAGTTTGACTTCCACCCAGGACATGATTTCATGGGTTGTTAGTTCAAGACCCAAGTCAGACTCTTTGCTGACAGTGCAGAGCCTGCTTGGGATCCTCTGTCTCCCTCTCTCTCTGCCCCTCCTCTGCTCATGCTTGCTCTCTTTGTCTCTCTCAAAAATAAGTAAACATTAAAAAAAGAAGAAGAAATGGCCATTGTCCATTCAGGGAGTTATAAAGGAATAAAAGTCTCTAGGAATCTCTGAGGTTCAGAATAATGTAAAGTTGGGAGCATGGGGTGAAGGGTAAGAAAACTGAAGCTGTAACCAGAATAGCCTTTTCTTAACAGAGGGGAATGATGATGAGGTGGCTGGTGATCCTTTGCTGACCACCAGATCGGCTCCACTGCAGCATCACAGAGAGCTGGGAGGGAGGAAGGAATCTGCTCGGAGATAGGAATGAATAAGGACCTAGTTTATAAGTAACAGGTGCGGCTCCAAATCCCCTCTTTTTACATACTGAGTGCAAGACATATATATTCTTCCGCAGACAAAGCAAGAGAATACAGTCTACACAATTTTTTAAACTGTGAACATTTGTTACTCCACTCTTTTAAGATAATGATAACATGATTACAAACAAAAAATATAGAAATATTCACATATGTATACACATGCATATGTATATATGTACACATATGTATATATACATGATATGGTCATATATATGTATGTCTGTCATGGGATCATTCATATATAGAATGGTGATACATTAGATTTATCACAGACTGGATAGAACCGCTCTTATCAGAGAAGACATTCTCATGTTGCCCTTCTCTTAACAGCACATATACCCCTTTATAAATTCCCCGACAGCACTCATGATTTACATGGCTTCTTGTCCCTTCCCACCTACCCCAACACCCACAGTATAGGTCTTGACCATCTTGTATGTTCCATCTCCTACCCTCCTCTTTCTATCACTGGCCAATGCATCACTGTAGCTTCCTCACCACTTTCCACACTGGTATTTTACCACTTTTTAAAATAGTCTACTCATAAATAAGAAATAATTTCCATAGAATTTTGGCCTTGTAAACATCATTCAAGTACATCAAATTTTCTTTGAAATTTGAAATTATTTCTGTTTTTAAATTTTTAATGTTTATTTATTTTTGAGAGGCAGAGAGAGAGAGAGAGAGTGGGGAGAGACAGAGAAAGGGAGACACAGAATCCGAAGCAGGCTCCAGGCTCTGAGCTGTCAGCACAGAGCCCAACACAGGGCTCGAACTCACAGACCATGAGATCATGACCTGAGCCGAAGCTGGACATTCAACCAACTGAGATACCTAGATGGCACTGAGAGTACTTCTCTATTTTTATTCAGAGTCCTAAAATGGCATGGACAAAGAATCAAGGTAAGTTTAATAAATTCTCTTCTATCTTAATATCTGAATAAATATGTGGCTAATAATTGGCATTCATACCAGTCACAGTATTAATTTTGAAGCTATACCCAGAGAATCATTAGGGCCATACAAATTGAGAATTACTGTATTTGAAATGCTTATTTCATTGGAATCTGTTTATATACAATATTGCAAAGAACTTGTTTCTAAAACAACATTGTAACATTTCAACATTGTATAACGTTTGAGAAATATACCTTGTCCACATGTTATATACAGCATGAATGAAAGCCCTCACATAATTCAATACTTCACATAATGAAGCCCCAAATCAATACTCACATAATTTACATATTACAAAGGATGGGAATATCACTGTTTACAGCTTAGGTGTCAACTCCAGGCAGAAATAAAGAAAATACAGTTTCAATACTTGGTCTACTTGACCCACAAGGTTTGAATTGTGGAATTATTAGAATTTTTTTTTAATTGAGAAGAGTTGTTTCAAATTTTGAATACAAAGTGAGACTTTATTGATGTTTTAAACAAATAATCCCAAGATGAGCAAATAAGGCTCAAAGCTAAAAAAAAAAGGGGGGGGGGGAAAGGGCAGGGGGGGGAGAGACTTAATACCAGCAAAATTTAAAGAGATTTACCAATGACTGGAAACAGATACCTTCCCCAAGGCTTACTAATAGTCAGCTGAGAGGACTCTACCCAAATAACTACTGACATCCTATCCCTGCTATTCCATAGGTATCAGCCATGGCCAGGAAAAAGGAGGAAGAAAGAGTCACTGGGATCATCAGCCTCGCAGGAAATTCAGAGCTCGTGGTGAGAAAACATTCTCTTGCCTCCTCATGGGGAAAGGCAAGGGACACCTTCTCCCTACCAGATGAATGAGGAGGGATCCAAGAGAACCATTCGTAAATTCCAGAGGAGAAGGAAACTGGTGTGCTGCTCTCAACATGATAGTTTATGAGGCAGCAGACTTACTCATCTGCTTCAGTGCCTGTTTCAAGAGGGAAAAAAGAGAACTGTGAATGTGGATAGTAGAGTGGGAACAGCTGGCAGGTTCATACCAGTTTTCCATGACTCAAGTGAACAGGGCAGAGAGGAGTTGGCCTGAGCTATCTAGCTTGAATTCCACACAAGACAGAGACCACAATTCAAATCTGAACCCACACAGCAGGGAAGACACAGTGAAGTAGCCCAGCCCCCAGCCCCCAGGTCTTTGAAGAACTTGCACACATGCCCTCAGAGGAGCCAGCCCGCACATACCTGCCATGCTGGGGTTGCTAAAATGTACATCAGGGAAACAGTGATAACTAAATGTAAACTGGTTAAGGGACACATCCCCTCTTCTCTCCCTCCTACAATGCCAGAGGACCTAGACCCAGCATGGAGAGGAAGACAAGACATTCAAGACAAGACACATAGTGTGAGATCCTCCCTCCCAACCCACTAGAGTAAGAAACATGAAAGAAGAGACCTCATTCCCTTTGTCCCTTCTGGCCAACTCTGCTCTGGAAGTAGGGATGGTGATCCAAGTAAAATCAGGGAATGAACTGAAGATTTTCACTGAAATAGACTGAATCAACCCAGAAAGTTACCCAATATGCGGAGAATATGTCTACAGGCTCTACAACCCAGAATGATTCATAACAGTATACTTGAAGGCAGATATTAAAATGTTAATAATCCACTCTGTGGAAACTGTTCAATAGACCAGATATGTTTTTATAAACCCCAAATGTGAATTTACATAATCTGGATTTGTATTAAATTACTACTGTGTAGTCTGCTTTTGAAAAGTATGGTGTTTTGGGACTTGAAAGCGTGGGTGTAACAGCGGCTACCAAGATGTCTTAAAAGGGGATATTAATGAACATAGCCCAGATGGGTAGACAGGAATATGTATCTGAACCAGATGGTAACCTAGGCTCAGGCTATACCCAGAAAGTCTAGCTGTACTGGGCTTAGTCACATAAAGTACAAATTCTCAATGTTGTTAACCAGTAAAATGGATGATTTATTTAATATTCTTGTCATACTGTGCTTATGAATAGTCCAAAACTGATAAAAATCTGCCTTTACTACAACCAGGAGGCACTGGTCTAAGATTTTCCATTTGTAAATTAGAGGCCAGTGCCCCATTCATAATTCAGTCATGAGTCAGTGTTTAAATGAACAGAGCTATAAATGCAATGAGTGTGCAGCACAAACATGATTGCTTTGATTGTATAAACCTAAGTCACTTGATTTACATCTAATTTGTTCAGCTTTGGAAAGTACAGAAATCCAAGCTTAATACTGATGGTGAACAAGTATATTTTGACTGACTTTTCTGTGCTTTTGAATATCAAGGAGACCATTTATTTAAAAGTAGAGCCTTTTGTTTTCTCTCACATTAATAGCAGACAGTTGTAGCATGAACGCAGTTTATCAAAGCCTTCTGTTGCCAGGAGCCACATTAAAACAAGAGTGGTCAAGCAGCAAACAGATCCAAATGACACAAGGTGTTTTTGACCTTGGCTTCTTTCTTGAGCAGAGACCAGCATATATTTAGTATATTAGTGATAATTAATAAAAAATAAGAACTCACAAATATGAATGCATATAGTAAAAACATAATCTATAAGTAAATATCAGTTATACTGGAATACAGGCTATATAACATAACTATGATACTTTTTTCTTACTTCATTCAAATAATTTATATTTTTGCCATATAAATTTATAATTTAACTTCATATAAACAACCAATAAATTTATTTTATTTTGTTTGGACTTCTAAAGTCTTTGTCTAAAGGGAAAACAAATTTGATGTAAGCAGTTTAACTCCATTTTTCCCCAAAATAACAAAAGAATTTTTTACCTACAGAGTGCCAAGAGATTTCTCCTTATAGAGTTAACTCATCCTATGCAATTGCTCCCATCAACTTTGTAGCCAGTGACAATGTGACTACCTAAGTATTCTAATGATTCATGATGGGAACCAAATTTAGCTACAGTTCAGCTTTTCGCTGTTCTGACACTTTATTTTGAATCAAAAATAAAAGTACAATCTGTTTTTCTGACCTGAGCAGACACAAATAATTTATAAAAGTCAAAAAGCTAATTTTAATATTAAAAAATATATATACATGTATATATTTATTCTTTATGTACATTCAGTTTGTCCTAAAAATAAGATGGAAAATAATCTTCAAGAATTATTTCTTCTGTTTTGATAAAGCTTATAAATTACACTAAGCTCATAAGAAAGTTCACTCTCAAAAGGTCTCTAGTTTGACATCTAGGCAAAAAGTAAGCAAAAGTTCCACATTATTTATTACTTAACCCAAAATTCCTATCCACATTGCAAGAAAGAAGGAAGGAAGGAAGGGAGAAAGGAAGGAAAGAACAAAGAAAGAAAGGAGAGAAGGAAGGAAGAAAGAAGTGAGGGAGGGAAGGTAAAAAATAAATCTCATCTACAAAAGCTAGCACAAATTAGTAAGCTATTTAGGTAATGCAATATGTCTGAAAGCAAATAGATAATGTAGAAAAAGAGAAACAACTATTATTCAAAAATTGGAGTTATTATAAGGAAGTTTACTATCTTTGTCAATAAATATTTAGAAAGTGTCTTCAGTGTGCCAGACACTGTTCTAGAAGCCGGTGAAACAGCAATAAACCACATAAATAAAATTTCTCTCATAACAGAGCTTGTATCCTAGAGGGAGAGACAGATTATTAACTATATACACCAATACAACATGCAATGGTAGGCAGTAATAAGAGCTATGAGAAAAAATACGCAAGGTGTGGGGTAGATGTGGATGTGAATAGGTTGGTCAGGGAAGGCTTCTCAGAAGAAGTGACCTATTTGTTCCAATTAATCATCTGAGTCACATGCCAGCCTCTCTAACTCGCACCGATGCACTCAGTTTTTATCAGCTTTTTTATGATAATGTCATACTGAAGAATGACTATGTTTTCAGTGCATTAAAGTCTATGTCATATGACTGTGCCCTCTTTTTAAGAATGTTTATTTAAGGGCTAGAAAGGATCTTGGAGACAAAGTAGTTCATACTTTCCACATCTGTAATATGAGAATAAGTCCCAGAAAAACTATATGATCTGCCTACTATCGTATAACTAGTTAATAGTAGAACTAGGATTAAGTATAAATCTTAGCCTGATGCTTTTCACAGTCCATCTTGCCTTGTGGTTATTTGTATTCATCTCATTTCCCCAACTAGATTCTGAGTTCCCTAGGAATAAAGAAAATAAAAGTGTGTGTGTGTGTGTGTGTGTGTGTGTGTGTGTGTGTGCTCTCGTAGGATGCCCTTCATAAAACTGGTGGTCAATTAATACTTCAAGAATGAACAAATATTCTTCTAAGTCCGCCATTTTTCAAAGCCCCAGATTTCTTCAAATCCTATACAGTCTCTTTGGTAAGGCTGTTTTGTCTCTCCTACCGGAATTCTTTAATAAACTGGTAGGGATCTACTTCACTTACTATTCTGTAAGAGCTGATAGGATTAATGCGTGGTTCTCACTGAATGGTTAATGATCCACATTAGAAACAAAGATAGAATATAAACACAGAAGAATCCAGTAACATGCTCATTCGCTGCCTGGATTGTCCTGATGAATAATATGTAATTTTGGCATTGAACCGTTAAGGAAGAAACTTTATGTTTACTGTAGGGACCTAAACACATTGTTGGCATGAAATAATCAATATTGATAACAGCTCAAATTTAGGCAATGTGCTCTCAATAAAACACATTGATCTCTCTTGATTGGCATATACACTACTAATAAACATTTTCTTACTAAAAATATTAGGCTTCCTCTCTTGTTATATGTGCCACACATATAAATCCAAATCAGGGCTTCAAAGGCGTTATCATTTGGTCTATGTAATTTATCAATTATAACAAGATACATTATCATACAGCATGGGAATATGTAACTGGGGTAGTTGACAGTTCTTAAAGAAAGTAAATTCTTCCTAAATTTGTTCTTCCTTTATGTAAACAATATAAAAAAGAATTAAATCCTTGCAGAAAGACAGCAATAAAAAAAATGACCTGGTTTCTGTGCCCAAGTTCCCAGTACTCTAAAGAGCATAAGTTAAAAGTCTCAGCTTTTCCACCGTGCAATTCAGAGAATGTGGTGGGAACAGAATTCGAAGGCAACTCAGCTGGAAAATATCTTAGATGAAATATTTTTGTCGAGCACTTTTCTCATGTGAATTTGCTTCTAGTTTGGTATATACCAATCATCAGAACATGGCAGTCATTTTACCTCATGTCTTGAGGATTTTTTTAATCAACAAACTGCTGTACAAGCCAGCAGAACAAAAGCAAAAAAACAGAGCAACCATGTTTAACAGGAGTTATCTCTCATATAAGGTCAATAGACAAGAGTCAAATTTTAATATCCTCAAAGGTCCTTTCCTGTGATAAAATAGCAACAAGGAAAACTCCTTAAGGCTTTCTGCCTAGTTTGTTTTCTTCTCAAAATCAGACTCATCATTGTCCATAAGGATTCATTTCTATTTTTTAAAGATACATGTCAAGTTTGATAGCTTTTTATTCAAAGTGAATAATAACAACCTAAATATTAAAAGCAATGTTTTCCCCCCAGATGTGCTGATGTCTCAATAGGTTCTTTTTTATATAAAGGAAAACAAAGCACATACAACTGCTTATCAAATTAGCAGCCTGTGGAACTGATGTCGTGGACAAAACAACAGCCTATCCAGTAGGTGTCATCTGATCCAAAATATTTCATATGTACAAAAAAAGAAAGTTAAGAGAACCATATGAAAATGTGATAGCCAGAAGAACAATCAATTTAGAAATTAACTCCTTAAATAAAACAAAATTAAAGTTATCTAGAACCCATGAACAGTTTACATTCCTGAGCAGTGATTCTCAATTGCTCTCAAATTCCATTGTTCTGGGATAGGGGCCAGGACTTAGGATTTCTTTTTTAACTCATAGGTGATTCTAACGTGCAGACAGAGATGGGAATCAATGTATTATGTTAACAATAAAAACTAAAACAGGAAATGAGATCTAACTCCAAATAATTTCTCAGAATACAGCAATTAAGCAAAAAGAAAAATAAAAAGAGCCTTTAACATTAACCCTGTTCACCCACATCATCATTTAATTTTGTTTAACACTGATCTCCAACTAATCAAATTCCAGTAGGGGTGAATCTTCCAAAGTGTAGCTAATTCCTATGCCCTCCAGCCCCACCACAGTCCCATAAACCCTCTTCTACTTGGAGGAGTACCAAGGAATGATTTTCTCTCATTCACTACAATTCTCTCTGGACTGAATCTGGCTTCAAAACTGCCAAAGATCACACAGAACACCAAGGAGACAATCACTCCACACTTATTTATTTTGATGAATGCTGGTACAGCCTTAGAAGCCCTCTCTGGAAAATAATTACAAAAAGAGGATATCATCTCTGCTGAAAATGTGTTTCTTCCTCTTTTTTTTTTTTGTACTTATTTGAAGTAATGAACTCCTTTGTTTTCCCAAAGACCCAGAATTTCTCATTTTCTTAATAGTCACCAAGATTCTAAGATAGGTGGGAAAAAATAAATTAATCAAGATGTAGCCATTAGACTTTCACTACTTTTTCCCCCACAGCTTTATTGAAGTATAATTGGTGTAAAAACTATATATTTGATGTATACAATTTGATGAGTTTGGACATTGCATACAATAATGCCATCACTACAATCAAGGTAATAAACCTATCCAGCACTTCCAAAAGTTTCTTGTGTTTTGTTGTTCTTATTGTTGTTGTTTTGGAGGGAAGGTTGTTTATTTTATCGTGAGCCCACTTAACACGAGATCTATTTTCTTAACAAATTTTTAAGTGCACAATACCATATGTTTAGCTACAGTCAGCATGTTGAACAGCATATCTCTGGAACATATTTCATCTTGTGTAACTGTAAATTTACACCCCTTGAACAAGAAGATGTGAGATATATATATATATATATATATATATATATATATATATATATATATATATATACAATGGAATAGTACTTGGTGATAAAAAAGAATGAAATCTTGCAATTTGCATCAATGTGGATGGAACTGGAGGGTATTATGCTAAATGAAATAAGCCAGTCAGAAAAAGACAGATGTAATATGTCTTTACTCAAATGTGGAGTTTGAGAAACTTAACAGAAGACCATGAGGGAAGGGAAGGAAAAATAAGTTACAGAGAGGGAGGCAAACCATACAAGATTATTAAATACAGAGAGAAAACTGAGGGTTGATGGAGGAGGAGAGTTAGTGGGGGAGCAGGGGAAATGGGAGATGAGCACTGAGGAGGGCACTTGTTGGGATCAGCACTGGGTGTGGTATATAAGTGATGAGTCACGGTAATCTATTTCTGCAGCCAAGACTACATTGTATGCACTGTATGTTAGCTAAGACAACAGAAAATTATTTTTAAAAAAGTCTCCATTTCCCCCTTCCCTGGAAATCACCACTCTACTCTCTGCATCTATGAGTTTGACTATTTTAGATTCCTCCTATAAGTAGAATCATACAATTTTGTCATTCTTTAACTGACTTAGCTCACTCAGCATGTCTCCCAGATCTATACATTTTATCACAAATGATAGAATTTCTTCCTTTTTATAAGGCTTAATATTATTCTATTGTACATATATGCCACATTTCTTTATCCATTAATTCTTTAATGGATATTTGGATTATTTCCTCATTTGGACTATTCTGAATAATGCTGCAATGGACTTGGAAGTGCAGATATCTCTTTGAGATTTCAATTACCTTGAATATATACCCATAAGTAGAATTCCCAACTCATATGGCAGTTCTATTTTTAATTGGGGGTGGATTAAATTAAGATAAAAATCTTCTGCACAGTAAAAGAAATAATCAACAAAGGGGGAAGGGTAATCTATAAAATGGAAGAAAACATTTACAAATCATATATCTGATAAAGTGTAAATATCCAAAATATTCAAAACAATAGCAAAAAAATCAACTCAATAGAAATTAAAAAAAATAAGTAAATAAATAAGAAAGTAACCTGATGAGAAATGGGCAAAAGACATGAATAGACATTTCAAAAGAAGACATACAAATGGCCAACAGGTATATGAAGAGGTGCTCAACATCAGTAAGAAAGCGTCCAGACTCTTGATCTCAGCTCAGGTTATGATCTCATAGTTTCTGAATTCAAACCCCACCTTGGTCTCTGCACTGAGAACATGGAGCCTGCTTGGGATTCTTCTCTTCCTCTTTCTCTGCCCCTCCCCCAGCCTCTCAAAATATATAATTTTTTTTAAACCCAAATAAAATAACACTACACTTGTAAAATAACTGTTATCTCATACACAAACTCAAAAAAGGTAGCAAGTGAATGAGTGTTGATGAGGTTGTAGAGACATTGGAGCCTTTGTATACTGTCAGTGGGAATAGAAAATTTTGTAGCCACTATGAAAATAGACCTGTATCTGATACCAATGAGTCTCTAGTTTCTCTATGTCATCTCAAGAAAAAAGAAGGAGCAGACTGGGTCAGAACTTAATCCTTTACACCTCATTTTAGAGTTTGTAAACAATTCCACTTCAATTTAGTCAGAAAACAACTCTGTCTACTGTTATCCCTTTTCCACAAAGAAATAAGAATACTATGTTTTCATGATGGGGTCCATGTGGCTCATAAAGATAAACTGGTGTCAAAATCGATCTTCAGACAAATATAACTATAAACAGAAGGACACAAGGAGTGGGGGTGGGAATGAGAGGAAACCTTGATTTATAATATTGGTCAGTTCCAATAGTGTAAAAACTTCCATGATGGCAGATTTCAATCCTACCAACGGGATGTCAACCAACTAGCAAAATTGTTAAAAATATAAAAATTTGCTCTGGTGAGTCAATACATGGAGATTTCAGCACACCAGTGCATATTAGTTTCCAGTTTGTTTTACCTAATTCCCTGTTGTATTTGCTCTCAAAGCTTGATTCCATAGAAGTAATCCTTATCAACTCACAAATGCTAAAATATATTAAGGTTATATTCCATGGGAAGACATGGCTCGAAGGAGAAACTCCCCAACTGAGATTTAAGCCATTTATTTAATGTGACTTGCCCCATTTCTAGTTCCTCATAGGGAGCACATTAGCAATCTCATTCTTAAAATAAATTTAACTTGGTCATTTTATTTTGGACACAGTAAGGTGGTATCATAATGTGCCAAGTGTTATCAGATTTCTAGTCCTAGCTCTGAAAATCCAGGAATCCTGTAGGCCTGAAGGAAAAACCATAAGACCCACGTCATCATTTATGGACTACTATTAATGAAGGAGGTACTCCCCATCTAGCAGAATGACTGCTATTCTTACAGAGGAAAGTGCAGGAATGACATTCCAGAATCTCTCATGTTCTGTAACATAAATTACAATAGAGATCAATTTATATGACCATATGAAATTTAGCATTAAATCAATAACCAAATGTTTGTTTATATAAATTTTGTGTTTTATATAAGAAAATAAAATATTTTCAACAAATTCTTTTTTGAAGTCAAGAAAAAAGTCCCATTCCCTTGGATCTTATATAAATTCAGCCCATTCTCAGTAGGTTCTAGAGGAACCCTAAAAGAAAAAGGAGATAGAGAAGGACTTAAACATTTATTAGTTTATGAGGTCTAATTGTAACTGGTCACCCTGTTGATCTGCTAACATATTCTTTGAGTCTCCTTGGGAGGGGGATGAGAACTCAGGAGAGAAAGATGTTTCTTTTGTCATTCGTCCCCTACCAAACATATCTAGTCACAGACACTAGGAGAGCATCACTCACTTAGTAAAATAGGAAAGAAATGTTGAGGGAGGAAACTACCTCTCAAGTATATCTGAAACAGAGGTGTGTTTGTTGCAGGCTAAGACACAGGCAAAACACGGTCTATTAAACAAAGCAAAAACCTAATCTTGTACTGGATTGAGGGGGAAGCACAGAGTTCCGGCATTGTCTGAATTTTAAAAATGGGAATATATGGGTACTGGCTAACCTTCAGTGTTTTTAGTGATTCGCAGGCTTTCAGAGAGGCATGGATCCCAGAAGAAGGCTGCTGTTTGCTGAGGAAGGGTTTACAACCACTTCTGTGGTTCCGTGCTGACAACAAGGGCCGGAACAAAGGACCAATCCCTCTTGTGTTTCCTTGCATGAACTTAAAGAATAAGAATGCTTTAGTCTCAGGGAAAAAAATCAGAATGGGGGCGCCTGGGTGACTCAGTCGTTGAGCATCTGACTTCAGCTCAGGTCATGATCTCACAGCCTGCAAGTTCCAGCCCCACATCGGGCTTTGTGCCTCAGAGCCTGAAGCCGGCTTGGGAAGCTGTTTCCCTCTCTCTCTGTCCCTCCCTTGCTCATGCTCTCTCTCTCTCTCTCTCTCTCTCAAAAATAAATAAACATTTAAAAAAAAAAAATAAAGAAATCAGAATGGTGATTGTTACAGTCCCATGTAGAATTTCTCACAGATAATACTTTCTTATTATATTTACAAGAAAATATATATGTTGTCTTTAATTCATGTTTACCCATTAATAAACACCAAATATTATTTATTAGTATGATAATACATTGTACTTTTAAATTACTCATCAAATCTCTAACGATTCAAATATGTGATTAAGTGTAGCTTTAAAAAAATTTTTTAACGTTTATTTATTTTTGAGAGAGAGAGAAAAAAAAAAACCAGAGTATGAGCAGGGCAGGAGGAGAGGAAGAGGGAGACAGAATCTGAGAAAGGCCCAGGCTCTCAGCTGTCAGTCAGCACAGCTGAGCTGTAAGATCATGACCTGAACCGAAGTCAGTTGTTCAGCTGACGCCAACCAGGCACCCCAAGTCTAGCTTTAATGCCGAGAGAATAAGCCTGATCTGAACAACCCAAATTAAAATTGTTAAAACATGGACTACTGCATATAGATAGTTTGAGGACCTTCTGTCCCATGTTTATCTACTTCCAAAAATGGTCATTGGGGGGTGCCTTGATGGCTCAGTCGGTAGAACATGCGACTCCTATCTCAGGGTTGTGAGTGTAAGTCGCACGTTGGGCATGAAGGCTGCTTAAAACAAGTTTTGGGTTTTTTTAATGGAAATTTGGGAACCAGCTAGATCTATTCAAGATTTATCATTTATTAGATGTCTAACTGTAGAAAAGTTAGTCTTAGTTTCTATATTACAAAGAAGATCAGTAATAACTTACAATATTGTGAGAAGCAATATATAAGAGAAATGCCCACATTTATATGCAATACATTGTCAAAATTATAACCAGAAATGGAAAGTGAGAAAAGTAAATAATAATGTTCCATGTCACTCCGTTATAAGAGTTGTTGCTAAATAATGTGGAGGACAATAATAATAAAAGTATAGAAATCCCAAATTCTGCTTGGCAATATATTTCTGTCATTTTTGTACATGATTCTATCTTTATTTTCTCCCCAGGTTAGGTTGAGACAGAAGTTTTACCATTTTCAGGATGTCTAATAATTTCCACCCGTGCCTTAATTGTACTTCATTGGTGAGACACATATTTATTAAGACTAGTAATAACATTTCATTTTTCTATTTCCATAAGGTAGCCAGAAAAAATATAATAAAATATTCAAATCATTGCACTAATTGCCAAAGACAGCAAGAGCGTCCAATTCAAATCACTGGCTAGGAGGCAATGCTGCCGGGGAAATACTCAAAAGTATCCTTTTATCAACTCAGGTGTGGATGGTGCAATTTGTTGTGAAAGAGATGCTGCACTTACAGAGTAACCACTACTACATGGGGCTACTTAAAATAATTAACATCAAATAAAATTTGAAATTCAATTTCTTACTAGCCGTATTTCAAGTGACCAATAGCCCCATGTGGCTAATGGCTGCCACACTGCACAGTATAAAGGAAATTTCAAAAATCACAGAAAATTTAGCTGAGTGGAGCCGACTCAGAGACTTTTCCTTGTGTAATGTTTGAAAATGGAAATATTTTCTGAAGCCTGTCAGTGCTTCACTCATGTTTCATCCTTTTCTTGCTATTCTCACAGCTTCGCTTTCTGAGTTCAGGATCCCCATGAGTTAGCTATAGCAATAATCTATAAAATGTTTTCCCTGTTTCTAGTCTCTTCTCCAGCTAATCTATCCTATAAACCAAAGTTGATTAATTTTTCTCAAGCAATGTATTTTTTTTCTCCACCCAAAACTTTCAAGTTCTTCACCTCATGATACATGGCACATATACATGTACCAAGCAAAAGTGTTTTGTTCATAAGAATTTTCCAGCAACAGGCTTATTTCTATCTCCTACAAAGAGATCTCCAACCTAAGCCAGTATTCTGTTGCATCGCAAATATCAGCTCATTGTCCCCTCATTATACTTTGCCCATTTCCAATTTTGGTCATTATCTTTTTCTATGTGGAAATACTTGTAGATTCTATCCTGCATACTTGAATGTTATGCCATCATCCTATCAAATCCAGTTGGTCTGATTTTATTCATACAGCTGAACTTGACCACCTCACGTCACAGCTATCTCTAATAACTCATGTTGGTGATCTCTCCTCTGTAATTCTGTTAGTCTCCATTGACTATCATATTTTATGATGTTCATCATAGCTGCTATTCCTTGCATTCAAGGAATTTACAATCTTTTTTTCTAGAAAGAATTATATATCTATAAACAGTAGCCAAGACCTGTGGGAGTCTTTTTGGATACTCCATATTATCTACTGCCCATGTTTCATGAAGTTTAGTTTTTAAAATAATAGATTCAAATTTTATCTAGAAAAAGGAATGAAAAGGTAGAGAAAAATAATATTTCATGAGCATAACTCTGAATCCACACAAATTATTATTAGTTTCATTTTATAGATGAGGTTCAGAGAAGTTATGTAAATTATTTGAGGGTATAGCTAAGAAATGGCAGATCAGGGATTTTAAAACAAAGCTCATGACCTTTTAACTAAAAGGCCCATCTCCTTCAAGAAAGGGCTTAGGCTTTTTCCTCCAGAGCCAGTACTGCGAAAAGTGCTCATGGCACACATTCAAAACTTATCTCTACGATTTCTGTCTTCCTTTGTACTTTTAAGCATGATCAAGCAGGAAATTCATCCTGTCATCGAATTAAAAGTCCAGCAGTCCCTATGATTTTCTAGTCTCCTCTTGGTAATAGAAATTCCTATGGTCACTTTAACCCTTCTCTCAGACATCACCGTATTTAATCCAATCTATTAATGAAGGCTTCAAACTTCGTTTGCAGCTAAGTAAGGCTCTTGCACTATTCTCTAGCTCAGGCTGGCAGCAGATGGGCCACCCACCTTCAGGATTGAGATGTAGTCCATTTCTTCTCTCTTTCCCTCACTTTTCTGATCTTTCTCCCATAATCATTAGTTGCTGGGTCTATTCTTACAGGTTTAAATACATAGGGAGAGATAGGAGAGGAAAAAGACACAGAAAAGTTCTGACTTTACTGTCATGGAGAGGTACCATGTTCTTCAGACCTCACAAAATATTTCTTTCATAGGTGTTTTTGGAGATTCATTAGGGACTTTCATTATGGGCACCTGTAAATGTGATTCCCTTGACCAAAACAGTGCCTCACCTATGACTGGCTGCTTCTAAATATCCTGTGGTTTCTGACTTGAGTGGTATACCGCTTAGCCATTGACCCCGGATCTCCTCACCCTAATGCACCATCTTCTTTTGCAGAGTCCCTTGTTTAACTGACTTCAGACTAATGTTTTTACTGAATTTTCCCCATGCTACAATTGATGTACCTTTGGCTCCTTAACAGAGGCATATACAGAAAGTTTCCAGACATGTTCCTTTTTCCTGAAAGCCTGCTTCAGCTTACTCAGGCATGAATGAGATGTCAGGCCACTCTGTTCCTAACTATAAACAATATACATGTAGTTCCCTGAGCCGAACTTTTCTCACAAGATTCCAATTACTCCTGTGTAGAGGAGGGGGGACCCCCACAGAACTCAAAATTCTCCAAAAGCTGCCCTCGCAAAAGCCTGTTCTCTCCCCTCTTTCTCGGTCCTCAACATAAACTTCAGAGTCATCTCTCTGATTCTCAGGTAAGGAGTCTTCCCATAATTCATTCTTGAATTTAGCCTCCAACATCTTCATGACTCAGCCAAAACTGAGAGAAGAATCTCATTTTTACCTCCTGCTACACGTTAAGGTGCAATGACCTCAGCCAGAATAGCCTCTCTGTTGTCGGTTGTAGAGTGTATTGATCACAAAGAGGCAACCTAATTCTCTACAATACCTACTTTATATGTATCAGCTCACTCTGCCTCCTCTCAGTTCCCAACCACTGTTTCATGGCAACATATTTTTTTCACTGTTTTCATTACTGTACGTATCATATTTAAATCTTCCAAGCACTTCATTATATTTTGTTTTCCTTTTCATCTAAAGTGTGGCTTTCTTTCTCCTTTCATCTTTCTCCTTTTACTTAGATAATGTTGTTCAGTGATATTCCTTATCTCCACACATTTTGTGTCAGAAAAAGCAAAAAGTAGATATTGTTTTCTCTGCCTCTAATTTCAGAGAAATTGCTAGTCTTATTGCAAGTAGTAATCTTCCCTCATCCAGTTGTCTTTCACAAATAGAGCAAAGCAGAATCTGCTTCTAAGTTAAACAAAAAGCATAAATCAGAATGTCAAATTATAATTGGCATATCCCAGACATAATCAATATTGCCTTTTGCAAGTTCCTCCCACAGTAAAAGCAAACCCTGGTTAGCGCTGGCCAAATCTTGACTAATTTGGCTTCAAGTTATTACCATACTTAATATCTCTGAATCAACAGTGATGACTAAGATAAAGTGAACTACAAGAAATGATCAGTCTTCAGTGCAAAAACTTTTTCACTTTGTGCCAACTATTGCTTGTGCACCTGTTTTATGTTCAGAGTGGGAAGAAAATCAAAAAAGACATGGCCAATTTTGAAAGAGACACAATGTTTTCAATGTCTCAAAATAGCTCAAATACATAGCATTGCTTCTACTACTTATTCAAACTACAAGGCTGATTAAGCATATGTGTAAGGCAGCATGCAAATAAAAAAATTACCTATTCACATTCCATCTTATTTTCCCAGGTTCCAGTTTCTTACCTAAGAATTGATACTGCACAAAGTAGAGACAGAGAGAAACCAGTAAACCAGGGAGTTTTCAATGGGGGTATACACAAAAAAGCAATATGAGAGGAATTCCAGAATTTCTGATATTTGCTAAGGACTCTACAAATTATCTACACCAGGGCCTGATTTTCAGAGGGAGAACTTAAATTGTAGATAAAGTAGAGTGCACTGGTTCAGCTAACATGATAGTTCAATAAAGCCTCTATGATCTAAATTTAGAAAATTGAGAAGTAGACTTTATATTAACTAGAATCAGATTTGTTTTTCCAAAGTTATGATCCTAGAACCATAACAGGACTTACAGATCAGTGATATGAATGTATTTTAAAGGACTATTAAGAGAATAAACCAATATAACTTGCCTGGAGATCTCACAGAGAGAAAGCAGAACTCTGAAGAATCATGTTCTAGATTCATTCCTCTATCAGTTTTGTGAGTGCCATGATTCCTTCCAGGGTTCAGGGCAAAACATGAGATTAGGTACATATCAGAGGTCTGAGATTCACATTTGTGCCAACCAGGTGTAGCTTGTGGATGACAAGAGAGTGTAGCCAACCATCAAGCATAATGGATGAATACACTGTAATGAGACCTAAGGGTGACTCAAAACTGTAGATAACTCTCCTGGGGAAAAAAGATATCCAGGGGTTTCATACAAATAGCTATAAACTCAAACCAAGTTCAAGATTCAGAGTGTGTACTTAAGAAATATGGGACAGGAAGTGGTTATAAATCCAGATGGGTAAGAATGCATGTCCAAATAAGATCTAAGCACTCACTAGCAGAACAGTGAAGAACATAATGATACAAAGTCTCACTGAAGGGTGAATATACATTATTTGTATGGATATTTTTCTATTTATCAAAAATGTCATTTCCTTTCATCTCCAAGGAAAATTTTGTTAATTAAGTTGATACAATGACAGTTTAAATAATCCACCAACTCTTTCTAAAACTATTAAGTCACATTTTTTTGGCAATTGATCTATAATTGAATTTCAAATAAACTTAATACAACATTAAGCAAAAATGTTTCCTTTATATGGAACAAGATAACCAAGATACAATGATGAACAAATAGAGGATTCACCTTCACAGAATTCATAGTGTGACAGTGAAAATACCCAAACAATTAAAAATGTGATGAGTGTTGGAAAATGAATGTTATGGGAGTACTACAAAGGGAATTCGGTCTAGTTTACAGAATCAGAAAATGTCACCTAGACAAAGCAATATCTAACTGAGTATAAGTATAGAGACTGATTATAAGTTTTCCAGATGAAAACTTAAAAACAGATGGGGGAATTTTGGATTATCATCATAACTAGAGAGGCTCAACTAGCATTTATGGGAATTAACTACCCAACCAACCAACTCATTTGTGAGAAATAACATAGCCTTGTTACTCTAAACCATTCTGTTTGGGAGTATTTTATTGTTTTGCTTTCACATGGCCTAGGCGGGTGCTAATAAAGCACAAATGGTCTTCTGATCATCCTGAGATACTACTAATTTCTTATGCTTTTGCAGACTAAAAACTATGGGTGCCCAAGGTTGAATCAGACACTTAAGTATTTTATTGCCATAGTGGATGGGGCCATTTAGTGGATGGGGCCAAGGAATGCTGGACATCTTGCACCACAGGAAAATAGTCAGCATCTCTTTTGTCTTGAGAATATCATGCCAAATATTTAATTAGGTGAAAAACCTGAGCTTACCACTGAAGTTCCTTTTACACATAAACACAAAGTATGCTTTGTACAGTCTTTAGGTCCATAATACTTGAAGAATGTAGCTACTGTGGAAAGTGAGAGAATACTGTATTTTATTTTGTTTGAAAGCATACTTATGGTTGTTCATCATTCTAGAGAATCACATCACTGAGAGGAAAACCACTCATGGTATCTGGACTGCTCATGTAACACTACTGCTTCAGTTTGTATTTATATCATTAAATCCACAGCAACTCCTCAAATGGGAACATACTTCATTATGCCTTTAAGGGTCACTTTGCCAGAACATTTACATATAGAAATAAATACTGTTTTAATATTAATATTTTCCTTTATTTTTCTTTATATAGAAAAAGTAGTGTTATTGATTTTATATTATCTTTGGATTTTATTTCAGGAAAGTATAGGTGACATTACCACATGTATATTGTAAAAAGAGAACTTTGGCTCAAAGAGGACTAAGCTCTAAAGGAAAAATGTGTCCACCATGGCCCATCAGATTCTTAGAAGCATTTTTAAATGTTGGCATGTTAAGAGAAGATATGGTCTTTGCATCCAGCTGATCATGGGCCCATTTCTAGACAACTCCGTGAACTGAGACATGACTGAAACGTGCAGTGTTTACAGCCGGTCTTAATGCATACCCCTACTGACTGCCATCCATGTGTCTCACAGCTTGGGTGACTTTCTCAGCAGTTTGTCCCTATTTTCTCCCAACTGAAGGACAAGATCTCTTTGGTCATTAGTGAAGTGCAATCATTTTCATTCAGAGTTTCAATCAATTCTTCTATTGAGTATCAAAATTGCCTTCTTTAAACAACTGAACCATAAATCTGCATGAGGTGTATATGTTGTCCACACAAGTTCCTTGAGTTAACCTTTCTTGCTTTTCCTCAAATTATTTCATTTTCCATCTTTACTCACTACGTTATCTATGGATTATCTCCATAAAATTCCAAGAGACATATTCCTTGTATATTGACTTTTCCAGCACTCACTGTCTATACTACCATCTACACTGCCATGTGAGTCTTCAAGTCTTGTCTCCTGGTCACTAGATGTCAATTCAGCAAATCTCTAAATCAGGCACACATCTGATTTTTTGCCTCTTCCTACACAAATCCCTGTGAACAGAGTCCATATAGAATTCTGTTAAATGTTTTTGTCATGCAAGAAAAAAGGTGAGATGTTTTGTATAACCTTGAGTTTTGTGTAATTTAGGCAAATCACTTAACCTCTTTTGGCCTTAATATCCTGATATGTAAATTGAGGTCAATAAGAATAATTTAATTTCACAGAGTTGTGAGGGTTAAATGAACTACTACAGGTTAAGCAATGAAAACCATGTTTACACATAGGAAGCACTGTATAATACATTATTATTATACACAATTTTTTAAGTTATATTTTACAGTCTAGCTTGGTTTTTAAAGGCAATAATTTTAGCTGTACTTAATAAAATACACTAATTTCCACTTAATTAGAAAATGTGCTGATTACACAAATATAAACATACACTATAAAATTCTAGCATCCCCCAGAATCTGACTTGTTTCCGAATGGAGTTAACTTCAACACCAGCAGCATGGGTGAGGCAGTCAGCAGCAGTCACTAAGTAGCACTGTGGTGGCCTTTGGCATTCACTAGTGTTTTGGTCCAAATGAAGCTCAGTAAGCCCTACATTTTGGCAGCATCATAAGTTCACTACAGGTTATAGGATGTGAAAGTCACCCCCTGGGCTTTCAAGAAGCTTCAGTCTCTTGGGGAAAATGGCTCACCATGTAAGCAGTTATTCTATGCATGCCAAAAAATAAAAATGTCCAGAGAAGGTAAGAAATCAGCTTAAGGTCTTACCAGTATGAAAATTAATCAGGATAATGTTCAATTCCTCCCCTTAGCTTTCAAATCCGTGCTTTAATTAGCCTGGTGAGGGGGAACCAGACAATAAACTGAAACCAGTCATGAACCTCATTTCATTAAGCCCCTGGCAAGCTTCCTTATTAATTGCCTACCCAACATCCCTTCCTTGACTGATAAGTTCATCCAGTTGTGCAAAGGTCCAAAATAGAATTCTAATTGTCTGGTTGAGGCCCCTACATCATGTCTAACACTTCATTCTGAGATTCTCAGAAAAGAGACAGGTATGTCCCAAGCAGTTAGTTTCAGCAGTTAAGATTGGGTGAGAGAAGGAAATATGAACACTGCATAAGCAACAGGATTTAAATCACCAGAAGAGAGATGGTCTAAAGAGGTGCTGGTTCCCACATTCCCACCACAGGCACTGAGGACAGATCGTGGCCTTCAGATAAAGGTGGGCTTTGGGGAGAGGCAGAGGCGTGGGTTGCAAAAACAGTAGAGTAACCAAGAAAGAGATATTGGGTGCCAGGCAAGAGTCATGGATTTCAATAGCCATTGGGTAGGAGAAAGATGCTTTGGAAAGAAAAGTTAGAGCTTAGGCAGTAGAACAAAGAGATAGACAAATTCAAAATGCAATGAATTAAAGATTCTGTCCTCAGACTCTCCCCTTCTCTTTTCCTCACTGTCTCTCATTCCTTAACTGGCCGTGGTATAAAATTATATTTTGAGGCACCAAGGTGGCTCAGTCAGTGAAGAATCCAGCTCTTGATTTCAGCTAAAGTTATGATCTCACTATTTATGAGATTGAGCCCTGCATCAGGCTCTGCACTGACAGTGGGGAGGCTGCTTGGGATTCTCTCTTCCCTTCTCTCTCAGCCCCTCTACCACTTGTGCTCCCTCTCTGTTTCTCTTTGTCTCTCTCTCCTCTCTCTCTCTCTCTCTCAAAATAAATAAACATTAAAAAATTTAAAAATAAAATTATATTTTTGTGTGACTTGTGGAATGCATACTTACTGCTTGAGCTAAAAAGTTTGGGGCTTTTCCTTTTTTTTTTTTTTTTTTTGGCTATTGATCATTGCCCTCCACAAGAAAAAAATAAAAACAAGAACAAAAACAAGTAGCTACATTGAGTAGCTCCTTGCTAAAGCCGTAAACTGTATAGCATAGTTACCAACTTTTTTAAAGGACATGAAATTTATCTGAAGAATTTTTCTGATTGAAGATGTGAATTAACATACAGAAAATTCATCATTTGGATGGTTCACTAAATCCTAGATAGTTACAAAGCTATAGAAGCAAAATAATGATTTCAATGACAAGCAAAAAATATTATCTCCATATCTGCCAATTGGTTATTGTCTTAGCAAGAAGCTTCAAAAGCATCTCTAGTGTGCTTTAATTACCCCTTATGCCTCATACTATTTCTTTAGAAGGTATTTATTAAACTTTTTAAATGATATCACTTCCTATTTATATGGGGTATTTGGTTTATAAGATCTTTTCATATCATAGCATTTGACAATCACCACAATTCTATAAGGGAGACAGAAAAGTCATTTTTTATTTGAATTCTATAGATAAGGAAATTCAGATTCAGAATATATGGCCTTCCAAGCTTTCATTCAGTTGTGATTGGCAGAGTTAATATACAAGCCAGGCCTTCCAACTCTAAGTTTAGTGCATTTGCCCTACACCACGGGACTTCTTTAGTTAAAACCAGCAACCAAGGAGATCACTGTTTGAGCAAATGACTTACAACTATGTAAAGGTGAGTCCATGAGTAAAAAGAAAATATAATACTTGGATGTATCTTCAAATAGCATGCTTTCATATCATTTAAATATATCAAAGTCAAATAGGGAAACAACCATTCACTTTTCAAGAGTTATGTTGACAGAATATAAGCAGTGCTTCTACTCAGATAATACAGAAAATATTAACAGCAAAAGACAGACAGATAATCCCGCCCCTTCACACCCTAGCATAACCAGACACACCCACAGTAGCCCACTCCAACCATGAAATACCAAATTTTTTAAGTGGAACATATGTTAATAGCCTGAGTGTCCTCAACTCTTCCAACTACATTCAATCTTCCCTATGTTAAATATATATTTTAAAAGTTAACATTATCTCATAATATGATGAATAGAAAATACTTGGGGAGTCTGGGTTGCTCAATTGGTTAAGCATCTAATTCTTGATTTCGGCTCAGGTCATGATCTCACAATTCATGAGTTCAAGCCCTGTGTTGGGCTTGCACTGATGGTGCGTAGCCTACTTGGAATTCTCGGTCTCTCTCTCTCTGCCCTTCCCCTGCTCACTCTCTCTCTCTTCTTCAAAAGTAAACATTTATCAAGAAAGAAAGAAAAAAAGAAGAGAAAATCCAGCCTCAAGCCCACCTACCCCACACACACAAACATTCTCAAGGTTCTCTGCTTCGTTATTATTCTTCTGTTCACCCAATTATGACATATGGACCATATTTCCATCAGTTCTCCCCTGAGTACCAATAATAAAAGGCACTAGTGAATAAAAGGCAGTGTGTGAAGTATAGATCTTTAACTACAGGTTAAGTAGAATGTGTCTGAAGATGGAAAGTAATAATACGTGGAAGCATCATTCAAACTAAAAAAATTAAAAATGTATTCCAGATATCCCTACCCCTTATGTGCTTGTGCCAACCCTATTACAACATTTTTCCCCCACAGGCAATATTTGCCCTTTAGGCCTTGGCCTCTCACCCTCTCACATCACCCTCTTTCTTGCTTTAGAGCTACTGGTGTCTCCTTTCTCATTTGGCCATTACCACCTCCCTGTTTGGAAGCCCTCACCTAGTGAGCCCTTACCTTCCAGACCACATCCTGAGACCTATCTTTTCTCATTCAAATGGCCCAATTATTTGCTTTGCTAGGAGACCAAAGGAAAAAAAAAATCTATCCCAAAAAGGAAGTATGATTAAAACTTTTAGAATAACCTAATTTTTGTCCCACCACGGAAGTCTTGATTTTTATCTTAGAAACCCCAGAATTTCTAGTAAAAATGTTCTAGTCTGCTCTATAAAATAACCATCTTTAATATAAAGTATTGTTTTGGCTTTTCATTAAGTTAAATCAATACTCAGAATAATACATTCACAGAGAACAATTAAGACAAATAGATGGAAGTTACAGGAAAATAGGATTTTGCTCAAAAAAAGTTAAGACATTTCCTAGAGTTATTTTAAGTCTCATAAGCTAAAGGTGTTGGAGACTGGAAAGGGTCAGAAATACACTAGATAATGACTTGTGGGATAGGACATGGAGAGAAACATTTGTTATGTGGAAGGTTGGGTTCCACGGTCTCTAAGGCCCCTGCCAACCCTCAGAGCCTAGATGCCTAATTTCACTGCCAATCAGAGCACAAGTCTCTGCACACTTGCAGGCCTGCCTATAGTTGGCAATGTGTCTTTATTGCTTGGTTCAAATTCTTTTCCATGTCCAAATATTTGTACTTAATATTCAAACAATAATATCAAAGCATATTACGAATTTCAGTAAAAGAAACATTTAGAGAGCTGTTCATACAACCAATCAGCTTTAGTGGTATATATAACCAAGACTTAATTATATTGCTTATTACAAATAATATCTATAGGCTTAAAAAGTTGTTCTAAATATATTCTCATCCAATCCATGATCATTAGTCACATATATAGAGTTAAGGAAAAAAGAAAGACAGCCTTCAAACATCCACATATCCTCTGATTCACCCAGGAAAATAAATAACAACAAGCTCTGTATAAGAAGCTGGATATTCGGGAACGCGGACCATGGAATTTATAATCTAGTGGAAACGTCCTAATGCCATGCACTTCGCAAAACATTGCTTAGAAGTCTTCTTTATAACACTCATAATTATATGGCATATAAGAATTCTGTTGGGTGATACCAATAATTTTAATTAAATTAACACTTACAGTTTTTGTTCCCTAACCCTACATATCAAGTGTTAGCTATGAAATCTAGAGTATTCCATATTCATACCCTTGACAATGCAATGTTAAAATGGTCAGGTATCCAAACTACTTGGAACTTCAGATAGTTTTTTCTATAAGAAATTCAAATTATCCTCAAGATTTTTTCAGTCAGTTTTTCTTGGTAGAGACTCATTTATTCAATCAACCAAAATGTGTGGAACATCTTTTAAGTGATATACACCATGTTAGAAGTGAAGGATAAAAGATACTACTCTGACTGATACTAACAACAAACAATAATTATCACAAACGTAGTGTACACCAGGCACAGTTATGCATTTTACTTGCATTATCCTTTTAAATTGATAATCCATCATAATAGATTTAGAAACCCACACTTGCCTGGTCACACATTTGATTGGGTCTCTGTAACTCCAAAGTCCACCTTCCTAGCCACTCTTCTATATGCCAGAGCTACGTAAAACAATGAATTCACATAGACGACACAATGAAATCACATGGTAAAGCCAAGCACAGAATGCAAGGGAAGCCCCTAATTCCACCAAGGAAGGGGGTGCCTGTGTCAGTGCAGGGGCTGTTTCAGTGCTTATCAGAGATAGTTTTTGATCTGAGACTTACAGAATAATTTGGAGTTAGCCAGAACATTGAAAATAAAGGGGAGAGTCAGCAAAAGAAAAGAGAATTTGAAAAGTCACAGCCTTATGAAAGACCAGGTGTATGTCAAAATCTACATTTCACTGTAACTTAAATGGGAATGACAGGAGATGAAAACAGACAAACAGGTATCTGGGAGACATCAGTTGTTTATTAAAGGCTTTCTCTGACTTGCCAATAAATTTTATTTGAAGATAATAAAAAGTCACTGAAGAATTTTAAGCAAAGGAATGAAGTGATCAAATATGCATTTAAGAAAACGCATTCTAGCTGCTTTACTTGGTCACTGGATATGGAGGAAAGAAGATAGATTCAAGAAATAGGCTTTAGGGACCAGATGACAGTGAGAAGAGAAAGGAGAACAGAGGAACCATAAAATGTCCATGTTCTGACTTAGTCAAATGGGTTGACGGTGGTGCATTTGCTGTAAGAGTGAAGAAAGTGATAGAGCAACTATGGGGTAAAATAGACGTACTGTTCTGCTTTAGATTGTTGAGACCTAAGCTCGAAGATTTAAATTACTTTAAATTTAAAAGATCGAATCAAGAATCCTTAGCTTTTGACTCAGAGATCTATCAAACTCAGAAACCAAAAGAGTAGAAAAAAGAGCTTTTGGATGTCTAACCTTGCACCCTCTTTAGACTTGGGGAACGTAGGGAAAGAGGGAAAAGGACAGACACTGAGTTTCTCTGTATTGGCTTATTTACTATTAGTCAAGGAAGGAATCTGTTATAGGTGATACCAGTGATCGGCAGTTGTGAACATGTGACTCAACACTAGTGATACTAGACCTAGAATTCCAAGGCGAAAGCAGACCATGAGACATAGAGGTGGCTTGCTTAAAGATTTTACCTATATAAGTGAATGTAACTGGGATTTGAAAATGATAGCCAGAAGTTTTGGATTCCAAATATCCTACCTTCTTACTATTACGGATAATTTTCCTCTGATGTCTGTTTCATCTCCAATTTATAAATGCTTTTGTATGGTTTGAAGAGGTGAATTTGTGGTGCACAAATATCTGAGTAATGGAAATAGGGCTACAACTAGAACATAATTAGAAAAAGATCACTCTTCAGAATGTACAAATTATACAAGAACAACACTCTGAACAGTGAATTATTAAATGTCCCCCTAGTTAGGACAGACCAACTAGCAAAAGGTGCCCCCTTTCTAGGGAAAGACAAAGTCCCATGACAGGATGCATTTTCCAATCCTCAGCCAGCACCTCAGGAGAACATAACCCATACAAGGGGGCCCCCCGTGCAAATAACATCCTATTGCATAATCTTTATAGACAACAAAGCACAATCAATATTCCATAACCCCAGGGCCATTCCAGTGCACAACTCCTGGGGACACCAAGCACATGGAAACGTTGTGAGGGTTCCCCTGGAGCTGAGCTATGTGGCTGTGCTGCACAGTATTTCTCTTCAAAGAATGGAATTACCACACAATTGTGTGGGTGGTTAGTGGAGCAGGAAATCTCTGACAAGTGAGACTTTCTTGCAAACCCTTCCCCACTACACATTGTTCAACAGCCATCTGATCTATCAATTCTGCCTATCAATTCAGTATCCATTCAATATTCAGAATCTAACAATCAACTCAAATTATATTTTGAATCCTGTCCCTCTCTCCATCTCCACCTTCTTATCTGAGACACCATCCTCTCTTAGCTAGACCACTGTTCTCGTGTTTCTACATTTCCTTCTCCAGTATATTTTTCACAAACAGCCACAGTGATTTTCTTTAAATAAAATTCTGATCGTGTCAATCCTTCTTAAAATATTTCAGTGGTTTTCTATTTCTCTTAAAATAAAATCCTAAATCCCACGTCAGCATAGTCTTTGTATGATCTTCTCCTGCATGTGCTATTTGGCCCTTCCTGGAATCCTCTTCCTCCTTTCCACCAGGTCCAGCATGACTGCTGCTTCCGTAGAGAAGCTTCCTAACCTAAATCGAGTCCCATCATGAGGCAATAAACTCTAGTCTTCTCTTTTGCTTTACTGAATACTAATCACAATTAATGATGAGATAATTATTTGTATCATGTATTCAATGCAACTCCCCAGGAGTAATTGCAGCGGTCAAGAACAGTGTCTGTTCTGTTGAACACCAGATCCACTCACTGTACCTAGCTTAGTGCTGCTATATTTGATGGATAATATTTGGATGGATATATTTGATGGATGCTATAAAACATTAATAGTAAGGATATATGCTCAAACATCCCCACGTATGGGCAGGCTTATGCCCAAGCAAGTCAATTCCTTGTTACCCAGGTGAAAAAAGAAAACTCTATGTGAAAATAATGGTAGAATTTGTGGTAGTGGCCTTGAAGGTATCATTGAGGTTGGCAATGGTGATAAAGAGAAATTCCTGTTTTTCCTACTCACCATTTTCAGCACAATTTTAGCAACCCGTTTTGATGTCAAACTTTATCACGGCTGAGTACTAACTTCTAAGCATATAAACTACAGAGCATAAAATCCTCCTCTTTGAAAACCATAGGCAGTTTTGACAATATATTTGAATTCATTAACCTCTTAACTCTGGTACAAGTCCATATTCACAAGTATGACAATGATTAAGTTAATGAGTTAATCATTCCCTTCTAGTTACAGTCTTTCTTAATTAGTTGATTTAAATTGGGGAGTGGGAGGAGGAAGGGGAAGAAATCTTCTGTGGAGTCTATTTTCATAGTGCCAGATAAAATTTCTGAAGGCTTTTTTTTGAAAGATTTAGAAATGTAGACATCTTTTCCATACCGTTCATGATTTTTTAAGCTACCAAGTCCTACTAAGCCGATTATCATATTTTAGCAAAATAAATCACTTGGCAAGCACTTCCTACATGCCTGCCCTGCAGAGACCATACCCTAAAATCAGGCCCTCCAGGAAACACGGAGAGGCCAAAGGATGTGACACAGGCTTTGCAAGCTTGTGAATTTAAAGTTTGTTAGTCATCTCACCAAAAATTAAGGGCCATGGATCATATTTTCAGGATCAGCTGCATCCCCTTGCAGGGCCCTAGTTCACATGCACCACGATGTTCCCAGGTTTTAAAAAAAGAGCGTGGAAAGTTACTCTAATGTCCTCGCATAAATTGGACCAGGCCCCTCAAATGCCCTATCATTATACTATGCAGACATTGTTCAAATAATATTCTCAGCATTTTAATTTCCTTTTCTCGTTTATGATTTTAAAAGCTCTCTCAAGTGACCTTAAATAAATGCTAGATGGTAGTCTCAAATTTCCTCACATCAATAATTTTTCTTATCAGTGCACTTGCAAGTTTTTAAATATCTTTGCTCTTCACCCCCCACATAGTACACCTAATTGGTACGGTGCATGCTTGTTTTATACCTTGGGAGTTCAAGATTCTTTATACTTTTATATCCCAGTGTCTGGAGCAGAAAGAAACAGTAAAGGTGAGTTATTTCGTAAAAGAAAGCCGAGCTGGAGAACTTGGAAGGGGATACCAGGGATTCAGTGAGGTACTTGAGAGAAGTGATTTATATGCAACTTCCCTTTCTACTTCCAGTCTCCTCCACTCCCTCCAACATTGCTCCCTCTGCCTCCAGGAGTCTATTTCACATACCTCCGATAAGCAGAAGCATACAGTAGTTCTCTTTCCGTGACTGGCTCAGTTCAGTTAGCATAATGGCCTCCAGTTTCATCCATGGTGCCGCATATACAGGATGTCCCTCTTTTTCAGAGCTGAATAATAAAAGCAGAGAGTGGAATGGTGATTACCAGAGACTTGAGGGAGGTAGAAGTGGGGAGTTGTTCAACCGGTATGTAATTTCACTTATACAAGATGAATAACTTCAAGAGATTTGCTATACAACATGAATGACTATGGTTAATGATACTGTATTGTACAATTAAAAATGTGTCGAGTGGACAGATCTCACATTAGGTGTTCTTACCACAATAATAATAATTTGTTTAATTTTTCAATTTCTCTCCCCTTACCCTAATCTCTCTCTCTCTATATATATATATATACACATACACATACATATATATACACCTACATATATATATGTATGTATGTATATATACATATATACACACACATACATATATATATAGTTGTCTTCTTCCTACCAATATCTTCAATTCTTAAAATAAGAATCTTACTAGGATAAATTGATATTTTTTCTTTCCACTACTTTTTAATCAAACTCAAAACACACTTTGATTTACATATTTTGGAGGTTTGGTTTTTTTTGCTATGCATTAATCTCCAGGACCCAAAGTTATCAAAATTAGAACTTTGTGATGATGCTATCACTTGGAAGCATAGAAAAGAGAATTTTTTCTTTAGAAAGTTTATTAGCTATCACCTAATCATTTATAAATTTTTACAAATTTATCTTACTTTGCAAATGAGAATATTAAGGCCTCCCTGGGAGTAAACTTCTATAATTCTCTTTAACATATTTAATCTATAATAATAAAGAAAGAAAGCTTTGAAAGGGCAAGAATGTATTGAAAATGGAATCCTTTTTCAAAAAGGCCAGTGATACCAGAAATTCCACCCGACTCTGCAGAAAGTGCTCATTCTTTTGTTGGCTTCTCTTTGGATTAAGTATCCCCCCTCATGGCAAGGGGAGAGGATCCCAGTGTAGCTCTGAGGTCCCCAATAGGACCAAGGGGGGAAGAAGTGGGAGTGGGGGAAAGAGAAGCAAAGCTAAGCACTGACTCTACAAAACCATTCTGTCATTTAGTTACTGATTTGCATTTTTTTCACATATTCTGAAAAACAAAGAGTATAATTATATGTAAGAAATCAAAAACATTGTTCTGAAAAGTATTACCTAATACATATCACTTTAATACAAAAGAACAAATTTATATTGCTTATACCTTTGATATTTATTTACATATATCTTTCCTTATATTATTCTCATACCAGAATGCAAACCTCTTGAAGGCAAGGACCCTGGCATAGGCCTTATACATACTGCTTAGGAATCATAATGTACCAAGCACACATGTACTTAGATGAAATGGAATCAATCATTACTTAAAATTTTAGCACCATAAGAAGGAAATGAAATGTTTCATATTAAGAGATATTAAACTTACCTGTATTTCAGTAAATAATTAAAAATGTTTAAGAAATATTTTTGATATCTTTACACAAGTATTCCTTGATTACCTGTCATTTTAAAAGCTAAAAATAGCTGAGTCCAATAATCCCAGTCTAACCTTGTGTGTGTGCCTGCGTATGAGGTAATGTGTACATACATCCGTGTGTGTGCGTGTAACGTGTGTACAGATATACAAGAGAGCAGAAGGGAAGAAGTGTCTCTGAGCCCCTGAGGGGCCACCTGCAGACGACCGCAGCCAGCACGGCTTCTTGCCCTTAGGATTATACGTGTAATCAGTGCCTGCCTTAAAACTTGCAAGTCAAAAAGCTACTGATTTGCAGCCTCCCCGCCTCAGAATGTGCTGTTGGTGGAGAGGGTGTCTGGCAATGAAAGAACTCAGAGGACAAGACACTGGAGAAGAGAGTCGCTCCACTCAGGAACGGGTCACAGGGCTTTCCTCTTCGTGATGCATCCAAAGGAAAGCAACAGCTCAAAACAGAGGATAGTATAATGTGTACTATGATCAGACAAAGAAAAATAAGTCCCCAACAAATAAGAATATGACTTGATATAGCACAGGATAAAGAAATAACGGGGCACCTGGGTGGCTCAGTGGATTGAGTGTCTGCCTCTTGATTTTGGCTCAGGATCATGGGATTGAGCCCCCGAATTGGCTCCACTCTGAGCATGCAGCTGCTTGTGACTCTCTTTCTCCCTCTGCCCATTTCCCCACCCCACCCCCACTCCCACATTCCCACTAATGAGTGCTCTCTTTCTCTTTCTAAAAAAAAAGAAAAATATTTAACCATTATAAATCCAACCGATCAATATAAGCAGTCAATGTGTCGATTAAAATGGTCATTTTTCCACACTGGTTTATGCAGTTTGACAATTTCACTTTCTAAACCAAGTGGTTTAAGCAGATAGATCTATGTCACCACCTAAATTCTTTCCATGTGGATATAGTTTCAGAATGTTACAAGAATCTGAGAAAGCCCATATGCATAATCATTTCATAGATGGTTGACCAAAAATGAAATTGCCAACACTAGGTAAAACAGTTACAGTTATGTGGATGGTGGTGGAAATCATGTCTGTAGTTTAGAGCGCTGAAACATGATACCCTAGATGTGCGTCCCGGTTTGGAAAGCTGCCCCCAGGCAGCCTTGTAGAAGGAGTACGGACAAGATAATAGAGGCTCACAGGAGCATCTCTGGGCTAAGGAAAGGACTTTCAGGCCACAACATTCTCTTGAGTTCCACGGAGTCATTCCCAGTGAGAGGGACCACATTCGAAGAGGATTGACAGTTTAGACGGAAAACAGCTTTCAAAGAGACTAATCTTATAAAGTATTGCAAATGAGTAAGGGCAACAGGAGTAGGTGTTCACCTGCCAGTCTCCGCCGCGCAAGATGAGAGCCTGTCTGTGCTCACACATGTGCTGACTTAAAAAAAAAAATCACATAAAAAACAACATCTTTGCTTCGGAGACGTTTTTAACAAGTATTACAGAAAGAGCACCAGCTACCAAAAAGAGTTGCCAAGGCCAGAAGGAGCCATCAATCGAAACAGTTTACATTTCAAAGTTTTTCCAAGAAGAGTGAAAAACGTCTCCCTGCCTTGATGGGAAACAGAGGCGCTGTAGTGAAGAATCTATGTGCTGCCTTCTCAGTCAACTTTCTTTCTCCAGAGTAGCCTTTTAAAGCTTAGGTTGGTACCTACAGGCAGAGAGAAATACAAGGGTTAGCATCTCCTGGGGCTTCTGTCCTGAACAGCTTAGTGGACTGGGGAATCAGGATAAAAATCCTCTTCCTTTTATGAGTTTCATAAGAAAAAAAGCCTTTCACTCTTGGGCACTATTTGAGATTAATCGGTCACTTTTACTTCTATACTATGTACCTCCTGACATTACCTAACAAATAATTATACATATCTGCCTTGGAATGTTTTTTTTCCCCTGGAGATAATTCTGGAGTCGAGTCTTACTTACAGAGTCTCGGCCTCTTTTACAATGGAGGAAATGAATGCTAACAATGCTACATTTTAACCAGGGTGTGCATTTGCTTGTCCCTTGTAAAGAAAAAATGTTTTTTATTTGAAAGAAGAAGTCTGCATGCTTTTCTTTGGCCCCGGGGAGGGAAAAAAAGAACATTTCTTAAATTCAGTAAGGGTTTTCAAAAGATACATAATCCAATGGATACTTCTGGTTTTAGCTTTTTAATTTTCTGCTTAATTTTTCCATGACATTACTAAACACCAAATCTAATTTCCTGAATCTATTAGAATAAATCCTACATACTTTCATTTTTCGTTCCATAAGCAGGTCAAATGGAAACAATAGTCTAAGAAAAAATTTTAATTTCATAATTAAGACTTGGGAAAGGAAGATAACAGAGAGAACCTTTTGTCATTGATTTGTATCCCATGAAAATGGTTATTTGTGCATCTCCCTCCCACACACAATATGCCAACAATCCCTCCACTAGATCCAAATGTGTCACCACATCTCTCTGACCAATAAGCAATGTGTATAACCATAACAAAGACTCAAATGCCCTGATTACCCAGAAGTAGTGCCATGACTATTTTCAGATTGCAACAGAAGAGATTTAAAAAGGGCCACCCTCTCTTTTTGCACGCGCACACACACACACACACACACACACACACACACACACATACGCTGTTCATTTTTATTTCAAAGGTTACAATCAGTTGCTTAGATTGACCTATTGGTACAATATCACTGAAAAATATTACCAATTTCCATACCAACATCCTTTGTAAATACCACTGGTTCTCAATGAACTCCTTCTGACCTCCCGGTCTGAGGCTGTCACCATATGATGTACATAATTCTCTCAACACTGATCCATTACTTCTGCTCAGTGTTGGGGGTCAGGCCAATAGTGTAAAGTCAAAGATAATTAGCGGCCCTATCAATAACCAGCTCCAGAACTGTCGCCTAAGTGACAGGCCAGAAAAGCCAAGAAAAGAGGTAGCAATAGAAAGTAGAAGAAAAGTGCCGGTACATTCTGTGGTTCGAGCAGCTGCTATGGACTATCAGCATCACCAGGAGACCTCATTGCATTAGCATAAATTCAAATGACAAATGCACAGTGCTATTCAGAGACTCATTAATTTGCAATGGGTGCAGTGCTCATGACATATTAGTGCAAAATTCAGATGTCTTTGTAGCAATGTGAATTTAGTTGTGAGACCAAAGTCGCTAAAATGAAAATGTGTGGGTTTTTTAGCAGTTTATTAAATTATGAACTGTGATGACTATATCCGCGCATCTTTTTAAGCAGATGAGGTCCAGCGTGCTCCAGCGGCAAATCGCATGGTTTGTGTTGATATTTTCCTGTCAGACAATTTCCAAGCAGCAGATAAGATACTAGACTGTCTGCTTTGCTCTGCTGCGTGCGGACTGAGAGCTCCCCCTTCTGGACAAATGACATTGCCACTCTGAAAGAATACACGACCAGTTATTGTCTTCTTTTTGTATCTTAACAACAGGTTTTGATGCAAAGAATTTCAGTATCCACCTAAAGCCGAAAGAAAATAATTTGGTACGATTTCTTGTAAAGGATACTATATGATAACTTTCTACAAAACACAGAATTGAAATCGGTCACCCCCAATTGAAATTGGTCTTACATAATTTTCTATGAAGTGACTCCAATATCTCATTTACAAGCATCTTTTTAAAAACAACTGCCTGGTTTATGTATAGCTAGAATATAAGCAAAAATTTTTTTAATTGTTATTATCATATCGTTTCCATAATACCATAAACAAGTTTACAATTACTAAGCATTCAATTGTATAAAGAAAATAGCATGCATATACATAGAGCCTTTTAAACAAAGCTACTAAGTATATCTTGTACTCAACTTGGTTGAATTATAATGAACAGACGCAGACAAGGAAAGCCAGATCATACCTGTGCCACTTGTATCTGGTGGGCTAATTTGTCTTTTTAACAAAATAACAAGTCTTCTGCCCAATTATTTCAAGTGAGTCACAGCAAATTTATCACTGTTGTGCCATTTAAAAATTGGCTATTATATATGTATATAACATATCAGATAATTGCAATAATGAAATGAAGAAGGAGGTTAACTTTGTCTGCAGTATTGACATAACCCAAATACACAAAATGAAACATCACACCTGCACTCATCAGTATCCAGAATTCTTAGTTTCTTAGAGCAGACCTGAATCCTGGTTTATATTACACAGATACTCAAGTTCATAGCTAATACTTATAAAGACATACATTTAACATTTTTCAGTAGAAGCTATAGCTTTCCAAATCATGTATCATACCTCTGCAAAAAATTGAAAAGCAGGCTATCATTTGAAAATTGCTGTTAGGAGAATAAAAAAATCTACAAGCAAAAGATGTACCCTTTGGCCATTTGAACTAACTAATCTCCACTGGGCTATCCAAAGTGTGCTTTAGCAGATCCTTATGAAAAATTATGTTTATCACTTTCTAAACTTTGAATACATTATATCATGTGAAAAGGGGGCTGTGTCACCCTATTATTGCTTCTAGACTTAATTATGTACTCTCTGCACACTCGATATATATATATATATATAGTGAATTTGGGGAAAGCCATTCCACTAAAAGCTGTGTACTTCTAAATTACATTTTATAATATCATTGATGCTTTGTGTCATCTTCAACAATTAAAAGTAAGATCACTATAATCTATTCTACTTAGTTGAAATTGAATTGGTCTTGAGTTATTTAGCAGGCTCATTTTATTTTACAGTAACTGCTACATGAAAGATACAGAGCTAATGAGGATTGAGAAGGATTGCTGTACATTAAACATGTGGAAGGAGCATGTAACTGAGCAATATCAGATTTATCTCTGTAGCTGGATGTCTCGGCATTGTTTATCCTTACCACATTCCCTGTCACCAAGTAATTAGAATCCCAGACTCACAGAACGTTAGAGCTGGAAGGGCCATCGTTGATCATCTCTCATTTTACAGACACCAGGAGAGATTCCAAAAAGTTCAGCAAGTTTACCAAGATCTAACAGCTAGAAAGTGGTAGAACTTGAGATAAGAGCTCTGGTCTCCAGACGTGCCTTCTCAAACTTTAGAATACAAAAAAATCACCTGAGGGCTTGTTGAAACCGACTGCTCTTCCTGGACCAGAGTTTCTGATCCAGTCCTGGGTGGGGGAAGGGATTCTCATTTCTAGCAAGCTCCAGGTAATCCTGCTTGTGCTGGCCCAAGGGCCGCACCTGCAGATCTTAAGAACTACTGTTCTCTAACCCAGTTTTTTGTAAACTGCTGTTATCTCATTTCTCATGACTTCTCTTAATCATGATACACAAATCACACTCAAGTTAATATCACATTACAGTGGTAAAAATCAGGAAGGGCACAGAAAAACAAAACAAAACAAAAACCAAGGTTCCAAGAGCCAGATTAAGGCATTTAAGGACGCTAAGCACTGAAGAGACTGTGGCCACTGAGGTGAATCACACTACTCCAGTTCAAGCCATCTAAATCTCAAGGTAAAAAGCATACACAGTGTAAAAGAGCTAATCAAAGCCTTAAAACCTTTAGGTTCTCTCTCTCTCTCTCTCTCTCTCTCTCTCTCTCTCTCTCTCTCTCTCTCTCTCTCCCTCTCTCTCTCTCCCTTTCCCCGCTCCTTAAACCCTCACTTATACCCTAAGCATTTCATAGTGTATCTATCAGGTTATTCTAAAGACAGCTCTATTTCTACATTTCTAAACTACTCTTTTTCATTTTGTCTTACCATGATCACTTGTCTGTTCTGTGAGTGTAAAATGAACTCTGAGCTGCAGTTCTCTTAAATCATTACAGAATCTACTTAGAAGCCAAATATAGACAACATGGCCTTATCTTCGTTGCCTTCCTCCACTAGGTATCGATATTGAGGCAAACAGAAGTTTACCTTCTTTTCAGTCTCTAAAATAAAATAGCATTTATAGACCTAATGTATCAAAGTGCAATTTATCATTGCCTATATAATGTATCAGCAAATTTAGGTCACAAGAACCAGAAAGAAAGAGCTCCTGGGTAAGATGGCTTGAAATTGCCTGTCCTTGAAGAACCAGCTCAGAAGAAGGAGCATCTTCAAGAATCCCACCCAGGCATTTGCCGGATCCTGAGCCTACTGCACAGAATTCAACAAGCCTGTTCGGCACTCTAGTCTCACAGTTGTAATATCATTGCCTTTTTTTCCTGGTTCAGGGAATGGCTGTAATGAAGTTAACCACCAAAAACCAATATATACATCTGCGTATTATTTTTAAAATAGTGTCAGTTTGGAAAATGAAAGTGGCTGATAGGAAAAGATTTTAATTATATATATGTAAGCCTTGATATTTCTGTGTTCTCTCTGCCTTTTTTATTGAACTACAATTACATCTTTTTTCATAAGATTTTAAAAATTACCTTTTATCAGTTTCTAGAAAATATCTGAATCCCTGGAATAGGTTTTTGTTTTCTTCCAATTCATACTATGAATACTGCATTTTTCTGAGCACTAAGAATCCTCCCCCCAAAAAATAACATCCCTATGTCTGGAGTTCTCTAGTAAGTTAAAACATTAAAATCCACTTTAATGTATTACTTAAACTTCTACAGAAAATTAACTTTTTATTTCAAAATAATTTGCAAATATAGTTTTCATGCAAATTTTGCTGTGTTTTTGCCTTATATTTTCTACCATCATCTCCACTTTTCAGATAAGCCAACCAATCACAGAAAAATTAACGTAGGTTTGTCACAATTGCCGGTGCACCCATGCTGTTACTGGGCTAATTACATGCCTAAAGCAACATGGTATGTTCACCATCATTTCACCTAGACCTTCCAGTAACATACTCCTAATCCCAAATTCTTTCCCATGCTACAGGCTTCCTTTCACATTTCTTGTTCAGGTTTAGATAAAATAGACCTCCAATCTATTGCAGTCTTTGAATGCTATGCAATTTCTGAACTGTAACAAAAGTTTTATTTTCCTCTGTCTAAATTAAACTGAATTATTTAGTGTTCCAATGAGTGACAAACACAGAATTTGCTTATTCAGGACAAAAGACTGAATATGATTCTTCTTTACAACACAATACATTACTTACTCCTTCAAAAAAAATTCTGCCCTTTAAAAAAATGTATTAAGTGAGATCAAGTGTTACAACTCAGAGGTTATTTGGGAAAAAAAGTTTATTAATGTAAATAGCTAAAATCTAGCCTCATATAAATACTAAGGCAGATAAATAGCAGTCTATTAATTCAGGTTATCTGCTCTACAACTGCATTTTTTATTTATATCCTTTCATTTCAAAATATATGCGCATATACTATTTTTATCTCAGTAAAAATAAAGCTAAATATTTTCTGGTATATTAAGCAAGTCTGTTTTACCTGTTTCTAAAATCTTCTCTCTGGTATTTTTAAGATAGTTATCTCACACAGACTCCAGAAATGCAAAGGCAATAAAAATGAATCGTTTTGTCTCATGCAAGAATCTTAATTAATGAATACGTGAACATTCTCTGTACAATCTAATATGCTGTATCCACTCATATAATTCTACAAAGATGTATATTTTTGTGCATAAGCTGATTGGTAAATTCGATTTTAATAAGAAATCAGTAAAATATGCATATTACAAATGAAGAGAGTACAGGTTCCTATCTGCCATTTATAGTAAGATCTTATATTTCAGAGCTTAATAATGAACCTCCCTGGGGAAGATTTAATAAAGCAGGTGCTCTGGTATGGCAGGCACTTTTGCTTCTGTTTTTCCTTTTTTCCCTATCCCTATGGGGAAAAAAAAATCTCAGTAAGATTCATGACCCTGTTTATCAAGGATAAATCTAGTATAGTCTGGACTATATACCACCCAAGCTGATCCAGATCTCCAACCCAACCCACTGTTTGTCACTGCATCTATAAAGCACAACATGCCCTGTGAAATTATATGTTTACGCATTCTCTCTCCGTCCTTACCACGAGAAGTAGAAAACCAGTTTAGAGTAACTGTCAATTGCACAGTGTTACAAATTTTTAAAAATACAAGTTGGTGGGGGGAGAGGGGGTAGATCTTAACTGTTCTTTTCTCCTGCAGAACACTGAACGTCTAAAACATGTTCAATCCTGTTAATGCTTGTCAAATATTTCACAGTTCAGCTTTGTTCAGATTTTTTACTGACTATGAAAAATCAATTTGGTGGGATTCAGATTCTAGAGACGAAAGAGCTGGAAGAGACCTTAAATAACCTTGTTCTACCAGGTTTATAGGTGAAAAACTGAGTCCCAAGAAAATTAAGTGACTTGCCAAAGGTTTTGCAAAGAATCCAGTTTAAAACTCAAGTCTACAGACACCTACTTCAGTACCCTGCTCACCGTTCATTTCATCTGATTTTTTTTCTTTAATAATTAAACAATTTCAAAAAGCTACACAATGTGATTTCACAATTAAGATAAAGTAATCACATTATATCCAGGATTGTGTAGAATTTCACTTGTACAGAGTTTCATCTGGCATTTAGTCATTATAGTCAAAGAGTATCATTATCTTTCAATTACAGAGATCAATTCTAGTTCATTAGCAAAATAAAATGATTGCAGAAGGTCCACATGAATTCTTCAGAGTTGCAATCTTCCTGATGTCAGAAGTGAAATACATTTCATAAAAAAACAAAATTTAATAGAAGTAGTTGAGGTTAAATCAAATTGTGCAAGCCTCACTCACCTGTGATCACAGATCTATATTAAAATGTGTAATTCAAAGATCTGAAAAGGAAAATATATGCCAAGACCAACTAAAAATAGCCATTTCCCCCTATTGTTCAGTTTTAGTACCTTTTCCAAGAAAAATTAGGGTAACAGGATATTATAACATGAACAAAGATTTATAAGTACAGATTCAAGCTAAGATGACCTAGAACTACATAAAAGGAAGACTAGATTAATGTTTAAGCCTTACAAGAGAATTCTACCTATAGGTAAAAACAATGGTCCAAACAATATAGCTATTAAGGACAGTGGCAACCTTATCAGGCTTTCTGAATGGAGAGCCTAAATTGCTATGCAAGCAAATCCCAGCCAGCTAAGCAGAGCTAAAAGCAAAGGGGTAACAATATTATCAATCAAAATTGATGCTAATATCCTCTCTATAAAACTATATTGGTATATTTTGGAAGAAGTCATCATTTACAAAAAATACATCATTTACAAAAAATACATCATTTACAAAAAATAAACTTGTTGCTCTTCAGTATGTTCAGTTATAAAGTTATCATATTATAATTTCAAAGATGATGTAAACATTTCAATGTTAAATTGTTAGAATATGTAAACTAAACTTATAGCCTTTGACTTTCCAACATATTACTATTTTCTAAAAAAAGTAATTGATAATTGGGTTGTGGGAGGGGGGATGAGCTAAATGGGTGAGGCGCATTAAGGACTCTACTCCTGAAATCATTGTTGCACTATATGCTACCTAACTTGGATGTACATTTAAAAAATAAATTAAATTTAAAAAAATAAATTCAAAAAAAAGTAATTGATGATCTGCTCAGACCATGGTGTGGCCACACAAATAGCACAACTAGTTATGATCATGGTACAAATCAAGCTTGCAATAAATGGGATTTCCCCCCATTATATAGGCACAAAAATTTTAAACCACAAAAGTTGAAGATACATGGTGACTTTATACATCAACCCTTTTCGGTATGAATCAACCCTTCATAAAGTTGGTTATGCAATTTAACATACATTATCTCATTCTTAGTAATTATTTGTTTCATGAGACACAATCCCTGGAATTCTCAATTACTAGAAACTCAAGATGTTTATCTTGTTAAATAGTTTGCTAAGATAGAAGAATGATCTTTCTATGGCATACTAAACAAAGGACAGTGGTAGTAAGGAAGCCTGGATAGTATGTAAAGCAGGCAATTAAGTAAACAGGTATCAGGAGTGCAATAATGGTTGTCAGTAAAGAGGAAAAGCCAGGTAAGAAATTAAGTGAAGAGAAGCAGATGTAGCCTAATAAATGAAAGGGCCCTTAAGGATTGAAGAAAAGCCTGGCCTAGAGAGTAAACTTCTGGGCATAAGATAATACCCTTGTCTAATAGGAGGGAAGAATACCCAGGTAAGTGTGGGATTCTCAGTGGGCTGACTGAAGAAACTTTGTGTTCAGCAATGGGGACTCAAAAGAGAAGAGTTGTGTGCATAATTAAAAAGACTAGGGGTGCCTGAGTGGGTTAAGCGGCTGACTTTGGCTCAAATTATGCTCTAGCAGTTCACGATTTCAAGCCCCCCATCAGGCTCTGGCTGGCAGCCCAGAGCCTAAAGCCTACTTCAGATTCTGTTTCTCCCTCGCTCTCTGCCCTCCCTTGCTCACTCTCCATATCTCTCTCTCTCTCTCTCTCTCTCATAAATAAATAAATAAATAAATAAATAAATAAACAAACAAACAAACAAAGAAACATTAAAAAAGTTTTTCTAAAGGGTGGACACTGAGACCCCACCGAAGAACACCCAGAGTCATCTTCCTTCGAAAGACCAGGTGGGTGAACCCCAGTGAAGTTTGGTGCTGCACAGACTAGCAGATGGAGAAAGTCTGGGGTTCAGCAGCAGCAGAACATGTCAGTGAAAAGCAAACTAATGGCAGCCAAGCACACAAAGCTGATGCGGGCCCCATCTGTATTCATGAGTGCTGTTGGGGAAGGGCTTACTTTTTGTCTGCATAATTTCTGAAATTCTTAGACAAACTTGTAAACGTGTTGGCCCCCACAAATGCAATAGTATACTTCTAGCCAATGTGGCATCTGCAGGCATGAGCCAGTCCTATGGACCCTCCAAAGGGAAAAGCCATACATCAAGAGTCTGGGGATTGGTTTATCCAAATTATACTGTGTTGCTGTCTCTTTTATTTTAAAAATACCCCTACTGAAAATAAATGCCACATATGCAGATCAAAGGGAAAACTTCACCACACAACTCTTGATGTGTGTTGCACTTTTCACCTGCATATTTAATCCTTTGGATTATGATATTTGTAAGTAAAGGCTTTATACACAAAACGTAGTGTTGTTCCTACTCTTGCTCTTACACTTTAGTACAGCAATAATTCCATGTTTGGGGGGATGTTGATAGTCAAAGTGTCCTAAATGCTGCCATTTCTTGGATTTTTTTGGCAATTCCCTGTTGTTTCATGAAATGTTGCTCAGCATTCTTCACTTATATTCACCTTTTAAAAAGAAAATTGAACCAAAAGAAATGCTTAGAGATATTTATGTTCTATTAATTTAACTTAGAGATAAAGGAAAAAATGTTAGCCATGGATGAGTCTAAAAAATACTAGAATGGCTAAAAATGAAACTTTCCTTCAATAAAAAGTTTTGAGTAGAAAAATAGCAGGCTATCTTGAATACCTTATATGTTCTGTTTAAGGGCAAGCAGCTGGAAAAGATAACTTTAAATTATTTATTTTGGGGGGCGCCTGGGTGGCTCAGTCGGTTAAGCTTCTGACTTTGGCTCAGGTCATGGTCTCACGGTTAGTGGGTTTGAGCCCCGCATCGGGCTCTGTGCTGACAGCTCAGAGCCTGGAACCTGTCTTCAGATTCTGTGTCTCCCTCTCTCTCTACTCCTCCCCAACTCACGTTCTGTCTGTCTGTCTCTCTCAAAAATAAAATAAACATTAAAATTTTTTTGTAAATAAAAAATAAATTATCTTAAGTTTTAATTTTTCAAATGACAAACTTATGCATGTGCATTAGACTACAAATGTTACAAAGAATCCTAAAGTCCCACTCCATTCATCACCCCAGTCCAAATTAGCTCCAATAAGGTAAGCACTGTTACCAGTTGGAAGTCTATTCTTCTAAACTATTTCTTATCCACTTATAAAGATATAAAGAATAAGTGCACAACTGCCTTTACACATATAATTAGTGCATTAGGATATATCATTTTTGCTTTTACATGAACAGAGAGAAGATGCCCTTTAATTCTAGGATTGAATAATTTCACTAATTATTCTGAGAAAATAAAACATTTCCTTGGAGCTATTGGCCTGGAAGCTAGCATTGCATTTTGCTCCTGAAATAGCCTATTAGCAGGAGCATCCCTTGCCTAAAGAAGAAAAATCAGTGCCCTATCATGTCCTGTGTAGCCCTCTGACAAACAGCATATATTTAGCTTCAGGCTCATCGACAAACTAGCAATGTCATTTGTACTCAGTATCCATTATAAAAACCTGCACCTGATGAACCTCAAAGCAAGTTTCTGGATCACATACCCTTTTGGTCCAGCAAGCCACTTTGTTCATCTTTTATCATCATTGCTTGTTAAATTTGCAACCCACACACGCACAGGCATGCAGCTATGGAGAGAATTAAACCCTGCAACGTTCTCCCCTTAGGGTGAAGGGAAGGAAAGAAAAACAGAAAAGTCAATATTCAATATTTACTGTGGTTATTTAAGTATATATACATTTGTGTGTTTCCCCTTGGAGGCTGCTTGATAGAGGATGAGTATACAGAAACTTTAAATAAGTGGGTCAATCACTGGATGATGCAAAGAGACTTAACTTTTCTCAAACTCTGTTATTTGGGGCTGTTCGATTTGAAATTAAGAGCTTTAAAAAATTGCGTGGAAAGTATATGGGATGGCAGTATTTAGCAATCTTGTTTTCTTTACATAACGTAACACACTAATGGACTACATTTTTCTTTGCTTTTTGCCATTAACTCTGAAAATAAGCAAGTTACTGTCCAAATCAGAGCCAAAACACCACAGGGTTCCTGGCTGCAAAGGGACACTTCATGCATGAATGTGGGGAAGGAAAAAGTGGGTAAACAGCCAGTCGGGAAGTGTGAAGAGATTATTTTTATTTCATGGTGTTTTCAGTGTGTAGTATCTCAGATGTTCAAAAATATATCACTGTGCCTGAGAGTTTGCAATCCCCATAGTAGATATTATCGAATGTAGTAGATGCGAAACACTCATAATGAGGACGTTCTCCCTCCGTCTCCCCCTTGCCCTTCCTCTCTCTCTTTTTCTAGTCCAAATCTAATAGGGTTAAAATACAGCTTCACAGAAAGCAGGCATAGGCGCATTGGAATTTTAATGAATGGGTCCATGAGATGCGGTTCCTAAAAAAGTGAAACAGATGCTGTCCCTCTGCTGCTGTTCTCTCTTCCTGGTTATTTTTATTTCTTTGCCAGTCAAAAGAATCTGGTACATCAGGGTGATTTTCCTTTGCTAACCATCCTCTGTCCAACGCTGAACACTGAAGTATTATGTTCAGACCTCAAGGTTTGCAATAATAGTGTTTGAACAAAATTGAGGGGAAAACTTAATAAACTACAGTCTACATTTCACTGTTGATTCTGTAGAATTTCTGTAGAATTATATATATATATAATGTGCACACACACACATGTATATATACACATACAATAGGACTAGCCTGGATCTCCAAAATGGTAAAAATTAAGTATCTGACCAAAGTGCCGACCTCCAACATCTTTGCAAGGCTTCCGGTGTGTGATACACATTTTCTGTCTACATGAAACCTTACCTTTGCTAGTCTTGCTCATTAGTTCATCCTTCTTATTTCCATTGCCTCTGATTATTTTATTAATTATGATCTTAAATTTTTATTATTTATAGTCTGTGCTAGTTTTATAATATAAGAAACATTTAAAATTTAATAAATCAAAATTATAATTGTCTTTTTTACAGTAAAGGGTGTGTTGTTTGGGAGCATAATTGGGAGGTTAATTTGTTTTGTAAAATAAATGCCACAATAATGGAAAGACAAAAATATTCAAAATTCTCTTAATAAAGGACCGAGTGGAGAATATTTCCTTCTGATACCTTGGAATAAAAGAGAATGAAAATACAATCAATTGACCCTTGTATAATCATACAATTATACAATTATAAATATGTGTATATATCTGCCACCCCCCAAAAAAGCTATTCAAAAGCAAAGAAATTCACACAAATGGTCTCAAGAGTACTCGCATCTATAGAATGTATCTTCCGCCCATACTTAATATATCTGTTGAATAAGGGGCACTGGCATGACTCAGTCAGTTAAGCATCCAACTCTTGATTTTGGCTCAAGTCATAATCTCACAGCTGGGAGCATAAGCCCCGCATCCAGCTCTGCACTAAGCATGGAGTCTGCTTAAGACTCTCTCCATCTGCCCCTTTCACCCACCCACACACTCTCTCTCTCTAGCTCTCTCTCAAATAAAAAAAATAAAGAGAGAATAAATTTGTTGAGTGAACATTCTAAAAGGCAGAGGGTTGAACTTTTGTGAAGCTAGGAAACAATCTGAAAACACTGTCAAATCATAATAGGTAGTGATTATGTGTATTGCTCTTCTAGATATCCCATGCTTGTTCATTAGTTGAAAACAACAAAACTCAGGATAAAACTTGTTTCTTGGACTCTCCATCCAAAAGAAACCAAAGTAAATTACAGTATTCCCAACTTAATTTTGGAAGCTAGTCAACCCTCTGTTTAAATTTCTGCAATAATATTGGTAAAATAGTCAAAAACACAGACTCCTATCTGTTAGCTTTCCAAAGACATGTGGTCCTTCTGTTCTTATGCAACAAAGAGGTTTATTTCTAGTAAGTAAATTATTTCATAGAAAAAAAATGTTTCATAAAGATAAGAATAATACTTCTACAAAAAGTAAAGGAAAAAAACGAGTGTGCTTATATTGTATGTTAGTTTCTTTGTGTATTAGCAGTTGTTCATCAAAACAAGGAAATAACATGGTTCTGAAGATATTAGAAGATTAACCTCTGAAAATAAGTGACACTTGACAAGTGCAAAGTAAAAACCATAGGGATGTTTCCTTTTGTAACTGCAAAGGTTGGTAAATAAATCTAAGAAATACAAGGGACTCAGTAGTACCAAGAGAAGTGTTGGACACAGAGAAAATTCATAACCAAAAACTCCTGCCATATTTCCTACTTTGTTTTATGAAAAAGTCTATCGGTGGAGTAGGGATTTGGGTGTTAAGTCTTCCTTCTTGAGTCTTGCTAGTTTAGAAGTAACCCAAAAAAAATGCTCCCATTATGTAGAAAGTGATATACATCTTTATACCTCAATCTTTTGAGGAAACGGTCCTATACATAGATGGCCACCCCCAACTCCCTCTCCTGGGTGACCCCCAAGAGAATACCCTTATGGCTATTCTGCCTAAAAAACTAACTCCATAGTTCCTCAAAAAGTTTAAAATAGAATTACCATTCAATCCAGCAATTCTACTCCTAGGTATATATACTACAAAAACGCCTGAAAACAGGTGTTCAAACAAAGATTTGGTTAACAATGTTCATAACAGCACTATTCAAAATAGTTAAAAGGTGGAAACAGCCAAGTGTCCATCAAGAGATGAACAGACAAACAAAACATGGTGCATCCATACAATGGAATATAACTTACCCATGGAAAGTAGTGAAGTACTGATGCATGCTACTACATGGAGGATCCCTGAAAACATTATGTTAAGTGAAAGAAGTCAGACGCGGAGGGCATATATTGTACAATTATTTTATATGGAATATCCAGAAAATGCAAATGCATAGGGACCAAAAATAGTTTACTGCTTGCCAGGTGTCAAGGAGGGTAGGGAATACAGACTGTTTCCTTAATGTGTATGAGGCTTCCTCTTAGAGTAATAAAAATGTCTCCTAACCAGGTAATGGTGATGGTTGTACAACATTGTATACTATAAGACACTAAACTGTAAATGGTTAAGATGGTAAAATTTAGGGGTGCCTGGGTGACTCAGTCAGTTGAGTATCTGACTTCAGCTCAGGCCATGATCTCATGGTTCATGGGTTGGAGCCCCAGGTGGGGATCTGTGCTGACAGCTCAGAGCCTGGAGCCTGCTTCCAATTCTATGTCTCCCTCCCTCTGCCCCTCCCCTGCTTGCATGCTTTCTCTCTTTCCAAAATAAATATTTTTAAAAATTTTTTTTAATTGTAAATTTTATGTTCTGTGAATTTTATCTCTACTAAAAATAAAACTAAACTAAATTCCAACGTTTGTGATCTGGCCCGAAAACTCTTCAGGGGTGCCTGGCATAAGTGAGCTGGGCCCCTGGCAGCCAAGACTCCTCACAGCAGTATCAGAGAGGTCATTTTTAAGTTGGGTCAAGTTCCCACTTCAATGCCTGAATAAACTTTCTTAAAATGTGGTCCTAAAGGCAAAAACCCTGTTATGTTGACTTTTATTAGTCATTTTAACAGTATGCATTTCAAGAGACCTAGATCTTTTATTTTTATTTTTTTCAAATTGAAGACGTTCTACCTTTTAGATCTTTGGCCATTCGATTAAAGAAAATTTTTCAGAGGAAATGATGAATTGGCTTCCGTATAGGGCAACCATACATCCAGTTTCCTAAGACTTCTGGTTTACATCTATTAACTTATTAATTAGTAGTAGTGTCCCTACTACTCTCAAAAGTGTCCCAGTCTGGATCATGCATTGAATGATCTCCCTACTTCACAGGAACCACAGTTAGGCTTCCCTCACTGATCTGTCCAACAAGAGTCTTTTTTTTGCAGCAGCTTTGATCCAGTTCTCTGGCAAGTTAGATGTGATTTGTCTTAACATATGCATTCTGTTTGCCAAGGCATACATAGCATGTTTGGACAATATGGTCTCATTTCATGATCTTTGCTCTTATTTTTTCTTCATACCCTATGATACAGTAGTTAATCATTTCTGGGAACCAAAATGTTAGGAACGAAGCCACAATGAAACTTTCATATACCATATACTTTCTAAAATGGATGATTTTTTTAAAAAGGCTTAATACGCTCACTTTGGGTAGACCCTGATGTTACTCTATGATAGTGTTGAGCTAAATTTGGTTGAAATTTCCCTCACAACTATTTGATAGGATCAAGTGCTATAGATAATTTCATAGTTGTCTCCCTATGTTTACTAACACCTCTCTAGGTAAAAAAAAAAAGTGGGTAAAAAATAGTCATCCTTTTTTTTTAACCTATGCATAGTCTCAGAACCTA
>NC_043705.1:65062361-65186486 GCF_006229205.1 Suricata suricatta
TGTCACTTCAGTAAGTTACGCTGTGACAGGGAAACTAAAGGGACCCCATGAAAAACTTCTGTTTTTCCTCCTTTCCCTACTTCTATTTTTGCTAGGACCTCCATCTCCACCTTACACACCTGCCTTATAAAACAGATAACTTGCATCCTCCTTGTAAAGGTCAAAGAGTTTTTCAAGTCTTCCAACACAGTCAGTAACATCTATCATGGAGGACACTTGAGTACTCTTGTCCTTGTTTTGACCAGTTCCTAGCTGCTTGAGAGGACAGCAGACCACAATCCTCAGTAAAAACCCCAGTCCCCAAGCTAGGACAAGGCTCATGCACCTTACTTTCTGGGTCTCCCATGGAGACTTCTGGGTCTTTCTTTCTGAGTCATCCCAGGGATGCTCTGTCCATATATGCATTCTCTGTTTATCTTCAATCTGCTCTCATTTCCTCTCGGCTTGAGTTTGATTTCTATGCTGCTGGAAGCCAAAGACCCTCTTGACTGGTCCTGTGGGACTCCTTCTGGGTGCCCAGACCCTGCCTGCCTGCCTCAGTCCTCGAAGAACCAGTTTCCTAGTCTATAAAATTGGATTATAATCATACCTATCTCATAAAGTATGAATTTGTGATAAAACAAGCAACATGTATTTTGGTCTTCATTCCCTGGCTCCCGGCCAGAGCTCCTAAAACCTTTACAGTTTCCTAAGTGAAAAAGGTGTAAGGGGTATCTTTTGTTGTAATATTTGGTTTTTATCCCTGGCTCCTTATATAGCTCAAGAATGATAGAGGTGAAAGGAGTACCTTTTGTTATTTATAACAAAACCTTCTCAACCACACCTGAGTTTATGTTAATGAAGTGACTTTGGAAAGCCTGGAAAAATGGGAAGGCTTGTTGCCTGGGGAACCAACAATGTGATGAGAGGTTGGCACTTTCAGCCCCATCCCCCCAGAATCCCAGTGAAGGAGAGGGGATGGAAGTTAAGTTAATCACTAATTGCCCATGATTTAATCAGCTACATTTATCTAGTAAAGCCTCTATAAAACCCTGACCCAGGGGGCTCAGAGAGCTTCCGGTTGGTGAACAATCAAGGTGAGGGGAAGGTGACTCACCCAGAGAAGTCATGGAAGCTCCACACCACTTCCCACATATTTTGTCTTATGCATCGCTATCATTTGTCTGTTCCTGAGTTGTATTTCTCACAATAAAACAGTAGCAGTAAGCAAAGCCCTTTCCTGAGTTCTGTCGGCTGTTCTAGCAAATTATCAAATCCAGAGAAGGGGTTGCAGAATTCCTGATTTATAGCAAGTCAGGAAGAACTACAGGTGACAACCTGGGACAGGCAATTTGTGTCTCAAGTGGGGAGTACTCTTCTGGGACCGAGCCCTTAACCTGTGGGATCGTCACTAATTCCAGGCAGTGGCAAAATTGGGTTATATTGTAGGACTTCCAGTTAGTGTCCTCCAAGAAATTGAGAATTGCTTGGTTCATAAAAGTCCACACATTTGGTGTTAGAAGTGCTGTGAGAATAGAGGAAAGAAGTTTTCATTGTATATGGTGTTCAAAAAAACAGAAAACACAATGGGTCCAAAATAGAGTCACTTTTTTAAGTCCTACAACAGCAAATGAGGTCTTAAAACCTAAACTAAGTGCGGTTTCGACCTCTCCAAAGACTACAATTTTAAACCTATCTGTCTGGAATTTACTGATCAATCCTAAAGAGGTAATCTGTCCAATAGACTCTGGTCCACGCCTTCCTTTGGGGAAGGTAAGCATGCCTGAAATAATACTATGACAATAACTTATGACTTCTTTGTTCCTGCCCCCTTCTGCCTACAAAAGTCTTCTATTTTCTACAGCTCCTCAGAGCTCCTTTCTACTTGTTAGATGAGAAGAAGCCCAATTGTGGAGTAAAGCCAATTAAATCTTCAAATTTAATCAGTTGAATTTTTGGTGTTTAGCATAGGCATTATAGAGTTAAACTAAATAATCTATGTAAAGCACTTAGAAATGCTTAACCAATACTATGCACTCAATAAAGGTTAGTTCTACTTATTATCATGTGTACATATAATAAACATGTTCCTGTAATGCCACTCATCCTGTAAATTGAACTAGTTCACCAAAACACTATGCAGTCCCTACGCCCTAGACAAAAGTACCAGCCAACCCCATAGCGTCCACCATGTTTATTTCTGATATCATTTTGATTTAGTCAGTTCACCTGGCTTGAATCATACCTCTGGCTTCCAACAGCCTCATTATGCCCTCATTTGCTGTAGCCCCTATCTTGGCCCCCAACACCTAGTTGAAACCTCCTTGAGCTAGCTATGCTACCTGCACCAACCTTCCCCGTTCAGTGAAAGGATTTAGATCATTGTAATTAATCATGTAAAGTTATATTTAAATAATCCAGTATAAATGTGTAAAATATTTTCCCTAATTTAGTTGAATCTTGATTCTTTCCTTACTTTTATCCCACCAAAAACTATTCCTTCCTAAGAACTCCTCATTTCAGTAAAGAGTGCTCCCCAAGATCCCCAAAATTCTAGGTGTCAAATCCTCTCTTTTTCCACTCCCTAAATTCAATTCATCAGCAAGTTCCACCACGGTAATTGTAAAATATATTCTGAATCTTTCCCCTTTTGTCTGTGTTATTAGCATCTTTGTCCATTGGAGAGTCAGCATCAGTATCATCTGGGAACTTGCTGAACAGTTCTTCAGCCCCATCCCAGAAATACTGACTCAGATACCTGGCGGAAGGAAGGAGAGGAAGAGGCATCAATCTGTGTTGTTCAGGCCATCCGGCTGATTCTGACAAACACTCTGGCTTGCAAACCACTGCTCCCATCAAAACCAGCTCCCAGTGTCAGTGTGTGGTAGTATTGAAGCAGCATTATATGAATCTCTTCTCCAGTTCCCCTACCATCCATTTTCCTCTCAGGAACAGGAATAGTATTTTTTTTTTTACTTGAAATTCTCCAGTGTCTTTCTATGTCCATTAAACTAAAACTGTGTTCCTTGCTCTGGCTTACAAATCCCTATATGACACCTAGCTACACGCTTCTTCTCCAATCACATCCCTCTCCATCTTTTATGCTCTAGCAACACTGGTCTTCTCTTTCCATAATTCAAACACACCATGCTCGGCCTTTGTAAAAATTTTCTCCTTTGCTGGTATCATCCTTATCATTCAGGTCTTGGCTTCAATGTTTCCTTCTAAGGAAGGTCTTCATACTATGTGAAGCTTCTGGGGTCCAATAATTAGTCACTTGCAGATAACCAACATTCATTTTCTATGTATCACTTACTGTGACCTCATGGCTTTCTTATTTGCTATTTTTACAATTTATTATCTTTCTTCTACCTGATGGCCTTAGAGTAAGGATTTGTCCTTTATGTTCAACTTTGTTGATCCAGAAACCAGAATAATTATGGGCATATAGCAAATGTTTAGTAAATATTTATTGAAATACTTAAGTGTAACAAGACAGCAGAGGAAGAAATACCGGCAGGAGTATCAGGGAATTTGGAAGGTCTTTGAGGGAATTGTGTCAAGTGTTCTAAAAGGAAACAGAGGAGGACAATGGATAAAACTAAAGTTGAAGTCATGTCCCACAGGACTCAAATCTCAGCCTCTACCTCCCACAAGGTACAGGATCTGGGGCAGATCTCTATCTTTTTTTTTTTTTTTTAACTTTTCAATATTATCCTCTCAGAGCTGTCTGAGGAAGATTGCACATGGTAAATATACCATAATTATAATTTGGAACTTTACAGAAGATTTGGAGTTCTTTGAAAAATATGTTATATATTGCATATGATAATAGGAATGTTAATCAAAATGAAATAAAGAAAAAATTCACCTATAGTCTTGTTACCTCAAAAAACATACTCATCTTGTCATATCCCTTTTATATACATAGAATATTTTTACATAATAAAAATCGTAAAGTAGATTCAATTTTGTAATTTCTTGACTTTTTGAAAACTCAATACAGAGATGTCTCTTTTTCTGTCTCATTTTTAAATTTCCCTCATGCAGGCAGGGAGAAGCAATCAAGTTGCTGGCTTCCCTGTCTTTGAAGCTGAAACTTTTACTACATCCTTGAACTGCAATCTCTAGTTTAGCAATTTCATCTTGCACTCTCATATTATGAATGTCATGTCTTTAGAATGCATGGAACAACCTTTATTTGCACTAAAATCCCCAGCCTTTGATCCTTTGCCATTCTTTTGTCTCAAAAATAACTGCTCCAGGTTTTGACTAGAAGAGTGGTCAACTCAAAAGCATACATCTCTGTGTTTGATCATGAATCTACAAAATTAAAAGGCTTTGTTTTCATTGGAGGAGTGCTAGTAACAGGGAGAGGAATGAACCTTGGAGGCAGATGGAAGATGGAAGTCACAGTAGCACGATGACTATTGGAGAGAAAGCCTGAGTGCCATAGTTTTTGGAGGTACTCATGGTTGTTCTAAGTAATGGGAAGGAATACCATACATGTAGTGAGGATCACTGTAAACTGATGAGTTTTCAAAAGCAAACAGAGGAAAATGAAAGTCTCCAAATTCAATCTGTCTAAACAATATTAATCAAATGGCTACTATATGCTATGCAGTGTGTTAAGTGCTGGGGGGATTATGATGGCCAAAAAATAAATAAATACATAAAACTGAAACCTAGGTATGCTTCCTATCCCCAAAATTTATAACTTTGTGTAAGAAACACCAATGTGCCAAATAAACACTCAAATAAACATAAATTTATAACTGAGATTACTATTGGGGAAAAAAGACACATAGTGTTATACGGTCATGAAATAATCATATCTCACCTAGATCTGGGAATAAGGACAGCCTCTCTGAGCAAGAAGCATTTGAGCTAGATCTGAAAAGAGATCTGGAAAACCACTTTTGACCTGGGAGTAGGAGGGAATGTGTGTGCAGAACATTCCAGATACAGATCAGCATACACAACGGCCCTGAGTTAGGAAGAACAAGGCATATTAATGAAACTTATAGAAAATCAATACTATTATGACCAAAGCTGTTTAGAAGGTCAGCTGAAACATGCTGCCAGTCAAGGTTGGATGTGTCTGAATTGGTAATGGGGTTCTAACTCACAAAGTCTGTTGTAGGAATTAAATAAATTAAATGAGAACATCCTGGTAAAGTATAGTATAGTGTTTGAAAGTAAAGTGCCTTGTAAGTGCTCGCTATTATTATTATCATGTGACATTACCATGTCCACTGTTTATACATTAATTATTTTCCATCATTTCTGCCACTGTATCTGGTCAGCTCAGGCTGCTTTGTCCCTTTCATGGACTCCCTACAATAGCTCCACTCTCCACGCTGAATCCTCCACTTCCCACATGAAAGCACTTAAGGATTCCACCTCTGGTTAGTTGTATATAATGTTGATTTGGGGTATGGTATATTGTATGTGAAGATAATAAGATTAAAAGCCAGAGGTTATTTATACCTGCCAAAATATATAGAAAATACAATGTCATTATTACCTGAGAGAGTGGCACAGAGGGTTTAAATAATATAAATTTAAAATATAAGATAGAATTAAAATATTATTCAGAGCAATTATAATTTTAACTAAGGGTCACATGTTGGTACGAACTGTAAATATCAAAGCTCACATAGGGTAGGTAGGTAGATAGATGGGGTAGGGAAGACAAGACCACACCTGCTGGTGGAAGACCTAGAGAGAGCTGAGAACCCCACCCTGAGTTTCTGGCCACTTCAGAGTAATGCCAACCTTCAGGAATATCTCTACAGAATGAAGCTCCAAGAGAGTCACCTTGTCTCCTTTTCTTTCTGACCCAGGATCTTAACTTCCTATTCAACAGGATAAGAGGAGAGAGTGGGAGGAGACCAAAAAAGCAATAAAATAACCACTTAAAGACCTCCCAAGTCTCTTCTTCTTTACTTTCAAATTACTTCTTTCTAGCCCCAGGTAAATACCTACTATAACAATGGAACCTACACAGAGGACTCTTCAAACCCAAGGAAGTACCAAGACCCCTGAGTGGCTCAGTAGGTTGACCAACTAACTCTTCATTTCAGCATAGGTTATGATCCCAGGGGATTGATCCCTGTGTCAGACTACATGCTGAGCATAGAGCCTGCTTAAGATTCTCTGTCTCTCTCTCTCTCTCTCTCTCTCTCTTTCTCTGTGTGTGTGTGTGTGTGTGTGTGTGTGTGTGTGTGGGTGGGTGTGTGTCTGTCTGTCTGTCTGTAAAGTAAAACAAACAGAAAACAAGATAAGTACCAATATAATGAAGTATTCTCTTGATCCAAAACCCTGCTAAAGAGTCACCATTGCATCAAGATAAAATCAAACCCCTCAGCCCTTTATGTAGGGCTTCTTATGATCTGTGCCCTCTGGTGCCTCCAGCTTTACCTTTCATTACAACTCCACTCACTGAACTCCAAACAGTCTTTTTTTTTTTTTTAATGTTTATTTATTTTTGAGAGAGAGAGAGAGAGAGAGAAGACACAGACAGAATCTGAACCAGGCTCCAGGTTGTGAGCTGTCAGCACAGAGGATGGTGCAGGGCTCAAAGTCTCAAGCCATGAGATCATAATCTGAGCTGAAGTTGCACACTTAACTGACTGAGCCACCCAAACGCCCCTCAATTCCAAACAATCTTAACCTTAGCTTTTGAAGTTTTTTGCATGGACAACACTTCAGCTCACCTTTGGTCTTGGTGAATATGTACTGCTCTCTTTGCCTAGAATTTGTTCTCTCTTTCTCAGAACTCCTCCAGGACTCTGATTAGAAATCACCTTCTACAAAAAGTCCACCCTAGATGCCTTAGCCTGGGTTTTGTGTCCCAGCTAAGTTCTCCACATAACAACAACAACAAAATTTTTCTATGCTTATCATGCTACACCCATTGCCCATGTAACTTTTGCCTCAACTAGACTGTCACCTCCACAAAAGAGAGAAAATGATGTCCTCATTCATTTCTTTTTCCATTCATGCACCAAAAGTGAGGGCTTTCTTGATAGCACTGAAAAAAATCCCTGTCCTCAAGGGATTTATTTATTTATATATTTATTTATATGACATTACATATACCTCATTTAGCTTGTCTTTCTAACATGCATCAGAGAACCTAGTATATGGTAAACACTCATTATCTAGGTGGAGAGGAGAGTTTGGGTGGATAGCAGCTGTTCCATCATGGTTATTGACTGGGAAACCTCTAAGCATGAGAGTTGAGACATTTACTCTGTTTGCATTACTTTATTATCTGGTTGTTGAAAAGTAATTCAGTATAGAGAATTTGAAAAATATATATTAAAAAGAAGCAAGGAGAAAAACAGCTAAAATACACATGACGCCTTTATTAATGGATATATTTCCTTGCAAATGATTCTGCATATGTGTTTATGCATGGGTATGAATACTTTTAACAACTTTATTGATATACACTTCATATACTCTTGAGTTTACCCTTTTTAAAATGTACAATGAATGTTTCTTAGTAAGTTCACAGCATCATGCAACCATCACCACAATCAATCTTAGAAAATTTTCTTCCTCCCCCAAAGAAACCTCTATACCATTTAATTAACAGCTACTCTCTGGTCCTTCCGGAGGTCCACTCCCCAGCCCAGGCAGCCACTCCACTACTTTCTGTATCTACAGATTTGCGTATTCTGGGCATTTCATATAAACAGAATCACACAACATGTACTTTGTATGACCTGCTTTTCACTTCATATAAGATTTTCAAAGTTTATCCATAGTGTAGAGCGTATCAATACTTCATTCGTTTTATAGTTTTTTTTTCTTTTGTACAGTTGAAAAGTACTTCATTGTATAGATATAACATATTTCATTTATCCATCAATCGCTGGATATTTGGGGGGTTTTCTACTTTTTGGCTATTAGGAATAAAGCTGCTATAAACATTTATGTACAAGGTTTTTGCGGACATATGTTTCCACTCCTCTGGGGTATGTACGGAGGAGTAGAGTTGCTGGGCTATTTGCTAACGCCATGGCTAACATTTCAAACAATTGCTAAACTGTTCTCAAAGTGGCTACATTATTTTACATTTCCACCAACAACGTATGAGGGTTTCAATTTCTTCTATACTTTCTAAGTTGGGATCTTGGTGCATATGACACTGTGCCTCGTAGGGTTAATGAGATTAAACTGTCACCAGCAAGACCCCACTGACCCCATCCTTCTTCACAGAAATGTTAACCTTATCTTTTAGGGGCAAACAAACAACTGGAAGCCCTCCCACTGGCCTAGAGCAGTTTGAGCTCCACCACCGACTCAAACCTGCATGGATGGAACAGGAAGTGTCTGACACTGACCTCTACTCATTATAATGTTAAAATCTCTAAACTGAAGCACGAGCTTCATTTACAGAACATGGATACATGTATAGGCATGTTTCCTAGGTACCCACCTCTACCTGTGATTTCAAAACTCCCTTTTCTGAATATTCATCCTAACCTTAACAAACAGAAACCCCCTCAACCCCGCTCAGGGAGTCAAGGGTTTAGAAGTTATTCCTCATGATCTCTATTTGCTGCAAATAGTTTACAAACTACATAAGTGCTTCTCTCTTTTAAAAGAATTTCTTTTAATGGCTTTATTAGTCTACTCAGTCTGCCATAGCAAAACACTATGGACTAGGAGGCTTAAACAAAATAAATTTATTTTCTCAGTTCTATAGGTTAAAAAGTGTACGGTCAAGATTCTGGCAGAGTTGGGTTTCTGGGTTTCTGGGTTTCTGGTAATAACTCCTTTCCTGGTTTGCAAATGGCCACCTTTCTGCTTTATCCTCAAATGACCTTTCCTCAGAGCACATGGGAATAAAAGAAAGACATATGGTCTCTCTTTCTCTTCTTATAAGTATTCCAATCCTGGCAGATTAGGGCCCCATCATTATGACCTTTTCTAACCTTCATTACCTCCTTATTAGGCCCTGTCTTCAAATATAGTCACATTGGGTGCTGGGCTTCAACATATGAATTTCAGGGGGACATAATTCAGTCCATAGCAATGGCTAAACAATAGTCTGAAAAATTCTATATGAGAATAATGCTCCAGGAGCAAGATACTAAAGTTAAGAAACTTTTTCCTTAAAATATATTATTTGCAAATTTCCTTTAAAATTCATTTTGTTGTGTTAGCTACATACCCTTCACGTCCAAGTGTGGATAAAAGTGTCTTTCTGAAATTTCTCACCTGCATCTACTTGCAATCTGGAAGAACAGACTTCACACTCTTTCAAAAGATATTTAAATTTTCTATGTAGCTCAACTGTTGTTGTCTCTAACTCCATTTCTATGCTAAAGAAAATGATGCCTTTTACACCATTGAGAGCCTGAATAATCTTGAAAGTTTTCATATGAACTGATGGAGGAAAAGAGGCCATCCTAGAGTTAGCCTTATTGGAAGCTTCTACTAAACAGAAAACTTTAGAATTCCAAAGAAAATTAATTGGAACCCTGCAGCAGATGGGAAAAGCAGAAATTTCAGAACACCTTTGTGACCTCATTACAAACATAATGAAGGAGGCAACGATGGAGTTAATTAGAAAAGAGGCAAGAAAAAGATTAAATGAGAGTACAAAAACAACAAAATGGAACACACAGAAAGGGAAGCATTCAGCAAGAAATAGAATATGCTGATCTCTGCAAAACTATTCAGAACCAAAGAAGATGGGAGCTAGAATCAAACAAAAGGAATATAAACCAGGTGGCCACTGAGGATGAAAAGTCTGTAGAAAACACAAAGAGCAGGCACCTGGGAAGGAACTAGCAGATATCTGCATCAAGCAAAAAATATAGCCCTAGTAGCCAGGGGAATTTAGCTGGCTATACAAGAGGAGTCATTCTTAGTTGGGTGGCACTAATTGTATACCTGTGTAGGTGATGAATAAAACTCATGGGTTTCTTAGTAGCCACAAATAGACATTAGTCCAAATTTGCCCTTCATCACTTAAGACCATCTTAAACTGTCAACATCTCTACCAATTTCCACTATGTGTAGAGATTGAAAATGACCTCTGAAGATCAATGATAATTTTCACAAGCAATATATGTCCAGATATAGTCTGTAGACAGTACATTTTAAAATCTGTTAATAAAATGACATTGTACCATGCAGTTTGTCCATCTATCTACATTGTTTTGACAATAAGAAGACAGTGTCATAGACGCAATTTCACTGCGAAAGTTTCTGATAGATGAAAAATACCATGGTTTTTTTAAGGTTATTTATTTATTTTGAAAGAGAGAGAGAGAGAGAGAGAGAATAATGGGAGAGGGGCAGAGAGAGAAAGAGACAGAGAGAGAGAGAGAGAGACTTTCAAGCAAACTCTGAACTATCAGGGGAGAGCCTGACATGGGCCTCAATCCCATGACTGCAAGATCATGACCTGAGCCCAAATCATGAGTTGGATATTTAACTAACTGAGCCACCTAGGTGCTCTCCCCCAACACTTTTTTAAAAATAGCCTTATTTTTTTATTTTTTGAGAGACAGAGAGAGAGAGAGAGAGAGAGAGAATCCCAAGCAGGCCCTATGCTCCATGCAGAGTCTGACACAGGGCTCCATTCCACAACTCTGGAATCATGACCTGAGAGCCAAAATCAAGAGTCAGACATTCATCCAACTGAGCCACCCAGGTGTCCCAAGGGTACCATGCTTTCTGATCCAAATATAGCCATGCTACTTGTGTAGACTGACGGTTTAGATAGTGAGGAGTAAGTAGAGAAGGGATCAGGAAATTACTCAGTTTATACAAGCCAAATTCTAGCAAGTTCAGCCCAAAATCTTGTTTCTGAATTGTATAGATGACCTAGTAACAGTGAGTACACAGACTAGACATTTTATATATTATTTATTTATTTGTATTTAAAATAATCCACATCTGTATGATGTGATTAAATCAAACATGGAACCATAAAATATGATTTGCTGGGATTCACCTCAGTACCACAGTGGTAATAAATTTAAGGCTCCAGGGACTCAGTCATGCACTGCCCCAGAAATGTCACTGAATAGGCATCAAGTTGGACTGACCAGTCATTTTTGCTACAGTCAAACAGCTCTGTGTATCAAGAATGTAAGATTTCATCGCTTCTCGGTCTTTTGGCTAAGATCAAGTGTAAGAATGTAAGATTTCTTCTAGCTCAGGATTGATACATGAATAATGTAGGGAGTACATTTCTCACGTGTCCCACATCTTTAAACCTCTCAGAGAAACCTTACATTGTAAAGATACATGAAAAGTTAATGTTGCAAACATCCTTTACAGGATGTAAAGAAATGAAAATTTGAAATATAAACAGAGAGAAGGATCAGATTATTTTGAATGTGACTTTTGGAGTGTTTATAACACCTGAGAGAAAGATAGAACTTATTTAAGAATGTAAACCAAACAGCCTGTATCACTTAACTCCATCATGGCAATTATTTCCTAGCAATTAGTCTTTCCTAGAAAGTCAGAACCTCATTTTATCTAGTCCACTAGTCTCTTTAATCACTCCACCTCAAACCCTTCCAATTATCTGCACGGCCAATTCCGAAGCCTAAAATTTCTAACTGTTCTTTTCTGCTTCTTCTGTTCTGATGCTAAACCATTTCTAAAAGAAGTCACATAGCAATATAGACTGGCTTCCACAAACTCCTACAATGTATTTTTTTCCTCAATTGATTTAACCTTCCAAGATTTCCACCATTGAATAAACAGCAGGAGCTGTCCTCATGTCAGTTCTAGAGTCATTCCTGGAGGGATTTTTTTGTTTGTTTTATAACCGACCCCAGCCTTCTTTAAGATTATTGTGTTTGTTAATAATCCTGACTCTTTATGTAGATTCCTCTCTTGAATGGCCCCTTGGATTTGAACCAGGTTTTGAATAGTAGTTACTTGTACTTGGCTTTGCTTTTTGACAAGGTGAATTCAATGCAAAATACACTAGTTACTCTTTGAGGATAGGTCTTAGTAACCTTTGATTCCCACACACAAAGATACCACTGCAGCCAATGAATGTTATCCTGTCCCTATAACCTACCTAACTACCCTGGTGCTCCTTCCTGGCTCCTTCTAGGTGGAGCTCAATTCCAAAATTTTTTCCACCTTATTCAGGCCTCAGCACTATTTGATAATCCTTTTCCAATTCCTGGTTTAATTGTACCATGTTCCCCAACAGCTTCTATCATTCTCCAGGAAGCTCCCAAACACTCTATCCCTCCTTTGCAATAGACATCCTACTCTATTAATCTGTCCAAAGTCTTTCAATATTATTAAACAATAATATTCAACAATATTAAGGCACTCACCTTCTTGACATTGTAGGGGCAATAATCACTTTCTCAAAAGTTGAGTTTGGACATGACCTGAGTTTGGAACGTTCATCTATGGCCCTGACTCTTGAGGCTACTTGCAGGATCCTTGCAATTATGATAGAAACAAGGTGGTTTCCAAACCTAAAAACCACCATCTGGAGTTCTGCTGGCTAAATTGGTTTTGTTTGAAATGGATGGGAAAACTTATTAAAGGAATGGGTGTAAAATGTCAAAGGCACAAATGAAGAAAAAAGGCTACTAATATCAAATTGTGCTCATGAAGATCTTGGAAAACATTTAAAACGCTCATCAAACAAGATGCAAAAGGTGGCGTCAATCTCTAGGAAAAGTTTCAGAGTAAACAAAACAAGCAGCAGTGAGCAGAACTGGGTAAACCAGAATGACCGTGCACAAAGAGCAGAGGGGGAGTAGAGGCCTGTCTCTCCTTCGATGGAACCGAGCTGTAGATGACAGAGGTGCAGGGTGGTGACAAGGGTAGAATGAGTAGGACTGACTAAGCCGAGAACCAAGTGCCAAGGCCTCTACTCTCACAGCAGAGTGAGGAGAGGAAATAAGATCATATTATTAAAATGGCACCAGACTGGTAAAGTCGATTAAGTACCTGACTCTAAATTTCGGATCAGGTCATGATCTCACAGTTCATGAGACTGATCTCTGCATCAGAATGCTGATAGCATGGAGCCTGTGGGATTCTGTCTGTCTGTCTGTCTCCTTCTCTCTCTCTCAAAACAAACAAATAAATAAATAAGTAAACAAACAAAAAGAAGGCCATATTATTAACAAATCATTCTTCTCTTAAAATAAATCTGGAATTTTACTGTTATAGATCAACACATACTCTTACACAATTCATTCTTATTCTAAATCAGAATTGTATGCATGGACAACTATGTGTTATATTATATATGAAAGTTTCCTGGGCGTATTTGACAGCAGGTGGAGTACAATAATAATACCACCATTGTATTTATATAGTATTTTATCTCATGGTTTTGAACAAAATAATTAATTTTATAATAATGATTAGTATATAATCTATGGTATTTTATTATTATATAGTTTAAAAACAAAGACTACATATATATAGTATATAGATATACATATATACTATAATAACCAATACAATAAAATAGCATTTGTCTCCAAGCCTTCCATTAAAGTACCTACTATCTCCCCTTTACTTCTAATGGCCTCACACACATTATCCATGATTGGATTGTAAGAGTACTTTCCTTCCTACCCAGTGAGGACCTTGCTGTGCAGTTATTCTTTGCACTGCTGAAAAAAGAAGCCAGCCCAGTAACTAATGAGGGTACTACTGCCATTTTCTTCTCTAGCCCCATTATTATCCAAACATCAGTGCAGGCACATATTCTGCTCATTTTTCTCATCCACTCTTAAAGCTTTCCTAATAGAACCAAAACTTCTATTGCACAGTGTCCTGAAAGTGACCAGGTTAACAACAGTTCACATTTTTAAATCTCAAAAATTATTCAAAAACCAAGTAAATAGAGAACAGGAACTTGCTCATTCGAGCTTCCTCAGAGAACTACAGCAAAGAGGCTGCACTGTAGGCAATTTCACTTAACAGTGGAGATAGATCATCACAGAGGAGCGTGATCACAGATCATCGATGGCAAGCAAAGGCCACTGAAGAGCTTATGGGGGATAACTTTAGGTTCAAACTCTATGAAAGGCAGAAACGTATGAAGATAGAGGAGGTGGTAATGGACAGGAAGAGGCAAAGAGGAGGAGAAGGAATAAAATAATGATATTTGAAAACGCTGTATGTAAATTAACTTTATGAAATGAAGTGTATTTGGAAATGACCACTGTTCAGTTAGACCCTAGCTAAGCCCTAATTTTGATGGCTTATTTCATTCCCACAGCTGTCGCTTTCCTCCGAGTCATGGAGATTGTCAATTAAGAGATAGAGAAAGTTTACCTACATGTCATGTGAGCTTTCAGCCATGTACAAATACTTGCAATGTTCTACTTCTCTTCCGAGGCGATAGTACTTCATCAAACCTTGGTTTTCTAAGGAAAACCAGTGTTTAACAAATGTTTAAAGACTATAGTTAGTGATCCTTCAGGATGTGAAGTAATACAATTAAGATTTTTAAAAAGTTTTTAATGATTATTTATTTTTATGAGAGAGAGAGAGAGAGAGTGAGAAAGAGAGCAACTGGGGAAGGGTCAGAGAAAGGGAGGCACAGTATCTGAGGCAGGCTCCAGGCTCTGAGTTGTCAGCCCAGAGCCCAGTGCAGGGCCCAAATCCATGAACCACAAGACCACAAACAGAACCAAAGTCGGACACCTAACCAACTGAGCCACCTAGGTGCCTCCAATAAAGATTTTTTTAATGGTGCTACACTACCCTTTCTGAGAATATAATCTCAGTTCTGCAAAATGTTTATAGCATATGTATGTATATATATAACTTTTTAAAATGTAATTGCTTTACATTTTAAATTTCCTAATACTAAGCATAAATTAATTTCAAATAATAGAGTTCTTTTGTTTCAGTTAATTCTTTGGTCTGTTTTTTAACACCTTAGTGCCACATAACAAGTGCAATTCAAACCAAAATAGAGGTACATAACGCAGTATAATTGTTTCAGATAGATATAGCATCAATATCTCTGAAAGAGTTAATATAACTTCCAAAAATACCAAACCAGGGACTCTAAGAAAGCAGTGAAAAAACTGGTTCAATATGACATCGATTTGTGGAATTCTTGAGTTCAGAGCAACAGTTCCCCACTTGATCTATAGATCTAGGTATTCCTGGAACCAATATCCATAGTTCAGAGCTCACTAGAGATCCAGCAATCTCTAACCTTTGGCCAAATTAATCCCAGGATGGTTTCGATACAGATGCACAAGCAATGGTGCCCGTGTGCTCCTAGAAGTCCTTAGACCTTCCCATACTATCCATCTTGCTGTAAAATGTCCACGTAAACCCCAGCTGCCAGGTAAGTAATAGGTGGCATTTAATAAAAGCAAATCAAATTTAACATTTTGAATCAATTTCTTTCCCTAATATAGCAGCAGAAATTTAAAGCAAATGCTTTAATTGTGCATTTCCTCTGGCCGATCTCATTCTAACATTAAAACAGCGCCTCCCACAACTTTGTCACTCCCACCTGCCAGGACTAATGTTGTAGTTATATAGGCATAACCCATGTGCAGCTAGGTCCAAATTTAAAATATTATGGAAGTTAGTGTTCCTTTTCAGTGTACATTTCCATATACAAACAGGAAGAAGTTAAGCCTAGACGAAATCTGCATCTCTTAAGACATTTTTGTCTATTTTTGTTTTTTGAGGTATAATTAACGTAGGACATTTTGTCTTAACCATTTTCCTCACACTTGTTAATCTTCTTCATAAAATTGCTTTGTCAAATAAGAGCAGTTAAATTCTTAACAAAAATAGCAGAGAAATGTAAATAAAGAGCAGTTCAACAGTTCCTTGCTCCAAATTAATACATTTCCTATTATATTCTGTCAGTGTAGTTACAGCTTAGAAGATATAAAAGAATTTTCCAAAACAGCCGCATAAACAATAAATATTATCTAAAAATGAAACTCACTGTATTAGCTATTTAGGACTTTCCATTTCTTTTGGTTAATAAAGTGAATAATTCAGATATTATATTTGAAGCTGAATCATAAATCCATCAAAGAGCTTATTTGCCCTAAATCCCAACTTCCAAGACATATGGAAAATTGCCTTAAGGTAGAGAAAGTTGTTGCCTTTATCACACTGTGCATCTAAATTCCCAAGATGATTGATTTAACGAGGTTTGCACATTAGAAGCCTTTTCCATTGTTACAATAAGAGGAAATCACAAGAAAGATTAATGCCCTCCGCATGGTGCCACTGTATTAAAATGTCTTTGAAATGTCTTCACTCCAGGAGCACTTCCCAACCATGCCAGCGCTTAGTAAAGTTGGTCTCAGTGTAAAGAATTTATTAGTTATGGCGATGAAGCTGTTGAGCTGGAAATAAATACCTGTGACATGCTTCCTTTCAAAGAGAAGTATAAGCCAGTCAGTTTCCAAACAAAATTTGATTTCATGGCTTCGTTACAAGGAAAGCACATCTCTGAGGTGTTTGTAAGTGAGGCCACCCACAGGTCTGCCATAGTATCTAGGATCTTGTCACAACAATTGCAGTGTTAGCAAATCCTCCTAACACTTGGAAAGCTTCTCACACTTAGATCTTTACTGGTGTTTTCTTGAAGTGACAATGTTTTCCTTGCCCTGGCCTTCTCTCTTTATCACAGACACAAGAGAAAGAAAAATATTTCAATCCACTCTCACAAATCACGGATGATGACATATACCTGAGTCTGTCCCTTCTTATACCACTCTAATTATATAAAGACTTCAGGGAATAATATTCTGTTTAAAGAGAGAGAGAGAATGCATGCTTGACTTCAGGAGAGGGGTAGAAGGAGAGAAAGGGGGAGAGACAGAGAGAGAGAGACAGAGAAAGAGAGAGAAAGAGAATGAATCTGAAACAGTTTCCATGCTCAGCAAGGTGACCATTGCGAGCATCAGTCCCATGACCATGGGACATGACCTGAACTGAAATCAAGAGTCTGACGTCAAGATGCTCACCAACTGAGCCACCCAGGTGCCCCGAGAATACTTTTTTTAAAAACCTATTTAAGCCTTATACACCATATGTAATCAATCATCCCACTAGTAACATTAACTGGGCACCAATCATATGTCTGATATTGTGCTAAATGCTGGGATATACACATGAAACAATTTATGAACCAAAAAATATTACTACTTCATTATCACAAAGTAAAATAATAAAGTCCAAAGAATATAGCCCATACAACAGCAAAGCAAGTTAGAAATACTGAAAAGCAACAGAACTGTGGCTGACAGTTACCAAAATGTGCATGGCACAAAAAGAGAACTATTGGCACACATCAAATATTAACCCAACAAGCATGAAAACAGAAGGATTTCTATCTATGCCTTCAGCCTTATTCCCTGGCATTCATGCATTTCTGTTTCTTTGCCTTTACTCATGTTCCCTTGGTCTGGACTGTTTTCTCCCCTCTTCACCCATCCAAGGACTGCTCTCCTGAAGGAGCCTGCTGGAATCCCACGTCCCCTGTAGCAACTTCCAACCCTACAACCTCTTATTTCTATGAATCTCATACTTTCTCTAATCTCCACCTTCTACGTCAGCAGATGTTGTCCCATACTCTTGGCTCTTGTTTCCCCTTGGTTAATTTTATAATCCTAGCCACCTTGGAACTATAACTACTGCCTCTCCACTTTACTCATTACCGAGTATATTAACATTATTATATACACCTAATAGGTACTTGGCAATTTGATTTGTTCTAGGATGTCCTGTTACCAAAAGGGCTTTATGAGATTACCAAAAAAAAAAAAAAAGTGGAGAATTACAGAATGGAAGCATGTACTTATTCACCACTTTGTAGTAAAAAATGAAAACAGTTATCAAAATATATAGAAAACTCAGACATTGAGGTACAAATAATAAAGTGGCAAGTGTTTAATTAGGTCAATGGCTTAAAAAAGTAAAGGTTAGCATTATGAAAAAATCCACAAACAAACATAACAGGAGTGAATATTAATGTATGAGGAGAATTCATACCACCTTTGCCTGACTCCAAAAACTCTAGCATTGCTTCCTGGCCATCCCCTTCCCTTGCATTGGAAAAGTTGAGATTTACTCAGTAGATCAGTAGAGATCATAAGACTGTGAGACACAGATGGAGAAGCAAAGAATCTGTACACATGAGGCATGAAGGAGTCATTCTGGGAGAGAATTTAAAGAGAAGATAAAAAGAAAAGCTTTGGGGAAGCTGCCAGTGAGAGAGGAAGGAGTGAAAGTAAAGACCAGGGTTCCAGTTCTATTCAGGCACTACCAAGCAGAAAGATTTGGGAAAGTCATCTAAACTCTTTAAATTCCAGATTGCATATCTGTAAAGTCAGAGCAATAAAACCTAGCACACTGGGTTGTTGGGAGGATTAAGTGAGTTATCAGCCTATTAGTGATTCCCAGTAAATGGAGTAAATATAACCACATTATTAACAATAATAGGCTTTGAAATTTTGACTGAAAATTATTTGAAAACATGTTTCCTCTTGGAAATTAGTATATCCATATGCAAGTTACAAGAAGCGGACACAATCAGAGGGCATAATCACACCAGAGACTGATCCAGTGAGCTGGTGGTGCAGAGAGAAACCAGCAGAGCCTGGCACATGCTAAACTTTCCACCCATCTCCTTTCTCTCCCTTTTGCAGCTCACCCTTCCCTTCTTTTCACTCTTTGTTCAAGCAGTATGGACCTCTTCCTACTTACACCCTATCCTCACCCTTTCCTCTTTTCCTATATTTTCACAACTCTCCTTTCATCCACTTTATTGCCTACATATATTGCTCTTAAGAACACAGAAACACAAAATTGAAAAGTACTGATTCTCTTTCATGTGTGTAATAAATAAGCCACATGAAATTGTAACTTTGTAGGTAAAATGTATGTAAACAAATTATACAGTATGTTTACAATGGTATGTCTACCTACTACAGACATCTTCTAACGCTCTTACTATTTTGAGTTGGTGAAAAATGAAGGTAACTTCACTTTGGTAACATTGAAAAGTCATGTTCAAAAGCTGTTGAAATTTCAACTGGTTTTGAATAACCTTAAAGCTCTTTTGGTCAAGATGTGAATAATTTGTAAGCTAAATGCTTTTTTAAAAAATGAACCATAAAACGTGGATGAGTGTGTGTGGATATGCAGTTAGGGTTCTTTGGTTTTAAGCAGTAGAAGCCAACTCTGAATAATTTACACATAAAAAGCAATTTAATGAAAGGTGATGGATAGTTCATAGAATTTTTTTTTAAATCTGAACAATCCGTTCTTGGTAAAAAGAGAAGGCCAACCACGGGATCTCGGGAACAAAAAATTCATGTTTAGAAGTTTTAGGAAGCTCCCAAAGAATGACAAAGCTACACTGGAAAAAATAGACCTTATGTTTTAGGTAAGTTTTAAGTTCATGGCAAAATTGAGCAGAAGGTACAAAGATTTCCCATACACTCCCTGTATCCACCGATGCATAGCCTCCTCCATCTTCAACTGCCCTCACCAGAATGGCACATTTGGTACAACCGATGAATCTGCAGTGACACATCATTTTCACCCAGAGGGCAGAGTTTACATGAATGTTCACTCTTGGTGTTGTACATGGACAAGTTTTGACAGACATATAATGGCGCATATCACCATTATAGTACCATACAGTACCCCTAACAAATCCTCCATTTTCCACCTGTTCATCCCTCCCTCCCCAACCCCTAGCCACCACTGATCTTTTTATGGTCTCCATAGTTTTGCCATTTCCAGAACACTGTAAAATTAGGGTCCACAGTGTTTGTCTTAGAACTTACCTGAAGCCAAAAAATAGGAATAATTTTCCTACCTCACAGGGCTGTGTATGGTTATATAAGTTAGTGTCTGTTGAGGGCTTAGAACATGGTTTAGAGCATCATAATGCTCAATAAAAATCAGCTGGATATTGTCCCAACTCTCCTGTTATTAATTCTACTATTATAGTCACCCCACCCTCTTTCAGTTTATATTTATACCAATCTCTCTAGACTGTGAACTTGGCTTTCTCCTCAGAAATACTTTTTTTGCCTCATCTCTCAGAAAACCAACAAAGAACATTCCTTTTGGTTAGACCTTATTTTCTTCCTGCCCACATATCACCCCATAATCAGTCTCTTAGTCTGAACTCTTATGATTTCACATATGTGAGCAAACCAATGAAGAATCTGGCCCTAGGTATTCAAAACATCACCCTCATGTTGTATAGAAAGGATCATAGTAATTAGGAGGCATCAATGTGGGTAGTAAAACCACCAGCTCTTTGGGGCTAGAATATAGCTTACTTGGGATAAAACCCCACATTATGGAAATTTGACTCATCTGTGGTGAAAATTATCTTTCCAGTGTTCTTGTATGCTTAAATTCCACACATAAATTCCATTATTAATCAAAAGCCTTGGGTAGCAAGAACTCAATGGTTCTCAGATCGGCCCCAGGAAAGGATTCAGGCCATGGAATCACAAAGTGATGGCAGGCCATTGAAGGAGAAGGAAGTAACACAGTGAGGTAAATTTACCATTATAAGTTGCATTGGATTTGGTTAACATGTAAAAATAAAGATTCAAAGAACCTAAAGTGTACTCAGAGTACACAGGCAAAGCGTAAGGTTTATTTTTTCAAATGCTGTTAACTCGCTAGTGTTCAAAAATCAAGGAGGTAACAATTACGTACAGACAGACAGTAGTGTTCCACTGTGCTTTGTTGTTGCCTTACCCACTAGCAGTTTTTCTGCCTTTTCATTACTAAATACATCCAGTTCATTCAAACATTAAGTCAAACATATTCTTCTCAACAGACTGCGCTTGTGTGGTTCAAGTCAATTGTGGTAATTCTATTTCCTTTGCAAATGATTACTCTAAAAATGGACATGTGTTGCACAAATAGCAGGCAGGGAGTACAGAGAAAGGTTTTTAAGATGGTTGGATGGGCAAATTTCATCACTCGTAAGAAAGAACAAGAGAAAATTTTAAAAAAGGAGAAGAAAGTATAAAGCATTTCTTCGGTTTCCTGAATTTTGAGTAACCAAATAGTTGATAAGGAAAAATTCTTCTTTATTCAAGAATTCCAATTAATAAATACAACCATTAAAAGGTAATGAAGCTAGGCAACAAGTATCAGTAGATGCCAAAATATTATGCAAAACCTGGTGTGGAATTTTATAAAGAATGGAACTTATTGGAAACTTTTGAATTCACTGATGAATCTTAACATCACTAAAAGTGGAACTTTACCTGTGCTCTAACTTGAACTTTTAGGAAGTAAACAGTATCATTATAAAATATTCTTGCAAAATAAACAAAAGTAAATCTGAATCTATGCAAGTCCCTATATTTAAACCTCTATTTTTGGAAATATGAGGAAGATGATCAAGTTAAATGCATCACAAGGAAGCAATCAGCCACATTCAGAATGTGGATAGTGTACAGGATAAAAAAGTTTCTTCAATAAATAAATGGGCAGAGATGGTTAAAGACTAAATGAGGCTTAGAAAAATGTAACAACCAAATGTTGTGTAAGGACCAAATTTGAATTATTTTTTTCTTTAGATAGTTGGGGATAATTGAACATAGATTAGTGTGTAAATGATTTTAAGAAATTATTATGACATTTATGTGTGATAAAGATATTATGATTAAGGAAAAAATGCCCATATTTGCTAAATACATGCTAAAATGTTTATGAGCAAAATATGTAGTGCTTGATTTAACGTACTCAAGTAAAAAAACCAGAGGAAAGAAATAAATGAGACAGATTGGCAAAATGTCAATAATTATTAAATGTGTGTAAAGAGTGTATGATTGAAATTTTCCTTTTTTTTTCACATTTTATTTTATTTTTTGAGAGACAGAGCATGAGCAAGGGAGGGGAGGGAGAGAGGGAGACACAGAATCCAAAGCAGGCTCCAGGCTCTGAACTGTCAGCACAGAGCCCGACACAAGGATTTGAACCCACAGATGCAAGATCATGACCTGAGCTGAAGTCGATCACTCAACAAACTGAGCTACCCAGGCACCGCCTTCTTCTTCTTTTTTTTTCTGAAATTTTCTAATTTGAAAGATTTTAGAGACATGGGAAAAAATCTAACATAAGAAAGGATGCACCCTTTTCCTGTTTCCAGCCTCTAAACTATGACCCCAACAGGCAACTATATTTATGGCAGAACATAGAGAGTGGAAGAGACTCATTCATTGATGACATCATTGAGCCACAAATTAACTGGCCCTGAAAGTATTTTAGTCTGTGATTTGATGATGTCACGTAACAAATGCTTTGTTATTTCAGATAATTTTAAGTTTTCTATTACTTGCAGTCAAAATTATCCTGTGTTATTCTAAATGTTATGTAAAATTATTGTATTGCTATTTTAAAAATTATTTTTAATTAAACAAATAATAACATACTCATTGAAACTAGTTACTAATAGTAGTAGTAGAAACTAGTAACTACCTCTAGTTACTACTACTACTCTTTGAAAAGGAAAACAATAGAAAAGAATATAAGGGACAGTTATTATTCCCTTTGATGCCCCCCCAATCTCTTACTCCTTATCAGATGCAACCACTATTAACACATTTTGATTTAAATGTCATTGGAGCATCTGCTCCGTGTTTGCCTAGGTAACACTGTTTGCAAGTACTCCTTTGTGATTCCGTGTTCTTCTGTATCTACGTATATCTTCATGTGGGCCCTAATCTTTTTGGCACAAAGAACTTATCCTTTCATTCACCTATAATAATCTCCCCAAGTGGATAATGTGGCACTAAAATTTCACCAGACACTCAGTAAGCAGTGGTTTGTAGGTGATACTGATGTTAAGAAGAATAGCTGAGCTTATAAGAATTATTTCCAAAGTACACACAAACCGAACTCCAAGTCTGAAAATGCTATATTGCACCTTCCCCATCCCCGCAGAAAAATAACAATAGAACACAACCGAAGATACCAGCAGGTGTGCCACATGCAAATGGCAAGCATAGAAACCAAAGTGACTGACATTCTGAAGACATTTTCCAGCAAGATAAATTGTCAAAGCTGAGAACATTTGAACAGCAGGGCACAGCAAAGAGGCATTACATCTTCACATTTCAAGTCATTTGGCTGTGCACAGCAGAGTTACTTACAAAACTTAGTAAAGAGAAATCTACATTAACTGTTGAGCCATCCATAGGACTGCATTTGGTAAGGAGAGAGGGCATATGTGCCCATCTGTTCCGGATCTAGCTACCTTCCCAACCTTCCCTCTCTTGTCATTTTTAGAATGTAAACATTTTGAATGTAGGGAGGAACTGGGTTCTGTGGTATGTTCTGAACAGTTTCCAGCACTTTGAGCACTTAGAACATTTTTAAGGAATAACAACATTTTGCATTGGACTGGAGGGAATAGAACTTCCCCTTCATTTGCTAAAATGAGAATATCTTTTATTCACCAAAAGCTGTTCTTTGGCTGACCAATTTAGTAAAAGAATAAAGAACTCCTCCTCTCATGCTTAGAAGAGACCTGTTCTTAGACAATGAAATGGTAATTGAAGGAGACATGTAGCAGCAGCGAGCCAGTTTGTAAAAGTATTTCTCGGAACAGGAAACAAAAGTGGTGGAATGTAGACGCTCCTCTGGGCCCAGCCAGCGGTTCTGCTTTGAGAGCCCCACACTCTCTAAAGCAGGTATAGAAGAAAAGTACACAAGATTCGACCAGGCAACTATAAAGGCAACAGAAAACTTTTACTTCTACATACCCAAGTTTAAAAAGGGGTAGAGGGTTGGTGTCAATCTTGTGAAATCTTTAAGGAGTATTAGCAATCTGCTTCTTAAAAAGAAAATCACAAATGTTTAAATCTCATTTGGATTTATCCTACGGATATCATTACTCAAGTGTGAGACAGGCATAAAAATAAAGTAAGTCCTTATGTGCTGTAATTGTGAAATATTGGAAACGTGAATATCCATCAATAGGGGACTGATTGAGTCATTTCTGGTACATCAATACCATAGAATACTATGCAACTGTAAAAAAGAATGAAAAAGTGCTCTATACAGTTATGAGAAGATCTGAGTGATACACTGTTAAGTTTTAGAAAAAAATAGAGAATAATGTGTGTAATATAATGTTTTCTGACAAAGAAATGATTAGTAGCTGTATTTGTAGCAAATATATGCATAAACAAGCCTCTGTAAAGGCACATTTAGAAACTTCACAGTAACTACCTGGTGGAGAGTGGGAACTGAGCGTGGGAAAGGTAAGAATCGCAGGGCTGGTTTTCACTGTGTAGTTTTTCATAGCTTCTCATTTTGAATCACATAGGCCTTAAAAATATTTGGGGGAGTGGATTTTTAAAAAGTTTTTGTTCATGTATTTTGAGAGAGAGAGAGAGAGAAAGGAGGGTGGAGAACAGAATCCCAAGCAGGCCCCATGCTGTCAGCACAGAGCTCAGTGCAGGACTCAATCTCATACACCATGAGATCATGATCTGAGCTGAAATGGAGAGTCAGATGCCCAAGCAACTGACCCACCCAGGTACCCCTATAAAAATATTTTTAATGTGGAGTGTCGGGGTGGCTCAGTTGGTTAAAGCATCTGACTCAGCTTAGGTCATGGTTTCACGGTTTGTGAGTTCGAGCCCCACATTGGGATCTCTGCTATCAGCGCAGAGCCTATTTTGGACCCTCTGTCTCCCTTTTTCTCTGCCCCTCCTGCCCTCTCACTCTCTCTAACACAAATAAATTAACTTAAAAAATATTTTTAGTGAACTTTTGTTTAAACCTTTATTAACACTCAAAACCAATTACAGGCCAAATTTTTCTTTAGGATGATTTTTTTATTTAATGTATTCTTCCAAGTACTACAAAAGGAAGGCCATGCTTCCTCTCCTGATCGGCTCAAAAAATAAAAAATAAATAAAAGATTGGAGCAGGTAAAAGGATTTAAGTGTACAATACCCTATTTTTCCCTAGACAGCTGATAACCTGAATATATAAATATTTGAAATGCTGAGTTGCTAATGTAAAATGAAAGATGTAACCTCAGGGGTAGAACTGAATTCACAAGGGAATGACTACAATTTAGAGGAAGAAAAATACATATAGTCAGACTAATGCTAAAACCTCAGTTGTGTCCACAGAGACTGTAAACAAGGAGTCTCGGTGAGTGACAAATATTATAAGATCTTCAACAATGACTGCTAGTTTATATGCTCCACTCCATTTATGTCAATGACAGTTATATTTATGGAATATATAGATAGCCTCACTGAAAGGCCCTATTACCATAGAAAATAAAAGTGTGGGATAAAGGTCAAGTCTGCCCCTTGTCCCTGGGGAAAATAAATTGTCGAAAATACAACCTAGTCAAAGAAGAAATGCCTCTGTTAAAAGTTTTAACTTAATTCCTAAAACCTTTTGTTGTACCTTTATTTTCTGTTATTTCTCAATTGTTTTGACAATAATTACTTACATGAGTAGGGGGAATAAAAGCTGTATTAGGTTTCTGTCAAGGCAGTATGTATTATTCTCCCTTAACAATAACACAAAACAGAACACAAAATTGAAGTGCTGTTGTTGCCTTCATTTTACCCTTTTCTTATTAAAAAAATTATTTAAGAAAATCACCAATGCTTTTTTAATGTTGATTAAATGAAAAATAAGTCAATAATACACTTTAAAATGCAATGAACATCATGATAAACCAGCTAATATTATGTTTGCTATTTAATTTATAAGATATTAATTATAAATGTAAATCAGTATAATGTAGGCATAATGTTTTCTTAAAGTGATAAATAATTCCATATTGTGATTCACATAAAAATCTTTCATTTAAAAATGAAATCACTTTTTTAAAATCGAGGAAAATAGGGGCACCTGAGTGGCTCAGTCAGTTGAGCATCCAGCTTCGGTTCAGGTCATGATCTCACAGGTTGTGGGTTCGAGCCCCACGTGGGGCTCTGTGCTAACCGCTAGCTCAGAGCCTGGATCCTGTCTTCGGATTCTGTGTCTCCCTCTCTCTCTGACCCTCCCCTGCTCACGCTGTTTCTCTCTCTCAAAAATAAATAGAACATTAAAAAAATAATAATAAATAAATAAAACAAAATAAAATAAAATTGAGGAAAATATATTTGGGAAGATTGGAGTCTCTCTAAATGACCCAAAGAAGCAGAAACATGAGGTAATAATCTAGGTGTCATTTTGATTCAGTGTTTGTAAGGTATCAGATATATGAAAAACTGTGGTGGAAAACAAGTCTCCACAATATTTTTATATTTTATTTCTGTATATGATCTTGAGGTTTGTTTTAATCAGTAATCTTTCCTAAAGTCCAAACCACAGGATATCATAGATGACATTATTTCATTTGTCTAATAATCAAATTTGTACCCAAGTAGCTATCAGTAGTGGCAACTTGAAAAAATTAGAAAAGACTCTGTTTAACAATTTGGGCATGCCAGCATGAGCAAAACAAATGGACAAATAAAAATCCAAATTCAAAAGTACAAGTGCAATTACTCATCTTGATATTCTGCCTGTCCAGCCTTGAGGACTGGAAGGCTCTTAGAGGTTTCAGTAATACAACAATCCTTCACAGATGATCATTTACACCAGATAATTAGGTGGGCACTTGCAATGATGGAAAATTAACAGCCAAGAGTTCCTTGTTGAATAGTCCTAATTCTTACTGGAAAGGTTTTCCTGATTCCAATAATAGCCCCATACCTTACACAAATTATTCCAAAGTAAACTACAAAAAAAAAGTCTCTTTCCCCAACATGGCAGCCTTTCAAATATTCAAACATGGCTGCCACATATCCAGGTTCTTCATGGTTCCAAACCAAACACTTCCACATCATTCAAGCGTTTTCTTATACTTTCCAGACTCTCTACCTTCTACCTTCCCCCTTTCTCATTGATATCCTAGGACATCAATGTCCCTCTTAGAGGGGGACACCTAGAACTGCATATAACACAAGTTTGGTCTAACCAGCAGACACTGCCTCAGGAAAAGTATCTCTCTTGATGTGGACCTTGCCATGCCTCAACTAATGCAACCTGTAATTATATGCCTCAACAGTCAAAACATATTTTATTTGTCTCATACTGCATTTAAGATTAACCACAATGCCAATAAGGTCTTGGCAATATTATACTTTCTAGCTATTTATATTATTTTAATAACCATAGGACTTAACATTAATATCTGCAAAGTTTACCTAATTGGTTTTATTCCATCTTTCCAACAAGTATTAATCCTCTTATTCAATATATTCACTGCACCTCAAAGTTTATATTAATCGTAATTTTTATAAGGTTGGTTACTGTTGCCAAAGCAGTAAAAAAATGTTTAAAGGGAAACTAGAGCATTATGAAACTTCACTAGAGAGAGTCTTAAAAGTTGATATTGGTGCATTAATTAATCAAATTTCTTTGCATTGAGTTGTACAGTCACATACAATTACAGTTAATTGCAGTATCACTAATTCTATATTTTGTCACACGCTCAAAGAGTACATCACGAGAGACTGTCAAATGACCAGGACACACTGTACCATAGAATATTGCAGACCCGTCAACTTAGCATTCCATAAGAGAAATGAAACCGGCGTTCTTTAAGAAGGACTTCTGGCTGGTGAGTACATGCTGCCACCCAGAGATTATATCTCACATTTCCATATACCATGTACCAACTTATTTCTTCACCAAAAAAATAATATGTATCCACACATACGGCCTTAGAATTTGGAATTCAACTGTTCTGAAATGCAAAATTTTTAAAAACCTAAACACTAATGAAATTTCTAAGAGTAGTCGAAAGAAGAAACAGAATTCTGGTATGATTCCTCGGTTCCAGTCATGTCTGCACGTCTTCTATCCATCTCTTTCTCTAGTGTAGTAATAACATAAGATATTCTGGAGAAGATGGGCTTCTTTTAAACAGGGATCTTAGTAACGTTATCCAAAGGTGCATGTGTATTTGCTTTTAAATTGTAAATTTGGAGGCACCTGGGTGGCTCAGTTAAGCGTCCAACTTCAGCTCAGGTCATGATCTCATGGTTTGTGAGTTTGAGCCCATGTCAGGCTCTGGGCTGAAAGCTCAGAGCCTGGAGACTGCTTTGAATTCTCTGTCTTCCTCTCTCTCTGCTCCTCCTCCACTCATGCTCTGCCTCCCTCTGACTCTCAAAAATGAATAAATGTTAAAAAAAATTTTTAAATAAATAAATTGTTAATTTAAATTAAGTTAAAAGAAGATTTCTCTTCTACTAACACTTTTTAATCTTCTTGGCAAATAGGGGAAGAGTCTAGCCACAAAGTGCTCTTCCATAGTTATGATAGTATCTATGATTAGGAAATGAAAGAACTATTAAGTATGAGAAAGATGGGGGAAGGGAAGTGAGAATTTTGGTTACTAACAAATTGGTCTTGTAACTCTATTAGAGTATAAAGGCTTTTCTTAAGTGGCTTATAGTGGGAAAGTGAATTCACTAAGGAGAGGGGCACAGAGGTAGTAAGAAAGAGATACACTAAGGACTTGAAACAATAGCACCCAAATTTTTCACACAAGTTCTTAGACAGAGTTGGCTAATTTATTCCCAAAGAATGTTTTTAAGTTTATTTATTTTGAGAGAGAGAAGGGCAGAGACAAAACCCCAAGCAGTCTCTGTGCTGTCAGCACAGAGCCCTACAGGGGGCTCAAACTTATGAACCATGTAATCATGACCTGAGCTGAAACCAAGAGTAAGATGTTTAACTGAGCCACCCGTGTGCCTCAATTCCAAAAAAAATTTTAATTTTTAATAGGGAGATATAAAACCCCTGAAATCCAATCTGTGGACTAATACAGAAACATGACAGCCCAGTTAAAGACAGTGAGTGGTCTATCTACATGCAACATTTTGAAAGTCTTAATTAAAATTGTAAAAATGACATAAATTATTTCTTCAATTCTTTTTTAAATTTATTTTTATAAAAATGATTCTAACCTAAGACACTAGTTTTTCAAAGAGAACAAAATAAACTTGAAATGATTAGGTTTCTAGAAAAAACTAGTTGAATTGATATAACCATATAATAATGGTACAAGTACACTATGTAGAGATTAACTGGTCTAAAATGCCACATGTTGTGTAGGTAAAGAGAACTTTGTATCACAAAGCAACTCTGGTCTTCATTAAAATTTTTGCTATAGGTTATAAGGCAATCCAAAATTTTAAAGAACATTCTCAATTTTTAAGTAGGTTTATTCTTTAAGATTTCTCTAAGATGCTCTAGGCTGTTTGGAACCTTGGAGCTAGACAAACTGCCACTTGAAAACTGTGAGCAATTCTATGTTCTCTAAGATGTGAGAATCATAGACCACTTTTTCCTTTGTCCTTGGAAAACTACAATGAGTTCCTTCAATATACAAAAATAAAGTAGTGGGGCGCCTGGGTGGCTCAGTTGGTTAAGCCTCTGGCTTCGGCTCAGGTCAGATCTCACGTTCGTGGGTTTGAGCCCCACGTCAGGCTCTGTGCAGACAGCTAGCTCAGAGCCTGGAGCCTGCTTCTGGTTCTGTCTCCTTCTCTCTCTGCCCCTCTCCCTCTCATGCTGTGTCTCTCTCTGTATCAAAAATAAATAAAACATTTAAAAAAAATTTTAATAAAGTAGCAATGTTTCAGAAGCTATGGCTCCAAAGAGCTGAATTATTCACTGAGATCATAGAAAAGTCTCTGTTTGACCCGTCCAGACCTTTCTTTAAAGAAAAATTCCCTTAAATCTCTCTTTTCATTACAGCATACCTGCAAATGCCTGCTTTTCTTGTGGATGAGGAAGTGTGCTACATCTGATTATTGCTCCGGGAAGAGCAGGAACTAAGATTCAGAAGAATCAGAAAGATACTTGATATGATATTGGTTTCAAGAATATAAAGGTGAACTGGAGTCAGAATCTCTGGGGATGGAATTTGGACATCGATATTTATAGAAAGTTCCAAGCATGCTTCTGAAGCACAGCCAGGTTGGAAAAGCCTTCTACTACAACGGATTGTAGGAAACTCCCTCACGGTTTAAATTAAGATTAACCCAGACTTTGAAAATACTCTGATGTTGGGCTCTTATGTTCTGATGAGACTGTTTGGAGCAAAGACACCAGAAATGTTTTAAGACCAGGGTTTCCCTAGAAAGAAGTGCAAGTGGGAAGATCCAAGAACAGGAGAGGCCACCTGAGGCACGTGCAAGACTGGGATGGCGAAAATGTCTCTTCTCACGTTGAGCCTTAGAGTTCAGAGCACAGAACCTGGGAGCACTAAGCCCAGAAGGTGTTCCTGGCTATGGGATAAGCTGAACTTCATTTGTGAAAGCAGACCAGCAGCTGGACTAGAAAGCACACGGGGACCGACAGAACACTGACAGCTTCACCTATACTCAGGTATTAGGTCATATGTGCATGGAGTTTGCACAATACTGCGCCATATTGCACAATACTGTCGTGTGTGTGTGTGTGTCTGTGTCTGTGTCTGTGTGCGCGCGTGCACACGTGTGTTGGCGTTTGCTAAATTTGATTCTGCACTTTGATACAAAGATTATTCAAGATACTACAAATCTTTACTAGTTCACAGTACTCTTGACACCAGGTACAAACAAAGGGAGCAGAAAAGTTTTATCTGGCACCTCTGCATTCGACACCATCTCCATCAACAGCTCAAGATGAAATGCTTGCCCATTCTCCAGGCCCTGACAGAAGCAAATGTATGGAAACCAGCAATTCCCGCTACCATGTTCAGATTCAGATGCACAGTGGAGATGACTTTGCAGGTAGCCTCAGATTCATTGATGAGGCTACATTTCATAAAAACAGGATGGGTAGCACCATAATATCAGTATGTGCACACTGAAAAATAACATGTTGCAATGAAACATACAGGATCCACAATATTTAGTGACTTTTGTGCCATATAATGCACAAAGTACTTTGGACTCTTCTTTTTGGCTGATAGATCTCACGACTAAATCGGACACAGTGAATTTTCCCAGGGCTGTAGGCAGACCGTTTAACAATTTGCACAGACTAACCCATACGATTCCTACTGCTGGGTTAAAAAGTCACCTGTTATATTGTTAGATACAACCCATTTCCTTCCAAAAAAGTGATGCCATTTTACAGCCTCTTCCCCCAGCAGTGTAAGAAAGAACCTATTCCTACAGGCTTGCCAACAGCATGTATTACCAAAATTACATGCATTTATAATCTAGTAAGTGACCATGCACCTTGGTGTCATTTTAACCTTTCTTTCACTTATTATGAATTAAGATTGAGTATCTTCTCATATGTCTAAGGATCACATGCAACTTTTTTTTCTGTGTTGGGTCTGTTGATGCCCTTTGCTTTATTTTTCTGTGGGGTTGCTTGTCTTTTGTTTCTCAATTTTGAAGAATTTAAGCACTCCCTAAATTAGCTTACAAATTTAATACAAGTCCAATAAAAATACCAATAGATTTGTCTTCTTTTTTTCTGAAATAGACAAGAAGTGCTGGGTTTTTTGGGCACATCTTGCTTGTTTATTTTTCTCTGTAAATTGAGAACAACTTGGGTTTTTATAAATACATAGAATAATTTATAAGATTTGCATATTTCTTGTTAACTTTTATCTAGGTACTGTATTTTATCTTTTTTTCTTGCTGTTGTAAATGGGGTCTTGTCTTCGATGATATCTTCTGACTCATTTTTTTGTGCCTTCTAAGGTTATTTATTTGTGTATCTTAATTTCACATCCTGTTACCTTTCTGAGTTTTGTTTGTAACTGTTTTTTTTTAGTAGATTCTCTTGCAATTCTCCAATTATTCATTCCTTTCCTTTTCTTGTTTTAATTTTCTTCTCTTACCTAATTGTGCTAGCTAACACTGTTGGTAAAATTTTAAATAGTAGTGCTGGAAATTAATGTCATTGTCTTATTCTTGACTACTGAGAACACCTCCAATGTTTCCTTATCACAAAAGATGTTTTGTTGGGGATATATACAAATACGCACATATGTGTGTGTGTGTTTATATCTATACATATATATATTACTACTTGTAATTTAATCTATCAATTGCCATTTTATTTTTTTAATAAAGCAGAAATAAAGGTTGAATTTTGTCAAATGCTTTTTTGGGCATTTATAGACAATCACATTTTTCCCTCTTCATTCTTTTGAATTACTAATATCAAACTTTTATGGGGTAGACTCCCACTTGGTCATGAAGTGTTCTTTTTTTAATGTAGTGTTGAATACTGTTTGCTTATGCTATACTGAATAGAGCTGCATCAATATTTAGAATTGATATTGTTCTGTGGGGTTTTTTTGTCTTGTGCAACTTTAGTAATTTTGGTATCCATGCTAAACTCACTTCATTAACGAATTTGAACACATTCCTATGTATTCTTTATTCAACTGGAACTGCTTAAATAGCATAGAGAACATCTAGCCATAGTAATTTTTAAAGGGAAAACAGTTTGACTGATTTTTCTATTTCTCCTAAACTCTTCTTCCCCCTAACTTTCTTTCTCCCATCATCCAAGTCAATAATTCTTTTTCATAATGTACATTTTCAGAATCTTATATGTGCTTACCATTCTACTTCCTTATTTGCCACTTTAAAATGCTATTGCTTTACCTCCAGTTATGACTTACAGAGCACGACTGAGCTTATCCTACTTCCTGCCATTTGCCCTCCTTCTCCTCCCATTTTCCCTCAGGCGTTCACTGCTTCCATCATCAAGGCATACGACACTTGTACACGTATTCTATCCCTCTTATCCCCCTATACGTTTGTTCTAGTCTTGCTACTGCATTTATATCTGTGTATTACTTACTGCCAGTCCTTCTGTCACTGCTTCCTGGTTGGAAAACTGCATCTGCAAGTTCCTATTTGTTTTATACTTTTTATCCGAAACCTCTACATGTGAAAGAGAGTTTGGCTAGATGTATATTCCTTGGCTCCCACTGTCTTTCTGGAGTACTAAGCTCTACAATGCTCTGTCAGCACTGAATATGGCTATTGAAAAGTCTGGTGTAACTTGTTTTTTTCCCCCTCATAAGTGACTTGGACTTCTCACCTAGTGATCCAGAGGATTATTTTTCATTCTTTAAAGTCCAATAACTGCATCAGTTTATCTCCTTAAGTCTTAATATTAATCATTGTGGATTAGTTTTCTTAGGTATATAAGTTCTTTCAATCTGTAGATTCAAACTTGGTATGATATTAGGGATGTTCCCATGAATTGTAAATTTAAATATGTATTATATCACATTTTTTGTTTTTCTTCCTCAAAGCCTCATCTTCTCTATCATTTATCTCCCTAACCTTTTATTGTTCACTTGTTCTTTCTTCTTTTCTTCCCCATACCCTTACGTTTTCAAGATATTTAGTGTCTCTTGTGCTTTTTATAATTTAATTTGCATTTCTGAAATAATTGTATCTTTTTCTACAGTTTCTTTCCTGAATTCTGTCAGTTCTTATTTTAGTCTTCTTATTGTCTGGACATCTTTTTTTTAGTGTTTATTTTTGAGAGAGAGAGAGAGAGAGAGAGAGAGCAAGCAGGAGAGAAAGAGAAAGACACAGAATCCAAAGCAGACTCTAGGCTCTGAGTCATCAGCCTGGAGCCTAATATTGGGCTCAAACTCACAAACTGTGAGATCATGACTTGAGCCAAAGTCAGACGCTTAACCAAGTCAGATGCTTAACCAACTGAGCCACCCAGGAGCCCCTTGGCTGTCCATCTTTTCTCTAAGTTCCTTTATTTCTATTTTGAGATTTTTTTATAGCTGTGATTGCTTTATGTGTATATAGGTTTTCCTTATAAGAACATTGTTTGTAATTTTTTCCTAATTGTAGTGGTGTTTTTCTTCCACTGTTAAGCTCTGACTTTTATGTCTTTCCTCATGACATCTCTGTGTGGATGTAGCATTTTTACTTTTTTACTCATAATTGAATGCGTTTCTTTTTCCTGGCTTCCCTGTTACCAAAAGAACCTAGTAATGGGAGAAGAGAGTTAACGATTGCTTTCCAGTTCCTTAGCTCAGGCAATCTGTCTTGTGCTTTTACTGTGACAGGTATTTTCTTTAGTGTCTTCCAATGCAACTTTTCACAGTTGTTCTCTGTGCTTCCCCTCGCCCTATTGCCCACCTCAGTTCTCACTCAGGTAGGGTTCCCTCCTTTGGGGGGTGAATATTTGCTGTTATTTTATGTGTTCTGCTTCTGCTATAAAATCTCTCTCCCTGTTCTTTCCCACAGCACCTGCCACCCTACACCATTTGGCAGCCCACGCTGTTCTGGTTTCATATGTTCTTCCCCCAACTTATATTTTGTTGGAGTTTGTAGATCTCCCTAACTCTCCTCATTTTACTGCAGGAGTAGGCTGTGGGGTGTATTTTTTGTTGTGACCTTTTGTTGTTGTTTTTACTGGAATCCAGAATTCCTCTAATATAAACGTCAAGTTATTATCTCTGTTGTTCTGACCTTGTGTTATCCAGGAGCCTTCAGTTCATTCTGATAAAACTAATAACCAGGTCTCTGACAGATTATAGAAAACTAAGAGAAACATCTGTGCTCATGTAGGGCCTCAAATATAAGGTGTAGAGGCTGCTCTTAGCAACCTAAGGATTGGCAGCCATCTGAGACCAGAGAAAGCATTCAGAGTGGAAAAAGACTAGAGTTGGAGTAGATCTGCAATATGGAAACAGCCAAATTAACACATGATGTGTTATTGTTTGCTATTATTATTATTATTATTATTATTATTATTATTTATGAAACTAGTAGGCAAACTCAGGCACCCCTGCAAGTTCTTGTGGAATAGAAGAAGGATAATTACAGCAATAACAGCTAATACAGAGTACCTGCTATGTGCCAAGCACTGTCCTAAGTGCTTTATGTGTATCAGTTCACTTACTCTTACAATGCTATGAGATACTTAGTGCTCTTATCCCTACTTTACAGATAAGAAAATTGAGACACAGAAAATATGAGTAATTTACAAAAATCACACAGCTAATGAATGGTAGACTGAGATTCAAACCCAATGTGCTCCAAATTCCCTGCTTTTGACAAGTGTAGGATACGTATCTGTCAACTTTTTGAAAAAGATAAGACATCTTCAGGAAAGCTGACTTTTTAAAACTTTTGAAATATTTATTTATTTTTGAGAGAGTGCATGCAAGCAGGAAAAGGCAGAGGAGAGGAAGACAAAGAATCCAAAGCAGGATCCAGGCTCTGAGCTGTCAGCACAGAGCCAAACACAGGGCTCAAATTCACAGAGTACCAAGATCATGACCTGAGCCAAAGTCAGATGCTCAACTGACTGAGCCATACAGGCACCCATAGGAAAGCTGACTTTTAAAGCATCCTAAATAGAGAACTCTACTTTTTAATTTCTTGGGATGCATACCCAAAGCCGCCTCCGAGCAGCAACGTTACTATGACTGCAAGTGGGCCACAGGCCACTATGTCAGAGAAACTTTGCTTTACACGTTTATATAGAGAACAAACACTGCTCTGGTGCTTCAGAACCTAATAGGTAAAAACTGAAATCTGGAAGATAGTCATTTAATTGAGAAACTAAATGGTTTACTTTAAGAAGGCAATGACTTGATGGGCTCCATATTTTAAGTATAAACCTAATTAACTTTGTAACAACCACCACTGACTTATTAGAGTCATGATCATCAGAAAAATAGACAGCACATAGACAATTCATGTTCTTGATCCCAAACTACTGATCTTTCTTGGGGGAAAAAAGGTATTTTTAGGAAATCTGATTTCCCTGTAGTATCCTGAAATACTTTATCAGAGATGTCTTAAACGGGTTACTCTGGTTCATAAAATGTCCTAAGAAGCTCACAGTGTCAGAATTAAAAATGTCTGCTCATCTGGAAACCGCCATCAAGAAAATGAATAGGTAAGGCAATGGCTCAGGAAAAAAAATATATGCACACACGCACGCACGCACACACACACACACACACACACAAAATACACATATCTGAAAAATGACTCGTTATGTAAAAACTCTTGTAAATAAACAATAAAATTAGTCACCTGATAAAAAAACGAGCAAAAGATGTAAACAGAGAGGATTTTCAAATGATCAATAAAAAAGTTTATTTTTTTTAAGGGCTTACCATGGTGCACCTGGGTGCCTCAGTTGGTTGAATGTCTCTGACTCTTGATTTTGGCTCAGGTCATGATCTCACAGTTTCATGAGTTGAAGCCCCATATTAGGCTCCTTGTTGCCAGTGCAGAGCCTGCTTGGGATTCTTTTTCTCCCTCCCTTTCTGCCCTTTCCCCACTTGCACCCTCTATGTATCTCTCAAAATAAATAAATAAACTTAAAAGGCTTCACATTATTAATTTTTAGAAAAATTCAAATTAAAACCACAATAATATATCATCCCAAACACACTAAAATAATCAAAAAAATTTAAATGACAATGCAAAATGTTGGCAAGTGTAGGGAGTAACTAGAACTCTTGTACTTTGCTCATAGGAGTAAAAATGGTACAACCACCTTGAGAAATTAATCGATAGCTACTTATGAAAGTAAACATACATCTATACTGTCATCACTCCTAGGTACTTACTCAAGAAATTAAAACAAATGTCCACAAAAAGACTTACACAGAAGTATTTATAGCCAAGAACTGGGACACAATCCAAATATCCATCAACAAGGGAAAGAATAAACTAATTATTTTATATTTGTACAATGGAATACTATTCAGTAATTCAAAAGAATGACCTCTGAAACACATACAACATGCATGGATCTCAAAAAACATTGTACTAAGTAAATGAAACAGGACACATAAGGATATCTATTGTGTGATTCCTTTTATCTGAAATGCAGGATAGGTGGTCCATGGTGAGAGACATCAGAAAGTGATCACCTCTGGAGGGTTGGAAGAGTGACAGAAGGGGACATACAGCTCTTCTGAGGATGACAGAAATGTTTTTAAGTCTCAATTGTAGTGCTGTTTATACATGTGAATCTAATTATTAGATTCATCAAACTGAACACTTAACATCTTATTTTACATTTTATTTATATTAAATTTTATTTTACTTTCTATCCTACCTCTTTTGGGGGGTGGGTATGAGAAACATATCTCAACAATAAAAAAAGGAAAATTAACAATAGTTATTTTTTATTTATCTATTCAAAAACATTTCTTGAATAAGTTAGTATATTTATATATCATTTTAAAATTTAGACTTGTCATGATAAATGCAATATATTTTCTGCCACCAAGGATCTTAAAGTTCATTATTATTTCCTTCTATTAAAAAAAGAAGGTAAGACTAGTATCTGGAATGATCCTTACGTATTTTGGCTGGTAAAGAACATAACTTCATACAGATTACTTCAAATAATGAGAATATATAGTGAGCATAATCTCCAGAAAATTGAGTAAAAACCATAGACTGAATCTCTGGAATTTGGAACCATTCAAAAATTGAAGGACTCAAACAAGGTGTGGGAGATAATTAGCCTATCACCTCTTCCACAGAAGGATTTTGTCAGTTTCTTCCTGTTACCCACTTGTATGGGTACAGATGTATGCTTACGACTTCTGCTCTTGCTACTACCAAGCCAACTATCTCACTCTGTGTTATAGCATGTCTTTTGCTGCCCGCTTGTGATGCGTGATTTCTGCTTGTTCATAGCTTACTCTAAGTGACAACTGCTTACTTCAGCTCACTCAGCTCTACTGCTGCTAATAACTCTTACTTTCTCCATGTATCTTCAGTAAGATGCCGCCAGATAGAACATCTGAGTTGGCCTAAATAATCATCCATGTTTCAACAGAACTGTCATGCAAAGTCACCTCATAGGCCATTCACTGGACCAGGTGCACTGAACCAGTTGTCCTTCCTGGGGTCAACCAGCTTAACATAAAGACAAGATAGGTAATACATTGTGAGATACTGGTGAGAAACCTATTATATAGCTTTTCCCTCAGCAGACAGCTCCCTATAAGCAGAGCAATCTCCTTTAGATGGCACAATAATTGGTAAAAACTGTGATTGTCCTGTCCTGCGTATTTTAATAATCTAAAAATTATACCTGAAGTCCATGGTGGATTTTTACAGGGAAAAGAAGAAACTGGCAGGAGGGAATATGCCTATCCTTAGATACAATACATAATTTGCATTAAGTGTCCTAAAGTTCATGAAAGGGAAATGAAGTATAATCAACATGCTCTTGGTAGATCCTTTAAAAAATAATATCAGAAGCCAAGTCTGGAGTTAAGGGCCAAGTCACTCCATTTGAGTGAGGAGTTGGTTGCAGTACAATAATAATGTTATGTTACATATATACGTGTAACCCATATGTGTTATATGTATATGTATAGTAACGCAATAACAATTACATGGCACTTGCTACATATCAGGAGCTTTCTAAACACTTTATATTATTTACTCTCAATTCTCAGATACTCTGCAAGGGAAGGGAGATGGAAAAGTCACTTGTTCAAAGCCAAATATCCAGTAAATGGCAGAGGTGGGATTTGATCATAGGCAGCCTGGTTCCAGAGTCTCTTTGAACCACAATGTTATTTGGAATCTTTGTAGCTAATCATCAATATACCAATATAGAATCTAGTTTGAAAATGAAGGACTTATGCCTATTTTAAGGGATTGGGGGGAGAGGGTGTTGGTCTTTTTTTATAAGTAACCTCTACACCCAATGCAGAGCTTGAACTCACAACCCCAAGGCCAAGAGCCACATACTCCACTGATTGAGCCACTCAAGCAACGCTGATGCCTATTTTAAAGGAGAGAACAAAACCCTGCTCTCAGTGAGTAGTCGGCTACCATAAAGGTGACTTGATTAAAACTGGTAAGATGCCACTAGGATAATAGTTCCTTAACCATGTACTTTGAGAATAAAATCTAGGTGACTGTTAGATATGAAGGGAAAAGAACACAGGCTCCATTTCTGATGGTCTCTGGATATTATTGGTGACAGAAAGAACCTTCACCTGTGAGGTGGAAAATCGATATGAATAAAAACCAAAGTCAGCCCCATCTGGCAGTGGCTGTTCAATCGCCTCCAATACATGTACCCAGGAAACACCTCACCTCTCCTCACTTAACCTTACCTTACATTATTACACAGCACCTAATGATTTTCATGCATCTCTATTTAGAGCTTGCATCAACCCACTAAACTAGATGGGCCTTTATCCTCCACATTTCCAGGTTATGTGATGCAGGTTCTCAGAGGTTAAGAGATGATGCAAGGCCACAGAAACAGTTAAATAATGAGAAGGGATAAAGAGACAGGGCTTCTCTCCTCAGTTGCAGTGTTCTCCCCCTGGCATGTCACTAACCTGGACATGTGAGTGACAACCCAAGTTGTCGACAATGTTCCATACAACAATGGGACAACTTGGCCAGGCTTCCCAGGTGAGGTCCTACGATCAGTAAAAGTCAAACACCTAGGAGTGCCACCCTACATGTATTGCAGCTCATCACTTCTGATTTCTTGTCCAGTGAAGACAGATAAATAATCCATTTGGTTTTCTGTATATTTGCCTTTTGAAGTCAACCATACATTCATCCAGCCAATAATAACTGGATATTAAGAGAAACGTTAGGTTTGTTAACCAAACATATGCCTAATTGCATGGAGGTGGATAAGGATTTATTCGGGATAAAACTAGCTGAATTTCCACTATAAGTACATTCCAATAGATTAAAATCAGTGTCCTAAACCAACACAAATGATCCATCAATATATTAGGGTGTAACACTAAATTCTACTAGTAGTATATTTTTGCAAAAACCTTAAAAATGAATGAAGTAATTCTATGATTCCAAATTATGAGCAAAAGTATTGTTTAAATTTCCCAAGAAATGTATCACTCATGAGGAGATAATACATTTATTTTGAGACTCAGACTACTTTTGACCAAGACTTTATGAATTCGAATAATTCACTTCAGGAAACACATCTCTGATATAGTTTCTTTGTATATAACAAACACTTTCTAAAGTTCTCATTCATTCATTTATTCCTTGAAAAACAGTGACTGAGTACCTGAATCATGCTACACACTGGGGCTACAACAGTGTCAAAAACACATTTTTAAAAGTCCTTGGCCTCTTGGAGATAGCTCTGCAGGAGGAAGCAAACCAACTGATAGTAAACAAGACTAGTAGGTAAAATGTATAGTGTATTAGATGGCAATAAATACTAAGAAAAATGGTAAAAGAGGGAAACCAGAGAGAAGAAGCTTCAATTTAAGTAGGGTGACCAAAGCATCTTAGTTTGCATAGGACTTAGTTTTAAAACTAAAAGTCCTATGCCCTAAGAATCTTCAGTCTCAGGCAAAACAGGATAATTTGTCACTCTAAAGTACGCTGTAGGGCCAAAGAGGGCATATTATGACGATATTATTTGACTAAAAAGAACTTGCCAGGTAGAGGAAATGGGAAGCACAAAGGCTGAGGCAGGAACATGCTCGGTTTATGTGAGCAAGAGCAAGGACTGGTGTGGTTGGAGGTGGTGTGTAAGCAAGATGTGCGAGAAGTAAAGGAGGAGATGAAACTATGACCCGGTGAGGTGCTTCAGGAAAACGCTCAGTGTCCTCAGCAGGAAGGAGGAGTCTTGTCAGTACTGCTACTTCTCACCAGGAAGAAACCTGCCCCAGATCCTGGCTGTTCCAGTTCTGACGTGTGGGACTTCTGGGGACCCAAGGAGCAAAAGAGGACAAGAATCGTGGTTGAGCAAGTAGACGAGAAGAAATGAGCCCTGCCCCAGAGTAAACGATTCCTCCCCCAAATTCACCTCCCTCAAGGAAGTTTCAGGTTAAATCCTTGGATGTGCCTGCGTATTTATCCCATCTCTTCATTTCTTCCTCTCTAATCCTGCTCAACTAGGCTCCTTCTGTTTGTTGACAATTCAGGGTTTTAAAGTTAGTACTACCACCAGGCACTCCTGCTAATGGAAGAAGTCCAAATTCTATTTGGCCACGAATACAATTACACCCACAGAAGTATATTTTTGCTCCCAGCTTCAGTCTTCTTTTTGCCAGGTAGATAATTTATACAGAGCTAGAAAAAGATTGCTTAGGGGCAAATGACACCATATACTTGCCACAGATAGATTCAACCACCGTTTCTGAGACCAAGGCACTAAGCAAGTCGCTTAACTTTTCAACTCCCATTTCAACATCCTTTTTCATTTAAATGGAGTTGATATTTCTTTACCATCTACTAGTAGCAGAAGGGTGTCATGAGGACATTTTCAAATGCTTTAAACTACCCAAGATGAAAGATACTTCATGAGCATTATGCAATGCTGTCACTGAGTCTTCATTCTCACTAGCCCTATTTATGTGTCTCTCTTTTTTATTTTTAACAAACATAATCACACAGTACATCCATTGTCTGCATACTTGGCAAATGTGCTAACTATGAATTTGTGTGCTCTTTCAGGTGTTTCATCCATATTTATTGATATTCATCAAAGAAGCAAGGAGTAGTGATGGAGCCTTTTGGCTTTTTTTTTCTACTGCTGTTGCTGCTTAAGTTGTAGATGAATTAAATTGTCTCTCAGATGTTATCAGCAGCTGTCAAAAAACATACCTTACTCAAAAATCTATTTTGTATTCAGAAAGCATGAAATCACACAACACAGTGACTCCAGCAGTGAATTCTACAGTTATCTATGGCTGCTTATTGAAGGCCAACTATGTGTCAATCACCAAATTCTAAGATTGTATGTGCAGGCATTCCTAGGAATGGGTAACCAGCATATGATATACTGCATATGATTTCAAAGACTCCCAACAACAATCCTTCCCCTTAATGTACCTTCCTAAACAGTTACCCTGTAAATAATGTAAGAGAGCCCATTAATGATCTCCGGGCCTTAAGTGGAGGCTTCACAAGTAATTTCAGGCCCAAACACCCTTGTAAGAGGGAGGAGTTTAGATTTGGATGAGGGGAAGGAAGAGGATAAAAGCGTTAAGTGTAAGAAATGCACTTGAGGGACACTGAACTGGGGGTGTGAGACCCCCGTCCGATAGGAAACTGAGGAGCAAAAATGGAAATATTGTATTTCAAAAGGTATTTTAAAAAGTATTTTAAGTCATTCAACTACAATTCACAATTGTTACCTAAGGCAGCAAGTATGTGGTCTCTAGAAATTGGTCGTCACGAATGTTTAACATAGCAGGTGTTGTTGTTGTTGGTCCGCTCTTTTTCCTTTGTATTTTGTTTTGTTCTCTTTCTTTAAGAGGGAAGTAAAATGTTTTAGTAGAGCGCGCGCACACACACACACACATACACTGAGGGGAAAAACAAGTTTGAATTTCTGAATCTCATTCTTCTACTTCAGATCGTGGGCCATTCATTTAACCTTCATATATGTTGATCTCCTAATCTGCAAAATGGTGTAAGAGTACCATCCTCCTCTTATTCCTTCATCATGTGAGGTAATGTTTACAAAAGCACTCTGAAAAACAGGTCACTATGCAAATATTAGGTGGAAATCATTATTTTTCTTATAGTTAAACTATTAATTTTATGCTCCCTTCTGTCCATCAAAGGTCGCCCCGAACAAACTTGCAAAAGGAAACCTCTTGTGTTTGCACATGTAGTTGCTCTCTGCCACTTCCACGGGAGAGTGTGTTTACCTTTGCCCGGCCCCTGGTGAGCACATCACTCCACCCTGTGTAGCCAGAGGGAAAGAATCGTCCTGAATAAAAAATAAGGGTCAGTCATTCAAGTGACATAAATTCCTTCAAGTTCAGGGATCTATTTGTCATGATGAGAAGCAATAAACCTATGCTCGCATAAGAAGTTCAAAAAGAAAATTAAGAGAAAAGAAAGAGAAAAACCTGAGCAATCATTGCATATTTTTCCTCTGAGGGAACAGTCCTCAGTCTGTGTTTCAAGAAGGTATTTTTGTTAAGGATTTTTTTTGTAGATTTCCCAATATGTAACCTTATAATGATGTAACCTGCATCTCTATAAATTATATAGCATGTGTCAGAATCAAATGCTCTTAAAATATTATCAAAGGTTGCTAAATATATTTTGCACATTCCTTCCTAACTCTGTTATACAGTAATTGATACAGAGCCCACAAAACATCTAAAAATATTTTTACAGCAAAATAAATGCATGCAATTTCTTTCTACTCTATGGTAAACGTGGACCACAAAAACCAATATAGAAATTCAAAAGTACAATTCAGGAAGCATAGGAAAGGAAAGATAAAACAGTGGTCTCCACAACTCAACGTTTACTTCATCGCCCCCTAATTACCAAACTATACATGGTTCAAAGAGTTAGAATCCATTAGAATTATGACCTTTTTTCCCAATAATATGGAAGTATTTTTTTCCTCTGGTCAGGAAACCAATTTTGAATTAAGCAAATATAAAGGAGTAGCAAACAATGTTGTTGGACACACTGCTGTTCCTCTATCCCACACCCATTCTGCTTTCTTCCTTCCTAACAAAAAGATGATTTTTCTTAGGTATCCATGCCTCCTCTCCATGACTCAGGGGAGGACCTCCTGATTCCTCACCACTTTAAGTGTACTTCTCCCCTGAGCAGACAAAACATTGTGTGCCTCTGAAAACAGCTTTTGGTCCAGGGTAGGATATGTCAGACCAAAAGAAGTGACTTGATTCCATACTTAAGGCAGAGAATCTCACTCTCTCCTGGTCAATGCCAACAAGAAATCATATGGCTCTAACGGCTCTGATGGTCACCACAAGAGAGAAATAGGAATAAGATGAAGCTCATGCCATGTATAGCAGAACATTCAGGCAAAAAGATGCTAGAGCCTCAATGACTTGACACCAGCAACTGTATAACAAAATCCTGCCTTACTCCTGACTTGCCAATTATATAATTGACAACCAATTATTGTTTAACCAATTCAGATCAAATTTTTTGGTTGTTACACATAGCCAAACACGTTGTAACTATTAACAGCCATATTCTTTTCAAGTATTCTTTTATTTTGTGCAGCTTCTTAATGAGTAGACCTGTTAAATAGGTAAGAGCGAGGTCAAGCGGGCAAGTTGTATTCATTGTATTATATGCAATTAAGTAGTCCAGCTAGTTGCTATTAGTAGAGGTGTAGTCAACCATAAGAGAGTTTCACTCATCTCCATGGGAAGGTATTTGTTTTAGCACCTGCTTGCACAAAGCAAATAGTGACCCTTCCCTGCTAGGAGTAATTTAAAACAAGATTCCCATCACCAGTGTACAAAAAGTATTTATGTAAAGAAAACCTAATCTAGTCAAGAGAGTACATGCTATTTCATCTTCCTGGAAGAGTCTTCATTCTTCCTTTCCACCTCATCTATCTGAGTCCCACTTACTCTACAGAGTTCAATTCCACTGCCTCTTCTCCTGGACCCATGAAGACTAAACTAGATGCCCTTCTTACATGTTCCCTTAGCATTCTCAATTTACTCCAATCCCAGCTCTCTCTTATGTGGCAATTACCTTTTTGTTTATTTGTACTCTCCATTAGCATGTAAGACCCCCTACGGCTGGGATGGGATCTAATTCACTATTATATACATAGTATCTAGCACAATGCCTACTCACTGCAGGGGCTTAGCACAATGCCTACTCACTACAGGGCCTGGAATGCTTTGAATAGAACAAGACAGTTGCAGCATAAAATTTAAATAGGATGAGGTGGCTGGCTGGCAACTCTTGATCTTTGGGCTGTGAATCTGAGCCCAACGTTAGGTGTAGAGATTACTTTAAAATAAAATCTTAAAAAGAAAAAAAAAAAAAAGAGTGGCGCCTGGGTGGCTCAGTCAGTTGAGCATCCAACTTTGGCTCAAGTCATGACCTCGCGGTCTATGGGTTCGAGCTCATGGTCCATGGGCTTGAGCTTCACATTAGGCTCTACGCTGACAGCTTAGAGCTTGGAGTCTTCTTCAGATTCTGTCTCCTTCGCTCTCTGCCCCTCACCCATGTGCACTCTGTTTCTCTCTCTCAAAAATAAGATTAACACTTAACAAATTAAATATTAAAAAAAGAAAATTAAATAGAAAACATTTTGGAAAAAACAAATTTTCCAAAAACGACTTTTTTAAGGTCAATTTTGAGCATTTGCAATTGCCTATTTCAAAAGCTTTAGTAAAGGTCCCGATGCAAGAGAAAGATATATTTTATCATATGCTATAAGATATATAGGTATATTTTTAAAAACCATAAACTATGGAAGAAAGCCTTTTATGTTTGTTGTTCTTAAATACAGTTATACAGTTTGGTCATTTTCAACAATTTTGTAGGATTCATAAATAAAGGTCAAGATTAAAGAATCCTTCCAAGTAATTTTGATATAGGCAAATCCTATTTGACTGTTTTACCCTAAAGACTCTGTTGCCCAAAATGATGATTTCTATTATATATAAAGCTTTTAATAATTATTACCTTTTTAAATTTTAACCACTAGTAACATTACTCTGGGTGCATATAATTCTAGAGGTCAATTACTTATTTAAAATGGAAAAAAGGACTAGCAAAATTACTTTATTGCACCATAATTTTTGTATCAAATAATTACAAAAATTCAAGCTTCACTAGAACTTGGAAATCTCCTCAAAGCACTTTTCCAATATAAGACTTGGTTAAAAATAAAACTTGTTTTATGCCATTAGAAAATGTCAAAATTTTAATAATATAAATTGTAACAGAAGGCTTTAATTTTGCCTAACTAGAGCAAAGAAATTTGTTTTGTTTTTTAAGTAATATTTTTATTCATAAACAGCAACACCCCAAAGAGGCCATAAAGGGTGTGAAGAGCAGATTTATGGGAGATAAAGCAGAATAGTCACACTATATTTCCAGAGTATTTGCATTTGGTTTTTATTTGATGTCTATTTATACTTATGTCTAGTTTTATAGTGATAATGAGATTTCCCAATTTTATTTCTGTTGAAAGATTACTATTGTAGTTGCATACCTCAAGATGACACCCACAGAAATTTTAGGGTGCCCCTAATATGGATTCTCCAGGTATAATTTATTAAAAGCTAGCAAACAGACTGACAAACTAGGCTAACTATATTTGTTTTGTCAGTTACCATTTCTATCCATAAAAATCCTATTGTAGTCATTACTCAGTCCCTGCATGGGTGAAGAGTAAGGGGTTGAAGAAGTGGTATTTAAAAGACTTCCATCTTGCATCCTAGCATCTAGATCCTTGCCTTTTGCCAAAAGAAAGAAAGAGCAAGAGATGGAAGGAGTGAGGACAGATTCAGTGACTGAAGCTAACTTAGTAAACTCCAAGGGCCCTTTGGGACTGTTATAACCCCATGAAGGGTCTTGGTCTTATTGAGCATGTACCCACTTAAATCTGAGCTTATTAATTGGGACAGCCTTCTCTGTTATGGCATGGTTGGTTGGCTGCTCAGTTTTCATTGTTGAGAAAGGAAATATACTACTATTCTCTAGACTACTATTTGTACTGCTATTTTGTTGCTTTACTAATATTTACTCTTAAACAGTGACTATTCTTATATGGTCACATTAATGCTATCCACAAAATATATTATATTTGTGTCTCGGTCTCATGCTCTACCTCTCTGTCTCTCTTATCTTCTCTAATTTACCATAGGTAGATCACTTTTGGGGAAAAAAAAGCTAAGAATATTAAATATGAAATGTATACCCTACAATTATATGCATTCCATTCTACAAAAGAAGACTGGATAGGAGAGAAATCCAAAAGCAACCAATAGACTGCCCCACCTACATAACAGAGTAGAAAGAAGAGATGTAAAACAGTAAGCTGACCGACTTGAGAGAGAAACTAGGTAGAGTTTCAAGAATGACAGTATTTGGAGCCTAAATATTTGTGAAACTACATTTCACAGTGCATCACACTGACCAAAAATCTCATGTTAGGTGAAGAGAATGGAAATATGAGAAACCTGACATATGAAAGGGAGAAAGGCATAAGATGGTTAAAATCCAGATATTAAATGGGAGGAAGGTAGCATTGAGAACAGTGAGAAAGAAATCTGAGGAAACAGAAATACTGACAAACACCCATCACTTCTCCAATCTGCATAAAGGAAACGTAGATAGTAAAGTGGGACCATTGTTCTTAGAAAAGAACAATGTTATCAAAAGTGGAAAAGTTAATAAAGGGAAGAACTAAGTAAAGTGGAACTGCAAATTATAAAAATAATTAAATGAAATTTTGGGGGCACCTGGTTGACTCAGTCGTTTAAGTATCTAACTCTTGACTTCAGTTCAAGTCATGATTTCACAGTTTCATGAGTTCAAGCCCCACATGGACTCTGAGCTGACAGCATGGAGCCTGCTTGAGAATCTCCCTCTTTCTCTGTCCCTCCCCCATTCATATTCCCTCTATCTCTCTCAAAATAAATAAATTAACTTTAAAAAATGGGATTTTGAATATTTACTTACATATACATATATGAAATGTCTGTTTAACAAACTGAATGCAGAACAATGGAGAAGAAGTTCACTATGAGGCCCCTTTACTGAGTGGAAGTGAGTCTTAGGACCACACCTCTCTATGCTTGCTAAGACATTAATGTCAAAACCTAATATTGATATTAAATAAATCACTAAATCTTTGCTAAATTCTATAATATGTAACTAGAAATAATTTTCTAAAGATGTGTGGATAAATGTGAATACTCATAATAATGTGCTGTGAGTACTACTATAAGCACTTTTTCCTTTTTTGATATTTCAATATCCAGCAGTGTGTAATTATATAATGTCAACCTGTTATGTTTGAAAATAATACCCCCACAGGGGTTGGCTTATATCACAAGATCTTTGAATATGAATGTGGTTATAAGAATTTTCCTTTTGATTATACCTATGTTGAGGTAGTTTGTTGCTATAGGTTATGGTAATAACACTTCACATTTTATAGCCTTTTCATCTAAGAATTTGGGAAATGCTGCTAAAAATAGGAGAGCTAAAACTCAACTAGAAAGCCTAATATCGTGGTTCTTTCCCTACTTATTGTGGAACATTTTTTTTCTTACAAAAAGGTAAGGGTTTTTTTACTATTTCTCAAATTTTTCTTTGGTAACTGAGGAAGATTATGCTAATATAAACACAGAGGCAATTACAAGAAACATACATAATGAACTAGAGTACATATAATTGAAGAAATTTTATATCTAAAGGAAAGAATAAATAAGCAGTTAAAAACCACTTCAAACACTAGTGAAAACACACTATATTTAAAAGTACGATGACACTAGTGAGCTTCTATTTTAATTGCTTTCTTGGGCATATAACTGGACCCATGTTTGCAAAACAGCAGACTATGTCTAGAGTGTTAGGCTATTTTGCCACTTGGAATTAAATGTACAACTAGCTCTAAGCATAATCCACTGAGCAAACCCATGACTCACAGAGGCATCTCCTCTTTAATACAAAGAATAGACCAAAGAGAAGGAAGTTTTTAAGACTAGCAGAGGAAGAATATGATATAATCTGTCAAAACACAAAAAATACTATATAAATGTTGTAAATATATTTACATGTAATGAAAATAATGATGCTAGAGTACTATAACACTTTAAGGAAGAAAATGTTTATGATATTTAATATCAACTTCTGTGCATCCTAGATTGAAACTGATATATTTTCTTCTCATCTTGCCCATCAACCTAAAACTTCTCACATAACCCCACATGAGGATGGTTCTATTTTTGTTGTTGCTTTGCTTTGTTTTAATAATGTATTCAAGTAGTAGAAAGTCAGAGTATTTCAGGGTGGTTTGAAATTGAATACATGTTTCCAATTCCATTGCTTATTCATTCAATAAATATTTAAAGAGGTCTTAATATGAACCAGGCACTAGACTAAAAGCTAGGGAGAAAGCCATGAGTTAAAAAGATGTGGCCTTTGTCTTCATGGACCTAACAGCCCAGAAAAGAAGACAGATCCCAGGAAAGCAAGTACCGTGAGGGCCATGAAAAGAAGTGCAGGTCCATGAGAGTATTGAACAGGACGGCTGGGGGTGGGGAGAGCTGTGTCACATTAGCCACAAAGGATGAGTAAGATGCAGGACTTAGCAGGATAGAAGAATAAAGGGCAAGGGGAGGAGGAAGGGTCCTTCTTGAGAGAGGGACTAAGGATTCTGTGGCAAGAAATAACATGACAAATCAGGATAAGACAAGAGTCTTCGAATGCATAGTCAGCACCATACCAGCAGTAGCCATGTTATTTTGGGGGTTCATTGGTATAGCATCCTAGTGCCTAGCACACAGTAGTCAGCCAATTAATATTTGGAAAATGAAAGTGGTTTAAGGATAGATAACTAAGAAAAGATCAGCACAAAATGATTTTTTAGAGGCAAATTAAGGCCAGATATGCAGGACCTCATAGGCATGTTAAGAATGTTTAGGTTTATCCTAAGATGGGAAATCACTGAAGGTCCTGTGCAGGGTAGTAATATATCCAGAAAGATAGTTTTTCTTATTATCATATTTTGTCAACTCTAAGAAGCCAATGAATATAAAATGTGTCATCATTTTATATAGGACTTATTTTTTAAAAAATTAATGCTACTAATTAAATTAAACTACAGATACAAAATCAGTTGTAAGACTTATCCTGATTTCAAAGAAGTCTAACTGTAAAAAAAAAGTGTGTATTGCAGTTAATGAAATATAAGGTGTGGAGAATGGGTTAAAAGTGGGAAACCATGGATACAGAGAAACTAGTTAGAAGGGTATTTTCATAGTTGCTTCAGTGACTCTGGCTATTGCAGAAGTGTAAGACTGGACCATAACCATGGCAGTTAGGATGGAAAAAATGAAAGAAAGAAAAGCTATTCAGGAAGCAAAACTGTGAGAACTTGTAACTGTTGAGTATTAGAGTGAGAAAGTCTAAGGCGTGGAGTAGATGGTCTACTGAATTGGAAACATTAGTATGCATACTATGAAGTAAAACCTGGGTTAGAGATATAAATTTGTGATTTATCACCATATAGATCATGAATGAAGTCATGGGAACAAAAAGAATTCTTTTTTTTAGGACAGCAGGTTTTAACCAGGGGCCAGGACTCCAGCTGCGTTATTGAGTGTGAGTTGAAAATGACCATGATGGGAGACAGTAAAACAAATCAAATTCTTCCTGACATAATATAAGAGAAAGAAATGAGGGCCTGACAAAGGCATGAGCAGTGAAACTGAAAGAGGGTTCAGATCACACAGATATTGTAAAGGTGAGAGCCTAGGACTTAGTGACTAAACTGGCTGTGGAGGCTGTGAAGGCAGAACGCCTCAACTCTTCACAGGTTCCTGGGTAGATCATAGTGCTATTAACTATATAATAAGAGAAGAAAAGGAAGACAAAGACGAAGATGAAGATGAAGATGAAGAAAAGGAGAAGAAGGAGGAGGAGTAGGAGGAGAGGGGGTAAAGGGAGATGAAGGAAGATGGGGAGAGGAAGGGGGATAGGAGGGAGAGGGGAGAGAGGAGGGAGAGGAGGGAGAGGAGGAAGGAGAAGGAGAAAAAAGCAGCAGCTTGCAGGGAAGACAATAAGCTCTAGTTTAAGGCCCTTTAATGGCTGACTCTGGCCTATACAACACCCAAATGAAGATGTCTACCAGACAATTTTAATGTTCAAACAAAAACAAAAAGTTTATGCTGTGCTATATTGGAACCTAGTTTATTTTACAAACAACACTGGGGACATCCTGGGCATACCCATTTTGTTCCAAAAGAGGTATCGTCGTAATATCTAAGAGTTATCTAGATTAGATGGTCTGGAAGATAGTCTTTGCTCTAATGCTACAGGCTAAGAGATCTTGGGCTAGACACTTGACATCTCTGAGCCCTGGTTTCCTCATTGGTAAACTGAGGATAATATTTAGCTTCTAAAGGTGTTTTACAAATGAAATAAAAAACAAAAATATGTAGAACAGTGCTTGGCATGTGTAAAGCATTTGATACATTGCAGCTATTTTTATTATCTGTGTTGGTGTGGGACAAATTTGTTTAATGTTGATCATTGTATTTATACTTGTCATGTTTACTTCAACTATTTATTGACTCCTGTTATGTGGGAGATACTGGCAACAAACTGCTTCTACCATATCCCTCATCTCTTATTCTAATCATTGAGTCAGTTGCTATTCCTCAATTTTTTCCATGTTCCCTGTGTTCTTTGATGTCTCACCCTCAGTCTCGGGTAAAATGTCAGCAAGACCTCATATGCATCCCAGCACATTGTCATACAAACATTCTTCTTCACCAAATAATAGGATATAAGGAAGACAGACATGATTTAAGATACAGAGGACCCACATTGGAACCAATAACTTATATTTCTACATAATTTATGTATTAAAAGAGAAAGATAATTTCAACATGAGAGCAAGTCAGTTCCTCAAAATGATTTAAATCTCTTTTTCTGCTACTCTCGGGGGGAAATTGCATCATTAATTTGTGATTCTCTTTTTCCAACATTTCTAATTTTAATACTTACATGTACCTTTCTTCCTTCAGGGATTTGTTCTTCTTTGCTACTGTTTTGTTAACATTAAATGGCTTTGGAACAGAGTCATTTGAAGCTATTCTTGCTTATGCTTTTATTTTTCTCTAGTTAGCTTTAACACTAGTTTTTAAGTTCTTACCCAGAGTTGCCTATTGGAAACTGCCCTTGTTATTGAAGAGGTCATCATGATTTATAATAGATCCAGATATATATTCTTTTGTGGTTTCTAGATTTCCCTTTGCTTACTTGTTTTGGGAAATTCTTCAATCTGCCTCTATCTGCTAATTGATCACTTAGCTAGAATTTCATTACTTTACTTTGAAATTGTTTCCATTTATTTAATTTTTATCTTCCTCTGGTCTGTGTATGCAAGGAGGATAACAGGGAAAATATCCTACATATCACTATCCTCTTTTAAAAAGACTCCCATATGATGGCCACCTGTTGTCTCTTTGCTCATGGCAGACCACCCAGGATCCCACGCAGAAATGGAAATCTTGCATCAGTTCCTTTACTAAAGAACACACACTCCAGATTTAAAACACAGGCATATATTTCTTGTATTTAAGGGAACAACAGTTATGGAGCATATTTTTTATGTGTCGGGAATGCATTCCTTTGTTAACTATAAGAGCTTGTAATCTACTTGGGAGGGAAAAAACATCCTGGAACAGTTCAAGGATCACCGCACACACAAAAATGAAGTGCAAGGGGCACCTGTTGGCTCAGTAGGTTAAGCTTCCTTAACCTCTTGATTCTGGCTCAGGTCATGATCTCACAGTTGGTGAGATCGAGTCCGTGTTTGGCACTGCCCTTATGGCATGGAGCCTTCTAGGGATTCTCTCTCCCTCTCTCCCTCTGCCCCTCCCCTACTTGCACTCTCAAAAAAAAAAAAAATTAAGTGCAAATTTTAAGGAAAAGTAGATAAACTGAATATACAAATCACTCAAAGAGGACACAGAGCAAGAAACTATCTGATCAAATAGAATGAAAGGGATCCTAGGAAGTAGAAATTTTTAAATAAGTGAAAAAATCTGGTAGGTATTTAACAAAAGTAATTTTGATTATTTCAAAAAGGCAATAATATGGAGGTTTCAGAGAGGCAAGAGATACAGACACCAATGAGACAGTTTGGAACCCACTCTATTCTCAATTCAAATAATATTTTATCAGATGCTTTTGCATTGGTTTCCGTTCTCTAATAATCTGGATATTTTTCCTGCAAATGTTTAGCTGATAACTTGCCTACCTCTTGAAAATAGAGAAGAAAGTGCAAACAAAGTGCTTTTGCCTGAAAATAGGTGAGAACTTCAAAAGGTAAATGTATTCTTTTATAACTCTCATGAAACAAAAATGTTTAGAAGTGGTAGCAGCCCATCATCACTGTCTTTCCTCATGTGAAACTGCCCGATAGGCAGGGCCCTTTCCATTCTTTGGTAAGAATATGAAAATAAAGCTGGCATGATTTTTAGATGGAGATTTCTTACAGAAAACCTCCAAGCATTATATGTTATATTTGTTGCAAAATGTCTTAGTTATCTTCTGAAAAAAGATCTTACTTGTTTCACATATCATAAAGAAAAAGTAAATCATAGTGTGTCTGTGTGGCTTAGCCAGTTAAGCATCCGACTTCAGCTCAGGTCATGATCCTCACAGTCCATGGGTTTGAGCCCCATGTTGGGCTCTGTGCTGACAGCTTTGGATTCTGTGTCTCCCTCTCTCTGTCCCTCCTCTGCTCATGCTCTATCTCTCTGTCTCAAAAATAAATAAGTTTTTTTTTTTAATGTGAAGAAAAAGTAAATCATTAATTGTGTGGTGAATACATGGGGAAATTTTAACCAAGACTCTCCAGGGCCAAAGATATGTTGAAAGGAAGCAAAAAGGAAGAAACTTTTGGAGCATCCCAAAAGAAAACAAAATAAGAAACTTCCCAGAAGTTTTTGGGCTTAAGGCAAAAACACAGTATGAGAGTTAAACAAGAAACTTTATTCGCTATGAAATAAAATGGATATAGTCTATTGGGAAGAATAATCTTGATTTAGAGAAAAGTCTCAATTAGATAATTTCTCAAGAGTGTAGCAAAAAAAAAGAGTGTAGTATTCATAATTTCAAGCATAAAATAGAAATTATAATGAAAAAATATATTCATAAAATTACATTAGATTTTGAAAATTTATAACTCATTATAGAATGATGAGAATATAAGAATTTACTGCTCAAAAAGAAGGTAAATTTGTTTTGCAAAAATTCCTATCTCATAAATCACTTAGTTTTGAAAAGAATTTGAATTTCATGTTTGTGAGGGAAACCTAAAATGTCAAAGTAAAACAACAACAACAAAAATACCTCATTCAAAATGAGGGCTTTCATAACAGAGTTTTAGCTCTAACTTTATCATTTACTGTGTTTCTTCAGTATTTTCATTATATTATTAATCTCTGCTATGGAAATTTGTTGTGATATATGTAAAGAACCCAAAATTTCCCGTTAAGTATAGTGGATTAAACACACCTAGTCTCTGGTCCTTCCCCAAAACTCTAGACTTCAAAACACACACACACACAAAAAGAAAAAAAAAAAAACTTCTAAGCATAAATCCACAAGGACAATAAAAATGAGTGAGAAGAATGTAGGAGACAAGAGATGACATGATAGTTTTAAAAGCTCAAAAGCAAACGGGTGAAAAGGAAGTGTCTCAACATAACAGAGAAAGCTGAAAACTAAATCTACGACCGAACTGTGCCCCAGAGTTTGGAAAACCACAAGAACTAGCAGCACCAAGTATTTCTGAAAGTAGGTATATACAAGGGGACTTGAAACAAAATTACAGACAAATCTTTCTCAACCATTGGAGAGGATAAACTAGGGAAATTCTGAATCCAAGGATAGGTTACAGCTGAAGGCCTGGGAGAGGTATCAAGTTGAAACAAGGGCTTTGAGGGGAAATTCACTTCAGGAACAACATTCTCCCTAAACCGCATCCTCCACTTGGCTCTCAGAACACTAACAACGACACTGATGCCATACCCCAAGACATAAATATTAAAGATTCTTCTCTGAAGTGGCCCAAGGGAAGAGATAGAGAAAGAGAAATGAGAGAGAAAGCAGTTATACATTTACGGATACATCTAACAGATCCAAAATCAAAATATCAGGAATTGCTGAAAGAAAAAAAAAAAGCTAAAATGGAAAGTGATAAATTATTACAGAACTAAAACAAAAAAAAAGTTTCAAATCCTGGAAGTTAGGTTTTCCAAGTTAAATTCTGGGTAAAAACAGTTCTTTTAAAGCATTGAAGACAACTAAGGCAGCCAGAATTTGAAAAGCCAGGATCACAGAGAAAAGGAAATGTATTGAAGTGAGCCTAACATTCAATGATGGTCCTCAGAGCATTTGTTAATTTGTATTGTGGGGTTTTGAAGTGGATCAAAAAGGGTTGGCCTATGGTTTGTTGTCAGTCTCAATGGTTTGGGGAGAAAAAAAAAAATTCAAGCTCAGGGATACCCAGGCTTCCAAAACTTGAGGAACCAACATCCTAAAGAACAGAGGACCACAGGGAGAAGTAAACCTGACATTCCTTGGAACTTTTTCTCAAGATATTTGCAGATTCTTTATTTTTTTCAGAATTAGAAGCAAAGAAAGCAAGCAGAAATCTGCAAATAGAAGTTAAAAATGAAGGAGAATCTTTAACTGACCACAGTGTCAAGAAGACAAAAATTAAAATTCAAAGCCAACCAAGGATAAAAGATCTTCATAAACAGTCCCAGACTTTTAACCAAGATCCCCCAAAATAGTACAGGAGCAAGAACAGACTGGAAATAGAGTATCTGCAAATGTACCAAGGTGATCCATCCCTTCTCTAACTGCCTGCTAAAGAAGAGAAAATTCTCTCTGGAAAAAGATAAAAATCATCCAGTGCCTCTATAAGTTTTAATTTACAACATCCAGCATTAAGTCAAAATCACCAGACATGTAAGGGAGACAAAAATGACTCAATAAAAAAGAGAAAAAAAAGAAAACAAACAGACACATGGGTAGTCTAGGTATTAGAGTTATCAACATGGACTTCAAAATAGCTATGTTAACATTCAAGAAAATAAGTGGCAAAATATATAATTCCATCAGAACTATCTATATTAAAAACAATCCACTGAAAATTTAGAATGAAAAATTTTTTAATTCAGAATAAGGAATCTATAGATGGTATAACAACAGATTAGGCAAGTAAAATAAAGGATTGATGAATTACACAATAGCTCATTAGGAAACAAAAATCCAAACTGAAACATAAAAAGAACAAAAGAGCAGAAAATTGAGAAAAAAAAATCAGAGTCAAGCAGGCCACAGTAAGAATTTGTAGCAGACATGTAAATGGAAATCTCAGGACGACAGCTATGGGGCAGGTCTATGGAACACCCAGTTGAGAGGAAGGCAGAACAGGATTCTAGAAGAGACAGTTCTAACACAGAGCAAATACAGTGGTCATCCAAAGGATTAGAATTTCAGTTCTGTCAGAAAATTGGCAATGAATTAGTGATATTTACATAGAAATTTTTTTAAAAAGGAAATTTTTTATTTCAGAGAAAACATAAGTTATATGAGAAAGACAATGAACTATAGTATAATATATGGTTTTCTATGTATAAAATTATATGATCATAACAATGTAGACAAATATTGACTTAAATAAAATGTATACAATAAAATCTTGGATTGCGAGTAGCTGGTTCTGTGAGTATTCCACAAAACCAGTAAACATTTTTAATAAATTTTAACTTAAATGAGTGATGTCTTAGAATATGAGTAGTATGTGATACTGAATGTCACATGATCACAACTGAGCCAATGGTTCTTGAAACTCATGTTGGTGTACAAGTGTTTCAGATTACAAGCATGTGTCTGGAATGAATTATGCTTGCAAACCAAGACTTTACTGCATAATTTTACTGAAAGAATGAGAATGGAGAAATATTTCTGTGTTGAACTGATGGGATATAAGAGAGCCAAACCATAACCTTCCAGAGCAGAAAGAAATAAATAATATTTAAAACTGACAAATCAGGGGCTCCTGGGTGGTTCAGTTGGTTAAATAGTTGACTTCAGCTCAGGTCATGATCTCATAATTTTTGAGTTTCAGCCCCAAATCAGGCTCTGCATTGACAGTGTGGAGCCTACTTGGGATTCTTTCTTTCTCCCTCCCTCTCTCTGCCCCTCTCCCACTTGTGTGCACATGCATATGAGAGCTCTCTTTCTCTCTCAAAATAAATAAAATAAACCTTAAAAAAAATCTGACAAATCAAAAATAATAATTAAACCTGTCATTTAGACATGGAAGCAAATATTTTTAAAAAACAGCTGAAAATAGTTTAAAGCAGTTGCCTCTGAAGAGAAGGAATTTGTAGAGAATAGAAATAAAACAAGGGCGAGCTATTTTTTATGAATCTTAAAATATTGTTTGATTTCTTAAGCATATGCAAGTATGACTTTAAAAAGAAAAAAATTACATTAAGATAAAAAGATAAAGTACCCAATAAAATGACTGATGTATGGTAGGTATTCTATAAGTGTTTATTATATAAATGGTATGACATCAGGGTGTGTGACAAAAGGTAAGTCACTGACAATTTGTTGAGCTCAGGCCCCTGCAGAGTGAAGCACTGCCTGAAATTCTTCCCTGCGTGTGTCTTCTCCCATTTGCTGGAGCCTCTCCTGATAACTATTCAGCAGGACTGTCCTGCCTCAGAGCAGAGTAAGCAGCTGCGACACAAGGCTGTGTGATAACACTAAATTGTCATATGCCTAAAAATGCATAATATGAACTGCCAGAGGCTTCGATTTTTCAATTCTTTCAGGCTCATAGTCTGGCTACTAACCAAATGGTAAGGACAACTGGCTTTCTTCCTTTGATTATTAAATCCTAGAGAAACTTCAAGCCCTGATTTGATCCAGATTGTGATGGCAGGCAAGAAATGCTCTCTGTTATAAAGCTGGAAGTGTTTAAGCCTCCCCCTACCCCCACCAAACAACAACAGCAACCACAACAACAATACCATAACACTCACATTCTACCTCCAAGTAGCAATCAAGTCTGAGTAGGTGGCCATATATCTGAGAAATGACATTGAGAGTGTGGCTATTTACAGCTTCATATAGCACAAACAAACCTGATAAGTAGCTGGAGAAACGAAGCTAGTACATAGTAGGACCTCAGGACTTATTATTAGGATGGATGGATAGAGGGATGGATGCAAGGACAAGTATTGACTCAGGGAAGGAGCACAGCCCACAGCAGCCTAATCTTAGACACTCAGGGGCCAAAAAATGTGAGAGTGAGGCGGCACCTTCTGTACTCCTTCCTGCACAGTTTTGGGTCCAGACAGGGTTATCTTATACAGTCACAGATCTCAGAACTAGAAGGGATATTGGGAGATCATTTTATTCTCTTTAACAGGTGAAGAAACAAAAGCTTTAAGAAGTCAAGGTAGGGAAAATTCTGGGAAGACGGTAATGACAGTGGGACAGTTTTAAAAATCACCCCAAATTCTGTCATAAAAACAGAAAAACAGCATGACAGCAAAACCAAAAACCTGCAGACCAATATGTAAAACAAAATAAGTGATAAGATTTTTCTAAGTTTATGTATATTTTTTTTTGAGAGAGAAAGCACAAGTGGGGGAGGGGCAGAGAAAAAGGAGAGAGAGTCCCAAGCAGGCTCAATACTATCAGCGCAGAGCCTGACGTGGGGCTCAGACCCATGAACTGTGAGATCAGGACCTGAGCCAAAATCAAGAGTTGGATGTTTAACCAACTGAGCCACCCAGGCGCCCCAGTGATAAAGTATTTATTTTATTAAACCCCCAAAACAAACAGTGACAAAACATCAACAGCTATGCACTTGATATGGAGTCAGCATTTCTGTATAGGGAGGCAGAGGGTTGTCCTCACAGACGTAAGGACAACAGAACCCCCACATCACGGGAAAGTGTTACAGGCTGAGATCAAGGCTTTTTCCTAATAAAAATAAAATTGTTATTGTAGAGGTATATGTTGATTACATTGATATCACAAAAGAGTCGTACACTCTAGTCTGCAGATTAGGTCACAGAAAATCTGAATATTGGTAAGTCATCCGGGTATACCATTCCACTAATTGGCAATTTTTAAACATTGCTAAGAAAGAGCAGTTTGAAAGGCTATTATTCATGTGTGTGTCTTTGTGTGTGTGTGTGTGTGTGTGTGTGTGTGTGTGTGTAAACTTACATATATCAATGTATTGATATTTTTAAATAATCTTTCCTTCAAACTATTAGTTTTGTACTCTTGGCACTATATCAAATGACTCTAGAAAATCACTATATTTTAATTTTAAAATTCTTTGGAACTATGAAATGGCCTTTAAAAATACTAATATTTCAGCCAAGTGCTAAGGTATCCTTTTAGCATCAGGAATACTTGCTCTCATCTTGCTGATATCAAAACTGCTGTTTTCCTCTCAAAAATGCATGAGAAGACCGTCCAGTATATATTGATATGGTGCCCTGAGGATGTCTCTATTTATAATGTGGGGTACCTCATGAACAATTCTGGTTCTAGGCAATAGTGCTCCAAGGCAGAACAGAGTGGTCTGTCCCAAGTGAGTTTCTTAGATGGCCCCTATGATGCAAATTGGGCTGCCCTGAAGGCACCTTATAAATTTATTATAAAAATCTAAAATAAAAAACCACAAAATAACAAAAAAAGTTTGTCTTACTAAAATGAAAACTATTCCCCTGAACTCAATGTAACTTTAAAATAGAGCAGAGCAATAGTTCCCATAAGAAACAATGGAAGAAGCCTCTAGAACCATTTTATTAGGAAATTCCATTTTATTGGGAAGAAGCACTCTAGCACTGGTTTCTTGTATATAACTCTGAAGGAAGTAAAAAAAATTTTTTTTAATTTGAAGTTGGGGAAGTGATTATGGCTCCCAATAATGTGCTTGGCAATCATTTTATTGCTTTGTGGTTAGACATGGGTGTCAACATTGTTACAGTTTATTGTGTCCGGAATCCATTTAATAGCTTCCTTATCACTTACTTTGACATCTCCAGAAATGTATGTTGGCAAGAATGGTTGAAGAAATAGTTAAATAAAAACCTGAAACTGTCTTTTAAACTCCAGTTTTGTGACATCTGCTTCTGGCCATGATAGAGGAACAGGGAAGCCTTCCACCTTAAGCATTTGAGAAAACATGACAAAAATATAGGAAAGAATTGTTTTCAGACATCGAACAATAGGCAGCACAGGAGTGTGGACCCTAAGACAAGGGAAACTTTGTGAGCTCTACTATTGTTCCACCTTACTCCCTGAAGGCAGTTTGCAGTCCTCAGAGAAGAGAAGGAAACCCAATCTTGTCCCTGTGGTCTTGCTGGGTTTAAGAGGCAGAAGTTGGAATTCAGGGAAGCCAAGACAGGTAGAATTTCCAGAGCAAAGTGCCTGAGAGGAGGAGCTCCATAGACGGAGATTTCGAGCTCTGTGGGGATTTCCCACAGATCCTTAGCTGAGTACCAATCGGTATGTGCAAGAGAAAGTAGCAAATAAAGAAGCAGCAGAGAGCAGAAGGCCAATTTTCTATTCCTACAGGGCCAGAAACTGTGCCTGTCCCTACCAACCAGAGTGAGACCTCATAATACATGAAGCATGAGGAGCTATCTTCAGGTTATACTGCTTTTGTTGCAAGGCCAAATCAGCCCTAGTTTAAAGGCTGTTCTGGATCTGGCTAACAAAACTTAAAACTAAGCCTCAGGGCACCTGTGTGGCTCAGTCAGTTAAGCATCAGAGTTAGGCTCAGGTCATGATCTCCAGGTCTGAGCCCCACATCAGGCTTTGTGCTGACAGCTCAGAGCCTGGAGCCTACTTTGGATTCTGTCTTGCTTTCTCTCTCTGCCCCTTCCCCCCATCTCTCTCTCTCTCTCTCTCTCTCTCTCTCTCTCTCTCTCTCTTGCTCTCTCCCTCTCTCTCTCTCTCTCTCCCCCTCTCAAAAATAAATAATAAAAGCAAAAAAACAAAAACAAAAAAAACCTCAGCCTCAAAGGAATCTTGTTCCCAAGACTTAACTGTGTGCCAGGACAAAACACAACACTATTTAGAGAAATACCAAAACATTTAGCACTCAAAAGCAAAAGCACAATATCCAGTATCCAATCAATACCACACAGGAAAAGAGGCATAAATGAGAGATAACAGAATTAGCAAACAGAAAAGGTGATGAGGAGAGAAATGAGGTTGTTGTTTTTTAGATGGAACACTTAGAGATGAAAAATTAAGTACCTGAAATAAAATATATACACTGGATATGATTAACAGCAAATTCGGAGCTGCAAGGAAAAGGGAGCGTGCATTTGAAGACATGCAATAGCAATTATCCAAAATGAAGCATGGAGAAAAAATTAAAAATTGGGGGTTGGGTGGAGAAATATATCACTGACCTCTGGGATAATACCAAGTTGTCATAATTTGTATGTGTCATAATTTGTATGTAGAGGAAAGCCAAGAGTACTGAGGAAAGAAAAACCCTTGAAGAAATAGTGGCTTAAAATCTGCCAAAGTTGGTAAATTCTACTTAGTTTTAAATTCATGGTATCTCTGAGAAAATTCTATTTTCCAGTGATTGATAAACCTAACACTTGAGGAGACAAAAAACCAAAAATTCAAAGCTAGTACTGAGAAATCAAACGCAATGTCTTAACTATGTTTCTGAGAGAGAGAGAGAGAGAGAGAGAGAGAGAGAGAGGGAGGAAAAAAATAATTAAGAGCCATAAGAAGTGAATTAAGGTTGAAATGTCATGTGGTACTTTTGCCTGAATTCTGAATTTCCTTGTTCTCATCGATCTAAATCAGGCCCTAATGATATTTAAATGAAGCTACTTGTAATTCCCATAATAGGCAAACAGAAGGGAGGTTAAAATAATTCTATTATTTCACAATGATGAAACAGATTGAATATTTCAATTATTCTACTTATTATAGTACACATAGAACAATGCACTGTAATCTGCTTCGATATATATAGGCTCTTTAACCACACCACACTGGGACTAATACACTCCATTTGGTTGAGCTTCACTCGCTGATTCAGTGTTGGAATAAAGTACTTCACAGATTAGCTTAGTCTGCAGCACTTAAAGGTCAGGATTTATTGTAATGTAAATCACAAAGCAATTTTATCTTGACAGAGATTACATACTGTTACAATATTTCTCGCTGAATCTAGTGATGCGTTTGCTTTTTCTTTGCAACTGCTGTGCAAATTGGACCGTAGCCCAGAAAAGAAAAAGAGATGGCAGGCTGCTTTGGCTTTTTAGAAACAACTTAATTCTCTTCATTTTTCAAAGTTCCACAAGAAAAAAAAAAACTCTGAAAATACACATAAAATCATACATAAATACTTGTAAATCTTTACAAACCATAAGCTCAAGTGCACACAGATATCTGCAAATGACCATCTATCAAATATTTTGATGTGTTTTAGGAAAAAGTGTAATTTAATTGCTAAGGGCTGACCGCTAATCATTCTTCCTCGGGTGTCTTGATAGATTAGCTAAATTGTCTCCATTTTACAAACAGAATAAGAAACATTTGCGGCTGATAAAAGACATCACAAACAAAAAGAAAACAAAGTATCAACCACCTTGGTGAAGATTAGAAGTCCATTGCTGTCAGTGGACTTTGTAAAAAATATTAAGTGGTAGAGCGACAACGCCTTCTCAATTTTTCTTTCTTTGGAGACTGCACTTAAACTAGAAAAGTATTGGTACCAGAAATCAGAAATTCCTTTTTGATTACCAGGGAATTAAGTGAGTTATTCAAACAGTTTGAGGAGTCATTATTCCTGAAAGACAAGACAAAATGGTTTCTACCCTAAATTATGTCTCTCAAAAAATAAACACAAATAAAACGTCCCCACAAAGTTTAAACCAGAGTATGTATTAAATTTTGCCAAGTATTGTCAATTCTTCATATATAGTTTACATTAATAACGCATAAAAATGGTGGTAAAGCCCCAAACTCACCAGAAAATGTATCCATGGCTAGACGCACCTGGATGGCTCAGTCAGTTGAGCGTCCAACTTCAGCTCCGGTCATGATCTTGCAGTTCCTGAGTTTGAGCCTCACATCAGGCTCTGTGCTGACAGCTCAGAGCCTGGAGCCTACTTCAGATTCTGTGTCTCCCTCTCTCTCTGCTCCTCCCCTGCTTGTGCTCTGTTTCTTTCTCAAAAATAAACATTAAAAAAAATGTATCTGTGGCTAATCTTCAAGTGCAGTTACTCTATTTCTATTCCCCTCACCTGGGCCACAATTGGATATTTACCTTAACTCCAACTCTTACAAAGCACCTTTCCTGGAATGAAAGGGGATGTATTATAATACTGTTTATCCAAATCCTGAGAAGCCCGTTCTTCCATGCTACCAGCTGTATCCTATCAAGGAGGGTTTCCCACCTGTCAATCAGCCTTCCAGTCATTCCAGGTCAACCTTCCTATATCTGTAATGCAATTTTAGTTTGATTCATCTTCTTTAAATTAATTCAAATGTTGGTCTACATGAACTTATTTTTAAAAATTTACTTCCAAATTTATAGATTTGACTTGATAGTTTAAAAAAATTAATGTTTGCTGTATACCACTTGAAATAGTCTCATGTGCCAGCTGTTGTCTATGTAGCACATTTGGGGAAATACAAGCTATACAAAGACTTATGAAAATAAGAGAGGAGTGGTAGAAGTCCAACTTGTATGTGGGCAATAAATGATATTCTTATTCATAAAACGCAGGAATCCATCTCCATAATTACATGTACAATTAGGCACAGGCACTTGACATCTGAAAGTTCTTTGTACATAGACCAATCACACATCTTGCTTTGCTTGGGACAGTGCCAGTTTATGTCTCTTGTCCTGAAGCTCCCTCTCAAAAATGTCCTGGTTTGCATCATACCCAAAAGGGTGGAGCAAATCATCCCCAGAAAACCAGAAGGTCAGAGATACTTCTCATTGATGCACTCTTGTCTTCTATAGACAGCCCTTCAGCTCTTCCAGACATGTTCTTTTCATCTTCATAGCAACCCTGTGAGTTAGTAGTATGTAGAAATTACACATGGGGGAACAGGTGTAGGGAGGTTTAACGGCTCAAGGTTCATACAGTTATTACGCGACACAACTAGGATTCACATCCAGGTCTCTGCTCCACCTGAAGGGATCCCTTCTAGGGGATTAGGAGGTCTTGGGTGGTGGGGAGAAAAGGAAAAGGGTGGGGTTTGGGAGGCGGAAACATCCTGAGAAGCAGCCCACTCCTTTTCATATTTGATTTTAAAAGATTAGAGCAAGAAACAGGTCTGTACTGTTGCCACATTCCCATTTCATAAGAACTCGTTTTCCCTTAAAGCCGTATTATACATACTGGTTATATTGCCAGGATTAGAGTGTTTGCTTCGGCAGCACACATACTAGATATGGGGGGGGGGGGGGGGGGATTGCCAGGATTATAACCAACAGACCTTGTGAATTTAACGGACAGCTGTGTTCTGCCCTGAAAATCTAACCAAACTCTTAGTTACACGTTAAAATTTCTAACTCAGTCTTCTTTTCTGGTGCTGAAAAGAAAAGAAAGAGAGGAAAAGGAGACATCCCTGTGAGAAGATACGAAGAAAAGGGAAGGACGGGTAACGAAACAGCCTGCCGTTTCCGTCCGACCCTCCCTCCTCCGGCACCGCTGCGCTGCCAAACACATCTCCCCTCCCAGCTCGCGTGCGGGAGGGCCAAAAGCTTTACATTACACCACTGGTTTACACCCTGAGGAACGGCGCGTGAGCTGCAAAATACACTTTGAAGCAACTTTCTAAAAGGCACATCTATATTTACCAATGTGTTCCACATGATTAAACTGTGAAATTTGTCTCCAGTTTGGCAATACCTTTGAGAGATGTTGTGAGGTTTAGAAAGAAAATGCCTGCGAAGTGCCTTAAGTTTCATGAAAGGAAAGCACCATATACATCCAAAGGTGCTACTCTAGCCTTGGTTCTATATTGGTGCAACAGCAAATAATATAGCGTAAGTTATGATGTCACAATGTTGTCATGCAACATCATACACAGTGAGAGCAAGAAAAATCTGCTTGTAGAATGCCTCTTTTCCCCTCCTCTTCTGCGCGTTAAAGCATATGGTATCCAAAACTAGTTCACAGTGAACTTCATTTCTGCCACTGCTGTAAATGAAGTTTCTTTTCAGGCAGATGTCAGTGCTAAAACTTTGGAGTTCATAAATACCAAATTTACATAAAATCTATACGGTTTTTTTTTTTTAAGGCTTTCTTGGTTGGTGTAGGCTGATTGGCTAGGATACATAGGTCACTTATTTCTTCCTGAAATGATTATACATTTCCAAATTCACTAATTTGAAAAACAATCATTACGAGGAGGGCACAATGACATTCCTTAAGGCTTCTCTGGCTGTAAATGTCATGTGCCAGGTTGAAAGAGAGGCAAAAAGTAGGAAGTTGATTGAGATATTCTTGGATTCTTAATTTAGATCTATGATCCCAAACTACTGATCACCATTTATTGCGAAAAGCATCATTTGTAGATAAAGAAATGAAACATACAGACACTTCATTCCCTGAAAACATCACCAAAATAACCTGTTCATAAAGCAAGTGAGTTTATTGTTTGCCACAGTGAGACCACTACTTTGGCAAGAATCTTGGTGGAGTTTCAGAAGAGGAAAAGTAAAGATCAGACATGTATAAGATTTGAGGAGTTTGGTTTAAGATGGATTTTCTGGTGTGAGAAGAGGGGTTTCATTATGATTGGGCAAGTCTGTGATCTAATATTGGGCAACTCTGTGATCTAATAGTTTAAGATCAGTAGACACGAAAGGGAAGAGGTTTTTAAAAAAGGCTTCAAAGTAATTTTAAGAGTAAACAGCTTTTTAATGTTGCTTTATTTGAGTAATCTAATAACAGTTTAAAGGATATTCCAGAACTTTCTGAAATGAACTATAAAGTTATTAGCAACTTGATCTTCCCAGGCAACTTTCTGAAATAGTAAAATCAGGTTGATGAAAAGAGTGGAATAATAGAGTCATCTTAATGAAGCATCTGAGGTTTTTTTCATTTATTATTATTTAATCTACATCCAAGTTAATTAGCGTATGGTGCAATAATGATTTCAGGAGTAGATTCTTTAGTCCCCTTACCCATTTATGAAGCATCTGAATTTCAAAGTCATGGTAATATAAACCATAAGCTGTTATAGGTATAGATGGTCTTGTTTTTCAACATCTTTAATCACTAGTGTTACTGAAATTCTACTGGAAAATCTCTGGACATCAAGGGCAGCTCCTTTTCTGAAAAAAAGACCCCACTGTAAACCACCAAAGCAGGCAAAGGCTTCCTCTCAAAGACCACCTTCCTTTACCTTGTTTCATTGAGGTCCACATTCAGATTGATCCATTTTTTCTTAAAGAAGTTACTGCCTTATATAAGATCACAGTCAATTCTTATATTAGATACTATCCCTTTTTTTACATGACCTAATATAACTCTGTGTACACGATATAGTTATAACACTTTGAGGATAAACCTGCAGTTCTTTGGAAACCCCTCATTGTTATTGCTGTAATAAAAATCCTGATCATATCTCTATTCTGTTTAAAACTTTTTATTAAGTCTTCGTCCTCCAGATGATGTTTAAACTTCCTAACATGCCTCTTGAGCCAGAATTCTCTCTGCTCCTCTCTCATCTCACCGCATCTAGGAATACATACTTGAATTCTATATGCCAATTGCATTAAACTACTTGCAACTTCAGAATATACCTGGCTGTCTTCCCTCACTAGAAGGTCTTCTCCATGCAGAGCCATGTCTATTTCCTAATTGTCCATTTATTTGCTACCCTGTTCCTCTCTGTTAGTAAGCAACTTGAGGGCAAGTACTCTGCCTTAGCTTATTTTCTGGGAAACAGAGGCCAGTCAAGATATCTTTTCAATAGGTAGTCAGTGAATGGATAGATCAACTTTTATGATTGTGACCAAAAAAATCATAAAATGATGAGATCTCAAAAATTCATTTGATAGATCCTAAACAATGAAGAGGAATTCTTTTGTATAGTCTTATTAAACATTATTAACATTTTAAATGTTCGTTTCTTCATTTTTGAGGGAGACAGAGCCTGTGAGCAAGGGAGGGGCAGAGAGAGAGGAGGAGAGAGAGAATCCCAAGCAGGCTCCACAGTGTCAGTGCAGAATCCAATACATGGCTTGAATTCACAAACCAGGAGATCATGACCTGAGCTGAAGTCGGTCTTCAAATGATTGAGCCACTCAGGTGCCTTGAGAAATTCTTAAGGTGTTAGTTCCAAATCAACAGTAAAATTTAAGAGAATTAAAATTAAGGTTTACACAAACCAGATATTGGGGAGGTTTTATTTATTTATGTTATTTTAATAGGTAATGCAGTTAGTTACATAGTTTAAAAATCAAGAAGTATACAGTGTATTGCACAAGCCAACTTAATAAAAATTTAAAAGTATGAGAATGCATTTGGTTGTGAGTCTGTGGAAAGGCATGCACCCTCATACATTACTGGTAAACTTTTTTGGAGGGGAATTTGACAATGTCTAATAAGACTATTTATGTGTTTGCCTTTTGACCCAGTTATTTCACTTCTAGGAATTTACCCTGAAGATACACTTAGAACAATAGAAAAATACATATGTACAGGGCTATTCACTTGCAGCATTGTTTATAATTGTGAAATACTAGAAAAAACTTAAAGGCCCATAAATATAATGGTGATGAATAAACCATGCTACATCCACAGAGAATTATGCAGCTATTAAAAAATAAAAATCTTTATGAACTGATACGGAGTGATATCCATAATACATGGTTAAGAGAAAAGAGCAAAATGCAAAGAGTATCTACAATATTTTGCCATTCGTGTAAGAAAAAGAAAAGGGAAATATACATATATCTGCTAGTTTTAGCAAAAAGACACATAGAAGGATAAACTAGAAATGAATGCGATTGGGTGGCTGCAGGGGTAGGAACAGAATGGAAGGAATGGAGGAAAAGGGGCAGGTGAAACGGAAGAGTGGGATTATCTCTAAGGATATCTTCACACACAATTCTGCCTTTTAGAACAATGACATTGTTTCACATACACAAAATACAAATAAATGTTAAAAATTAAGTGGGATTTGGAGAAAGTCAGAATGGAAATATAAACAGCAACAAATAAGCCTAATTCTATTAGAAATTAATAACATAACCCTGTTGAAGGAGACAAAGAAAAAAAGAACTAACCTAAGTCATTGTTGGTAACATTTTTAATATGTATTTTAACTCTCTTTAAAGACAAAATTAACTGCTAAAAACACTATAAGTAATTAATAAGTTATTCTGAAACTGTATCTATTCTAGGATTGAACAAATCAATATACTGTGGACAATAAGAGCCAGTATCTGTCTCACTTTTAGGGAAAGAGTGTACAAATCATGAAAGGTGGAAGGCTGGAATGGACTCCGTGGTGATGGACTGGAACTGGAGATGTTGGTATGAATCATGGTTTTTATTATACAGAGTGATGAGGAAAGAGAGAGGAAGAATGTGTTTCCCTGTTATGCCCATTGATAGGGTCTAGAAGCAATGATACCTGAGTTGTAATGAACACGTCTAGCCTCCAGATCTTGGTTTCTAAATAAGACATAAATAAAAGGAACCATGACTCCTTGGAGAAATGGCTGAATCCAGGGCTGGAGCAGAGGAAATTCCATATGGGTATGGGACATCTAATGGAACCAGAAAATATGGAAGTGTGCATAACTAACACACACACACAGGTACACACACAAATCACACAAAGCCTAAATTAAATAAAAAAGGAAAATATATGAATTTTTTAAAAAGTCACTGGTGGCAAGGGAAAATATGGAGAAAAATAGCTGAAATATTCAAATTAGATGACTAAAATTAATTAATTAATCTTTGAGTTTTTTATTTTACTTTGTCTAGGCACACAGATCCAGCGTCCCCACTCACTTATTAAAGAGTGTTTAGGGGCACCTGGGTGGCTCAGTCGATTAAGCATCCAGCTTCCGGCTTCTGCTCAGGTCATGATCTCATGGTTCGTGGGTTCAAGCCCCACATCAGGCTGTGTGCTGACAGCTAGCTCAGAGCCTGGAGCCTGCTTCAGATGCTTTGTCTCCCTCTCTCTCTGACCCTCCGTCGCTCATGCCGTCTCTCTTTGTCTCTCAAAAATTAAAAAAAATTAAAATAAAAAAAGAGTGTTTAGAATCAAAGTATAAGCTATAATTTATATCATGTGCTCTAATATCATAAGCAGGACAAAGGAAACATTCCATGTGCTTGATCATTTTAATCTTTCTTCTCTTTGTCTGTTATAATCATTACAAAGAAAGATTAAATACTGCATACTTCAACTCTATTCTCAAGAATAATTTCCAAAACGAAAAGTAAGGTCCAGTTTTATGTCTTATGAATTTACAGTAGAGATTAGTAAATAACTATAGATAACATTCCTTTGCCCTCCCTGGGTTGCCCTGGAGATCAGCGGAAGGGATGTAATTCAGGTTGCCAATATCAGCTTCAGGTGATGCTTTTATTTTATGTAAAAGTTAACTATTCTTCAGAGAATTACATTAGCATATATTCATGCTAATGGTGGGTATTCTGACAATGAGTCACTGCCTGGATCAGCTCTTCTAAAGTTGCTCTGAATGTTATTTAAATCTATTTTTATTTACCTTTCCATCCCTTTATCATGTCTCTCTACTAGTGAAGCCAAGGCACCCAAATTTATCTTAAAATTTCCTCCTTTGCACCTCCTAAAGCATGTATTATGGTATTTGCTTCAAGGAGATACAGTTTAAGTATGAGACTCATTATCTTGCAACTTCGAATCATGCTTTTCTTACAAAGAAGAGATCAATATTACAAACTGAATTGAAAGGACAACCAATTAATGGAGTTTTTTTGGCTTTACTTATCTTCAAACTGCTATGAGAAAAAAGTGAACACAAATTATAATTTGAAAATAATAAATACCTTAAGTTAAGTTAAAATAATCAAAGTATTTTTGTAGTGACCAGAATTTCTCTAAAAAAAAAAAAAGAAAGAAATGTAAGCATCTCTTTCTTTCATCCTTACAAATTACCTTATAATGTAGGAATTATCCCATTTAATAGATTGAGGCTCAGAGAATTTATTACATTCTCTCACAGTCAAATGCCACTAATATTTGGCAGAACTGGAAATCACAATTCAGTGTGATTTCAAAGCCAATGATCTAACTGTACCGCGCGCGTGCGCGCACACACACACACACACACACACACACACACACACCCCCTAATAAAATCCGAAAAAGATAAAATCAAAATAGTTGAGTGAAGTTTCAATTATGTTAAAACTAAAAACAGAGCATGAGAGGCAAAAAAACAATCTTAGATAAAATACCAACACAAATAGAACTGGACTAGAAGGAAAAGGACCTTGGCTTTCGACTTTTTCTCACACAATACCTCTCCACTCTTCTAATACCTGGCTCATTAAAACCAGTCATTAAGTATTCATTGCTCACTCACTGTCTAACTAAAGGGTACAAATAGAATCTTTAAAACAAAAATCAATCAACCCACCATATGATAATAAAATTTCAATTAGCTAGACCAATTAGGAGATTGTTTAATATAATCTTTGGTTAACTAATCGTGAATAGAAGATCCTTTTTGTAGATTCAACTTTGCTACTGGACATCTTTCTAAAACTATTTTACTAAGCAGAGCAAATTTTATAGTACAGAAGATTACTCAAGAACTTGCTACAGTAGATTCTGGGGCTCTATCTTAAGAGACTATATTTGAATTTGGTATGTATGTACATAATTCTGGAGTGATTCTCATTCTGATCTTAAAATGAAACTGAGAAGCATTAAGTAAAGGATATAGAACATAATAAAGCCTTTTTTGATGACAAGACATGACAACACCTCAGCCATCATCCTGACCACTTACCATTTTTTTCTAAATCCCTGATGTTAAAGATACAGAATCCTAGGTAAGAATCTAAGAGCCAATAAACCCTAGCTTTTATCTTTGTCCTTTAAAGAAAGTATATTTTAAAAATCTAAACTGAGGTTAGTTGCCTTCTGGTAAACTGAGGTTTTAAGATTTTCATTAGTCAGAATTATGTGACATGAAATACAAAGTAGCAATTGGGATTACTAAAAGCAATGTTCATGATACATCATTCTTCAGGTTTTATCAAAAATATATGCAAGCAATACACATGGTGTACATCAGAACCACTATTTCACACCTTCCTATTTGAGTGGATCATAGGCTTAGCTTATTCATGGTTACAACAAACAGTGCATGATCAGTAGCCGTGGTTGCTAATAGGTATTTTAAGAATTAATGTATAAGTGGAACAGTTTAAAATATATATTAAACAACTGGCACCAGAATTCTTCTTAGAGAGAGGAAGAATATTTGTTTAGGAAAATATCCTGCTGACCCATTTGGGTGGGAATATTCAGGTCAGAAGGAACAAAAAGAAAGAAAGGGAGGACTGAATTTCTCTGCATGAAAAACATAAGAAATTTGGGACAGGGGCTGTTCCTTAAGAGTGGAGGAATAATGGCGAAGGATAAACAGTATCGCATGGGTATCTTGCTACAGAGTACCAGTTATAAGAAATAGCCAAGTTTTTTTTCCCTTTTACATACAGCAGTGTTTAATGGAGCGCCTGGGTGGCTCAGTCAGTTAAGCGTCCAACTATGGCTGTCATTATCTCACGGTTCATGGGTTCGAGCCCCGCATTGGGCTCTGTGCAGACTGCTAGCTCAGAGCCTGGAGCCTGCTTCAGATTCTGTGTCTCTTTTTCTCTCTACCATTCCTCTGTTCACGCTTTGTCTCTCTCTGTCTCTCAAAAAAAATAAATGTAAAAAAAAAAAAAAGTATAGCAGTGTTTAATACAATTTAAGGTTATCTGGCTTAGATATAACTTATTTTAATCTCTCCAAACATTCACTGAAGGCTGCTCTACTCTAAATGAAACTTACACTTTTCCTTTTAATCTTTTCTGAATTGTTCTATTTTAATGTCTACATATATATTCATAAATATGAAGCAATATTCAAGTACTTTCTGAGCTCTTTATTATTTATTATCTCATTTAATCTTCAGAACAATTATATAAAGTAGGTACTACTATTAAGTCCATTTTACAGATGAGGAAGCTGAATTCTAGAGAGGCTAAATAACTTACCTAAGATTACACAGCTAGTGAGTTGATGAAGCCAGAATTCAAACACACTTCCTCATGCTCTTAACCTTTCCCGGTTCAAAAATGTTTGGAGCTAAACAGGTTCATCTATCCATAGATACACACATAAAATAGAGACATTTAGTCTCTATTTAAACAAAACACATTTTTATAAAATAGGAATATTCAAAATATGAACAATATGCAAAATATGGATAATATTGCTATATTACTATCAGTTTAAAAATATTTTTAAATCACTAAAAGTAAAAGCACAGTAATAATTAATTCTGGGTTGGGGCACCTGGGTGGTCATTCAGTTGAGCAACTAACTCAGTTTCAGCTCGGGTCATAGGATGGAGCCTTCCTTACAGTGCTCTCTCCCTCTTCCCCTCTGCCCTGCTCATGCTATCTCTTTCTCTCTATATACAAAATTAAACAAAAAGTAATAATAATAAATTCTGGATATTGAATTCCCACTCTTAAGCATTTTTTAGTGTTATTTTTATTTTTATTTTTGAGAGAGAGAGAGTGTGTAAGCTGGGGAGGGTCAGAGAGAGAGGAAGACACAGAACCCGAAGACAGGTCCCAGACTCTGAGCTGTCAGCACAGAGCCTGATGCGGGGTTCAAACCCATGAACCATGAGATCATGACTTGAGCCCAAGTTGGACGCTTAACCGCCTGAGCCACCCAGGCGCCCCTCAGCATTTTCACTTCTACCATATTATCATCCTTGAAAAGTTAATCACTGATCAATCCACTAACAACTAATCATCGGTTAAGCACTAGGGTATCATCTCTGTACTGGTTTAAAAATATCTCCAGAAATTTTTGACACTCCTCCGTCCAAAAGGTGGATCCTAATTCCCCTCCTCTTAAATGTGGGCTGGACTTAGAGACTTACTTTTAATGGGATCAAAGTCATCATGTATGAGTAGGTCATAAAAGTCTTTGCAGCTTCCTTTTGCTCTGGGAAAGCCTGCTGCCATGACATGAGGGCACTGCAGGCAGCCCTATGAAGAGATCTATGTAACGAGCAACTGGAGCCTCCGGCCAACAGTCACATGTGTGAGACACCTAGAGGGCGGATCTTCCAGTCCCAGCAAGCCTTTGAATGACTGCAGCCCTACCTAATGTCTTGACTGCAACCCCGTGAGAGGCTTCAAGACCTACCCACCCAATAAAGGCACTCCCGGCTTCCTGAGCCCACAGAAACTATGTAAGATAGTACTTATTGTTTTAAGTCATCAAATTTGTTACAATAGCAATGGTTAAGTAATACACTCCCCATTTCAGTGATTATCAAAAGGTGGCCCCAAGACCAGCAGCATCAGCATTTCCTAGGTACTTCTTAGAAATGCAAGTTCTCAGGCTCCACACTAGACTTAGTAAATAGGGAACTCTGGGGTTGAGAGGCTGCAATTTGTGTTTAAAGCCCTCTAGATGATTATAATGCCTACTCACACTAAAGTTTGAGAACCATTATGCTAAGTCTTTAGTAATTTGGCTAACAGTTAACCTCAAACCTCCTTAATACTAGCCCCAACTCCTACTTCCCAAGAAACCTATACTTCTTTTTGGAATATAGTATAATATTACCATCAGATTGTAGACAACCTCTTTCTCATGACAAAATGTCAGTTCTGAAAGGGCAGAGACTGCCTATCTCTACATTGTGCCTAGCACATAATAAATGTTCAATAAATATTAGTTGGATAACTACAACAATGACTAAATACATAATCATTATTTAGTAAAGAGTAAAGTAAAATCTTATCTTTTTTCTTTCCCATTTATCATCATTTGAACTTGAACTCTTTCAAAGTGACTTCAGCTAAGAACATCTGTTTGTTATGGTATCCATGGAGATGAGATGCTTGTAGTACATAAAAGTATAGATTAAAATGACTAAGCCTGACTTTACAACATATGCTCACTTAGGTGGTTTGTAAAGTTGTTCAACACAAACTGATAATCCATCAATTACCAGCCATGACAGCATGACAGCATGTCCCCCTAGTTATATGGTCCTTAGTGAGGGCTGTTGGAATAGCCAAAGAGGATTTGAGGAACCAGGCAAATGCTAAACTTTGCCTGACATTTGTTCTTATCATTCTTTCTAAAACATGTATTATTTATAATATCGTACCTCTAGTTGATTATATGAGTATACAAAAACTAACAGGTAGTGATATGAAGCCTTCAAAATAAGACAGTTTGTAATATTAATTCTGTAGCATTTTTAATTAGCTAAATGAAAAAAGTCTGTATTCAAATGATTTGGGGTTATAAAGTTAAACAATTTTCATTACTACTGGACATTTCAGAGCTTTTGATATACTAATGTGAAATGTGAATTTTCAAGAAGTGAAGGTAGTGAACAATTCTATTACATGTAGCATAGAACCTTTGGGAGGAGCAGCTTACAAAGCTAATACTTTAGAAAACACTGCCCTAGTGTAAATCTTTAATAATTTCTTTACTTCCCTGAATTTGAAATTTAAAGTGTATTGTTTGGTTTATAAAATATCTCTTCTGGTGATATTTAAATAATTTAAATCAGTATTTCATATACTTCCTATAAACTTCACTCAATACCATTCTCATCTGCATGTCATTATATATTCATTGATATTATGATTGGGTACAAAGTAATTTTTTTATTATAACAACTTTGTTGTTAAAATGACATGCCCCAAATCACATATTTTCTCTATATATTAACCTAAAAAAAACCATACAGAAATATTTTAACAACTACAACAGCTCAAAGGGACAATTATATAAAATGACTGTGTTAGTTGTATCTTTTGGGAGTATACTAATAACTTAATTGTACTAATAATACACTAGGGCAATGATTTCCAAAAGTACTTAGGAAGTTAGGTACTAGGGCAATGGTTTCCAAAGGTGCCCCAACTTCTGCAGCCTATACATTGTAGGTTGTCAGCCTCCTTCTCTGAGAACAAGTACCCCACCCCATCCAGAGATGGATCAGTGAACCAATGTGGTACTCAGGAACCTGTTGCCATAGGCTACAAGTAATTGGGCCAGATCTGGGTACTACATTAAAGCTTGTCCAATCAGATTCTGTTTCCAGGAAGTTGTATTTAGGATTAAACAATTCTAGTTTGTCTCTGCTGGTGATAATAACTGAGTCCATATACAGTTGGGAACTTTGGGGTTTTATTTAGATGAAAAAGAAAACTTTACACTGTCTAAATGAACCAGAAAAAAATCAATCTACGTATAAAACCAATAAAGCATACACACCAAGGGAAGTGTGTATGATCTTAGAAAGGTGCTTCCTAATTATCTGTTTTACAAAAGTATGGCACTTGTTTATATTGGATACTTAGCAGAATTAACAAGGAGAAGTTCCTTCCATTTGTAACCACTTACCTAAAATACAAAATATGTGTTACAAAGTAGTAGATAAATTGTGAGTCAAAGAATTATAATTTAGAAGCTTCTACTTTAGCATAAATAAAAATAAGTAAACAAAGAAAATACTAAGCAGTCTCCATTCTTCAAGGTCAAAGTTTCCAAGATCCTTTACCCACATCTAAAGCAATGGCCCTATTTTTGTAGATGGTTTTGTCACTGAGCCACAAAAGAACTCACATGCTGTTCTCTGACCCTCTATGGACAGATCTGATTATAGGTAATGGGCTCTTTGTAAGGAAAAACTCACTTCTGTGTGTTTTTCTTTTACTCTCAAATTGCTACCACACTCACAATACTTCGGACACCCAATGTATAGAGGTGGTTTTTTTCCTCATATCAAGCAATTTTCTGTGATTCCAGCTATGTGTCCTATAATTCAATTCAATTCTGACTCTAACTAGAGTTAGTGCAGACCTCACAGGTTAAGAGGTCAGTCCTACAATACTGCCCCCAACTTTAGATGCCAATTTTAAGTAGTAGGTTCCCAGGTTGCTTACAACTTCCATCCAACTTAGCTACATATTAGAGGTTCCCATGATCCCCCTCCTCAGATTCAATCATTTGCTAGAACAGCTCACAGAACTCAGAGAAACACATAGGTCTACCAGTTTATAATATGATAAAGGATACCATTTAAAAATATAGATAAACAGTCAGATGAAGAGATACATAAGACAAGATCTGAAAAGGTCTTGACCATAGGAGATTCAGTCTCCATGAAGACATACCACCTTCCAGCAGTACTGTGTTTGCCAACCCAGAAGCTCTGTGAACCCTGTACTATGGTGTCTTCACATAGGCATGATGAAATACTGTTTCCAGCCTCTCTCCTGTCTCCAGAGAATGAAAGGTGGTGCTAAAAGTCTCAAACTTCAAATCATAACATGGTCTTTTCGGTGACCAGCCCCACCCAGGAGTCCATCTGGAGTCAACTCATTAGAACAAGACATTCCTATTATGCAGGAAATTCTAAGGAATTTAGGAGCTCTGTGGCAGACACTCTTATTGCTCAGGAGATTACAAAGGTCCTTAAGAGCTCTGTGTAAGAAGCCAGGGTGAAAGATCAATATTAGGACAAAAAGGCTCTCCTAGTACCCCATTTATAAGGGTTTCAAGAGCTCTGTGTCAGGAACAGGGGTTGGGGGTAGAGACTAATATATATGTTTTTATTGTTTTACAGCCATGCTGGAACAAGCCCCACCATCTTATGAACTGCTTTTGACAGATATGGCTCACAGAGAAAGCTAAAGTTAAAACCTACAGACCTTCTTTGCTCTAGAAGGGGTAGATACTGAAAGTATAAATGACTTAATGTCTGAAATTTCAACTCCTTCTGACTCATTAGTGTATGATAACAATTTGGGTTTAAAAAATCAGATAATTCACTGGCATCTAAACTTGAAAGACAAACTATGCAGTGAGCAATCTGTGGATGGAAATCTGTGTGGTTAAGATAACTACATATCATAGTTTTTGTTTACCTTTTTTTTTAGTTCAATGGGACTGGACTATGGTGTGATAATTAACAACTTCTAAAATGTAGCAACTTAAACCATTTAATACTTTTCTCACTAAATATGAAAGGAGGAACACAGGAGATTTCAATACTATCATGAAGTCCCTAAGAAACCCAGGCTGTAGGGGTGTCCGGGTGGCTCAGGTCATGATCTCATGGTTCATGAGTTCAAGTCCCACGTCAGGTTCTGTGCTGACAGCTCAAAGCCTGGAGCCTGCTTTGGATTCTGTGTCTCCCTCTCTCTCTGCCCCTCTCCGCCCTCTCATAAATAAATAAATAAATAAATAGATAGATAAATAAATAAAGGAAGGAAGGAAGGAAGGAAGGAGGGAGGAAGGAAGGAAAGAAACAAAACTCAGGCTGTAGAAGCTCCATCTTAACACAGAGTTTCATGACCGTCACAACAGGGAAACACCATGAAGTACAGACAGGCTTTTACTACTGCAACCTCCGGCTGATACATAGCACTTCTGCTCAGATTTCATTAGCCAAAACATGTGACATAGTCCACCAGAGTGAGACTTTCAATCCTTCCATTGCCTAGAAGCAGAATGGAAAATTTGTGAACACATTATGACATATTTTGCATTTGGGCACCTGACAATTCACATTACTTAGTAAGAAGTTGGAAAACACTAGGGCTCCATCCATGGTTTCTTCTCACTTAATGGCTCAGTTCTGGGCCAAATATTTCTACTCAGACCCAGCACCTCAAACATTTCTGAACTAGTTTTTTATGATACAGAGGGATCCACTACGGGATTCTGGCACAGGAACTAGCAATCTTTCAAATATCAGCAGAAGACAATTTGTGTAAGCAAGGGAAATAGTGAGGATTTGCTTTTTACAAATATCTCCTACCCCAAAATTTCATCAGTTTTGCATCTTTAGATTAAAAGGGTATTAAAAAAACATAATTAAAAAGGTAATGTATGCTCAAAAATTTCAAAAAGGACAGAAAAAAATCAAGATGATGAAAAGTACTCCTTTTTACTAGCTAGAAATATCCATTTCTTAGTATAGAGAATTTCAAAACATATGCAAAAATACCTAAGCATTTAATAATGACACAATGGGAATTAACATGCATCAATCTTTGTGCAAATCTCTAAGTATTTATCAGATTGGATTAATACAAATATATTAACAATCAAAAAATGTGGAAACTTTTTAAAGTCCTTAACGCATATTGCTCACTTGTGAAATCCACAAGGTGAAGGACTTTATCTTATTTGCTTCTGGGTCAGCAGAGCCAGAAAACTGACTGGCACATGGTAGACATTCACCAAGAATGTGCCAAATGAATGAATTACTATATTGCCACAGGGCTTTCCAAAATAAGCTATACATTCAAATACAATTATTCCCACAGAAAGTTAAGTCTATCGCTTGTCACCATCTTGGTCTGATTCATTATTTAGCTAATTTATTTCTTCCTGTTACTTTGTAAAGGAATAGGTATATTTAATGAGACTGATTTCCTGGTAAGTAGTACATATGAGAAGGATACAAATTTACCTTCCCTCCAATTCCTCCCCAGATTTCCTTGGAACCTTAGCATTCAACAATGCTTTAGACTCTTGCGGCAAGAAAAAAATATATACTCAATGGGTTGAAAATATTTATATTCTCCTAAGAATATAATAGGAAACAGGTGCTTATACGGGAATATAGGTAATAAAAGTAACTAGTGTGTGTGTGTGTGTATGCGTGTGTGTGCATGTGCACAAGCAAGCCTGATAATGGCTACATTAACATCAATTACATTTTGTCTCAGATTTAAAAATTTTCATATTCCACAAATTAATCTACAACAAAATGCATGTATTGTTTCCCACACAGTCCTATGACTCCAGAACAGTCTGACAAATTCTTTAACCTGCTTGGCTCACTTTTTTCTAATAATGCAAATGAAGTACACATGTAGTATTCTTGTATACTTGTATACAAAGTACTTTGATATAGAGCTTCTATATCTCTGTTCCTAAATTAAGGCCTTTCACAGAGCTTTTAATAACACAGTCCCACACTTCTAGAATTACAGGCAAAGTTAAAAGTCACTCCTCCTTTGCCTTTCAACAAATTCCAGTTGTCTTCTCTGTGTACATGTAAATTCTACTAATGCTAATGGAAGCGATGCACGTGCATACGGCGTGAAATGTATCTCTAAATCACACTTTAATCTTTAGCTACATAACTCTGGCGCTTGTTCAAATGATACATGTGCCTCAAATACACTCTGTATGTCTGTTATTTCTTGTCTGAATATTAAAATTTTCTCAAGTATTTTTAGTAGCTATTACAACACTTTGGCCAACAAATTTTCTTTTTATTGTTATACATGTGTTGAGTTTTAACTGGGTGCTCGATGAGACCATAAACATTTATGATTTACTGTAATACAATTAGAATGTAAATTCAACTCCTGACCAGGTTATATTTGTTTTTAAAAATGAAAATTTTCTGTTGTTTTCCACCTGGTTAAACATATGTAGTAAAGAAAAACATAATGCAAACAAAATAAATATAAGTAACCTGGCTGCTTGTTTCTGTATTGAATCATGGTTATCTTTACAGAGTAAAAAAAAAAAAAAACATTTTAACACATGCATTTTTAAAAACCCAGTTAAATGACATATACTTGGTTTACTTACACTAAAAATATTTTATTAACCATTTTAACTTTTTAAAGTGGCCAGATAAATAATTTACACCACTTTCTATCCTAATTGATGTTCTGTAAATTGATGTTCATCTAGTCTAGCAATTAGCACTTTCTCAAGAGGATCCTATCCATCTCCATCTTCACATTCTTTCTTTGTTTTTCCACTTTTCCAGAATGTTTCCTCAAAAGGTGAGAAAAGAAAGATAATCCTGAAATATGTAAAATACAGCAAGGCCAAAATTTGAATGCTTTTAGATGAGGAAAATGATCATTTTTCTCCTTAACTGTTCTCTTATTCTGGAGCCACATTCCTACAGTTGAGAGCAACTTGCCAATTAAATATAATTCCATCTATTTGCATCTTAAACTGTGGAGACTCAGTCAATGCAAAGTTCAAAGTCAAGTCCCTGTAGGACTCTTTTACACCTTCCCTTCAGTCCCCTTCCTTTCCCTTTCACCTTCCTGAGAAGAGTAAAGGCAGAGTGAAGTCGTCATATCACCAGGCTGTCACTTAAGGGAGCTACCCTGTGGTGTAGCAGGATTTGTCAATTCTTTTGGATGAAGTCCAGAAAGTCCTTGGCCTTAACCAAAGTCTCCAAGCATAAAATCCAATTTTTGCAAAAACTTCAGATCATATGGGACTCTAACACAATATCAGACCCTTCATCTAGTCCCATTATTCAGTCATCTACTATCTGACACAGTGACCTACATGGGCTGTGGCTTCATCTCAATTTCAGGATTCCCTAAAAAACATACAATTTCCTAGGCTATGTCCAGAGAAGCCAGGAGTAATGGTCCCTTCACCAGGAATCTGGGTGTTTCTATCAGCCTTAAATTCTGCCCATAACACCCCTCCCTAAATCCTAAGGTAGGCAGCCAGAATGTTCATTTGTGATCCACCGGCTTCCTTTCTCTCTCTCCCCTTCCCAGTGAAGAATTTTCTACTTTCCCTTCCTATCACACCAGAACTGTTGCTAAAATGTATATTTCTTCTTCCCTATTCCATGGCATTTGCCCTTCTCATCCCTTAATCTTTGCTAAAATACTGATTCCCTGCTAAAATCATCCTGACTTTACTCAAGTATGAGTTAGGGGTGTATTTGAGGAAAGCCTGTGTCTCTCTCCATCTTCAGAGTACTATTTGGATTAAGGCAACACTGGTAATTCCATTACTCTGGTTACTTAGTGTAGGGATGACATTATGCAATTATGCTGTTTGAGATGTAAGAAGAAATGTACTGGGGGCTTCTGGCAAAAGTTCCTTTATTAAAGAAGGACATGAATATGGATGTCCTCTTCTCCTCTGCAGCCTTTCGATAATGTTTATAAGGACATGAGGCTTGGAACTGGTGCAGTCAGTTATCTTGCACCTAAGAGGAGAGTGGCCAACATTCTACAAATTGCAGCCTCTAAGGATAGGAAACCCTGATCCTTAATAATGTCAGTGAGCCACTGAACGAGATACCCCACCTATTAACCAACCATCTCAAGATTTCTTTTTATGTACGAGAACATTTCCTCATAGTTAAACACTTCTGGTTGGCTTTTCTATTACTAACTGATAGCCTCCCTGGTGGTCTAGTGGTTAGGATTCGGCGCTATTACTAACTGATTATATCTTCTCTGAAAACAAAGGCCAGATGTAGGAAATAGAAATTAAAAAGTATTATCCCCATAACAAATATATAGTATCCCTTATTAAGTGCTGTGAGAACTACATAGTATCACTTCAAATTCTCTCTGAAGGGACTAAACTACAAGAGTTATTGGTAAAATCAGGTTCCTAACCAGGAGCAAGGAGTCCCAGTTAGCTACTTGGACAGTACCACGGCTCAACTAAACCTAGCCTGCATTAATGAAGAGTGCCCAAAGTGCCACTAGTCCCCATCTGATGGCATCTTTGATAGAACCCCAGATGTCCACAGTGCTTGAAAGAGAATTCCAGAGAGTTCTTAGATGAAAAAAGACAAGATATAACTGATTTTTTCAACTGCCCCCCATGTTTTTTGTTTGTGCTTTTATCAAAGTTATAATAAATATACATAGTTTAAGAAGTTGATGAGCTCTACCAAGTTTTCACTTAAAAAACACAAAAAGGTCTCTCTCTCTCCTTCTGTCATATCATGGTTCCCATAGGCAAGTACTCTCAGCTCTTTAAATTGAGTCTTTTGGTATTCAATTTCAAATCTTTCAATGATATTATATTTCTTTGCCAGGATTGTTATAACACAGTATTATAGCCTGAGTGGCTTAAGTAATAGTTCTAGAGGCTATAAGATCCAAAACCAAAGTGTCAGCAGGTTCGGTTTTTCTGAAGGCATTTCCTCTGGCTGGCAGAAATCCACCTTCTCTGGCTGCCATCTGTGAGGACAGGCTGTGCCCACACAGGGTCTTTTCTGTGTTCATGTATCCCTTGTATTTCTCTCTATATGTCTTTATCTCTTCTTCTTATAAAGACACCAGTTAGATTATATTGGGGCCCATCCTAAGGGTCTCATTTTAATTACCTGTGTAAAGGCATGTATGGCAATCTCCCCAAATACAGTCTTCCCTATAGTTGTAAGGTATTGGGGGTTAGGGCTTCAACATATGAACTTGTGGAGAACCCAGTTTAGTCCATAACAGATAACATAAATTGAAAATATTTATATAGTAGTTACTATATAGCAGTATGGTGATGTTCTAAACTCATGTTTATATTATCTTCACAATAATCCTATGTGATATGTATTATTACTATTCTCCATTTTATGTAGAAGTACTGATGTACAGAGAAGTAATTTGCTCAAGGTCATACTGTAGGAAAGTAGCATAGCCACAATTCAAATCTAGGTAGTCTGGACCTGATTTATGGTCTTCTTACTTAAGCATGCTCCATTCTTACATTGCTAGGTCTATCTACAGAAGATGAACATTATTTCTCCAGCTTGAGCAAATACACATGCAGGACCATATACACACATGTATACAAAACACACTTCCTTCATTCTCCCAATATGATTTCATAAATTTTGGTTAGATCAATGTTCGTTTACCTTTTATAATGTGTTTTTTGTAGACAAGCAATAAAAAACACTATTACTACTTTTTTTCTTGCATAGATTTTCATTTCCCTGGAGTTAATAATGGTCTTTTTACGTTAGCTTAGTTTTCTAGTTATCATAAATTTTAACCCCAAATTCTCTGAGAATTATTAAATCTTTTCTCAATTTTTTATTCACATTAGGTATTCTAGTAATTTGATCTTCCTGAATAATTTCTGCCACACCTGTCTGACCTGCTACAATCTGGCTGGTCACTCTCTAAGCCTGGAGTTAGTATCTTGGTTATTTCTCTTAGTCCACATCATAGAGATTTTGCCTTGCTTCTGTATTGATGGTTCTTTCATGAACATATTTAAGTTTCTTATACTCCCTTCTTTTAGGGAAGTATATCTTCCAGGAGCTTCCAGAAAAGACAAGGAGATAAATTTTTTGAGAACTTGTAGGTCTGCAAATGTCTTTATTCTACCCCACACTTTATAATAGTTTAGCTAGGTATAAAGTATTAGCTTGGAAGTTATTTTTCTTCACCATTTTAAACCTACTGATCTATAGCCTTCAAGTTTCCAGTGTGTTAAGAAGTCATTCCAATTTGTAATATTTTTTATGTGACCTACTCTCCCTAGAAGCTTACTGAATCTTCTTTATGCCCTTCAGGATTCTGAAATGTTCTATGAGATAGCCTATAGTCATAATTGGGCCATGCACTCAACCTGGAAATTAATTCTTAAGTTCTGGGAAGTATTATCGAATTATTTTACTGATAATTGTTTTCCCTTTATCCTCTGCATGACACCACTTCTCTGTTCTCTTTGAAATTTCCTTTATTCAGATGCCAGATAATGAGGCTGACCTTCAAAACATCTTTTCTTTCCTCTTTGTCTTTTTCTACTTTCTGAAATTTCTTCCACATTATCTTTCAACTTACATGTTGAGTTTTTTCATGTCTGCAATCAGAGTTTTTTAATTTCCATAAGCTCTTTTATGTTCTTTCAATGTTTCTTCTGTGGTGTCTTGATTTTATCTCGTGGATTTATTATCTTCTCATATATATCTGAAGTTACTCATCTTTTTCTTTCCACTTTTTTCTATTCATTTTGGATTCTATTGAGAGTAGTGTTTCCTGAGACTGAGATTTAGGGGCAGATTGTTAATTGGGGAGCACCTTCAGGAGAAATACCCTTAAGCAACTAAGAAACTGAATTGTGAGGCACTTTCAATAGCCAATCTCACAGGGAGCTCTGGAGGTGGGCAAAGAAAACACAACTTTTTGCCCACAATTCAAACTCTATATCTCAACCAGACTGCATGCAGGCTACTCTGGGGAAGGGATGTAATACTGAGGTAAAGTGACACCATACAGTCACTCAGCTGCGAGCCTTCAAGTCAACATCAACAGCAGCTGGAGGAAAGAATGCCTCAGTCCTTGAAGGGCAGAGCTAAGTAGTGCAACACAGCATCCACTGTAGCCTTTCTCAAGTTAAAAGCTCTCCTCTGGAATTTAGTAATCGTGGTTCTTTTCATATTGCAAAGGGAGATACTAAAAAGTTGTTTGAAAGCTCCAAGTTCGTTTAAAAGCTCTAGCATTTGTCAACTGTGATCTTTACAGTACAGTGTTCTGGCTTGTCACTCCACTGGGTTCCCCAGATGTCTTTTCTCTTGACTAGTTAGATTTCACAATGAAGCATCTTCAGTCTAAACTGGATTGTCAACAATCTGAGTACCAAGTGGAAAAAGAGAGGGGAGGGAGAGAGTCTTGGTATTCAGTATGCAAATACTCAGTTAATCATTTGTTTTCAGCAAGTTACTGTCCCCCCTCATCCCCATCACTTCCTAGTACATCTCAATCCAAAGAGCTTCATGGTGTTTCTTATTCAGTTTGTTTTTTCCCATCTATACCAAAGTTAAACCTGAAGAATGGAAAAGGGAATTTGGCTGTGCAGTTGGGGATTTAACTACTTCTTAAAGAGGCTGTCATCCAATCCTCCTATTTTTAGCCCCATCTTCAATCTCATTTCCAGAGATAACTGGTAAAACCAATTCCTGAACCTTTTGGAGAATCTGCGATGTGAAAGCTTCTCAGCTTTTCTGACAACAAAGAATTTGGCTTTCAAGATCTGCTGAGTCAGTACCATTCATTTGCCAGCTTTCCAAAATTTGCTGTTTCTTCCTCTTCCATTCTCTGTCCTTATAAGTGTATGCATTTAAAAATATATATCCCTTTACTGTCATTTTAGGGGGCAAAAGTGTATATGCCTACTCAATCTCTGGCTTATATATTCTCTTTCTCACATGCAATTTACAAATAAGTAAAATATTCTCATGATTATGAAGAAAATGTATCTCTCCTACCCATCTTTAAGCTATTCCATTCCCTCCTTTGCCTCCATTCCCAAGCAGATAATCACTTTTATTAATCCTTTGTATATCTTTCAAGAGCTTATGTAGGCACAAGGAAAAATACATACTTATTCTTCCCTTTTTACACAAAAGGTAACATAAGACTGTTCTATACTTGCAGTTTTCATTTAGTGTTGCTGAAAGTGCTTTGCATATCAGTATAAAGCTTTCTCATTCTTTTTAACAGCTGTATTCTATTTTATTAGTTCCTATCCAGAAACATTTGCTTCCAATTTTTGCTATAAAAACATGTAATCTTAAAGATAAATAACTGTGTGTGTACAAGTATATCCACAAGCTAAATTCCAGAGAATATGCGGCTGAGCCAGGTGGTGTCTCTATCATTAAGTGTTGCTAGATGTTATTAATTGCCCTCCATGGTGGTTGTATCAATTTTTAATCCCAAAAGTGGAGAAATGTCTGCTTTATTTATTTCCCCCCAATCCTAGCATTTAACAGAATTTATTACAAAAGTAACCAAACAGATGAAATTGTATCTCAGTGTGCTTTACTATTCATTTCTCTTAGGACAAGTAAAACTTTTCATATGTTTAGGCACATTTTCATTTCATTTTGCTTAAATTGCATTCCATTCTTCATAATGGAGAGTTAAAACTTTTCTTTGGAGAGAAAATGGTGTGGGGGGGGTGTATAAGCAGAAAGTCAAAGGCATCATCACAACATTGTTGAGCCAAGTGTATTATTCCAGTATCTACAAAAAATATTTACTATATCTAAAATACCACGTGTTGATATTTACTAAAGACAATGGAAATTATCTGAAGTGTTATCTAGAGCAAGGTATTTCTATTACAGAAGAACATGTCGAATTAGAAGGCACACTTACTCAAATTATGAGTTCACCAGTTTCAGTTGAGGAAATATGTTTGGGACAATGTTTATAATGTCCACATCTGGGATATGCTAAAATCAGTTATGGTATTGGGTAAAGAACATTGGGCTTAGAATCAGAAGGCAGAGTACACTACACTACTCAAGTAGTGTGATCACTACTGAAAAATGGGAAAAGTAATATCTGCCCCACAAATTTGTAAACTCTGCTCACCAGGGAGAACCATTAAATTACTTCTAATCAATAAAGTAAAAAAGAAGATAGTTAAGATGAGTCAGGTAAAAACAGCCAGAATTATAGACATGGAATCAGTTGAACCATAAAAAAAAAATAGTAAGCAGTATTAAGGGACATTAGTTAATAACTAAAGCTAAGAAAGCATGTATAATCTGAAAGCACAAAATAGAATGTCCTCACAACTAGAAGTGAAGCCCAAATACAGATTTCCCAATTTTGTGATTATAAAACTTACCCATTTTGTGATTATGAATATTATCATATGAATTAAAATGTTTCATAAAAACTGTTAAGCCTTTGGATCCTAGGCAAAAGCCAGTACAGTAGGGAATAAAATAAACTGAATTGGCAAAATTTAGAAATGTGTTTTGTGAAAAAGACTTTTTTCTGCTTTTCTGTATGTTTTCCTAGATATTCTAAATACAAATTAATTTAGATTGACTTTATATTTTCATTTTATAGTCACTCTACTAAATAAGGTTAACAAATCAAAAAAACACTCCTCATATCTTATATACCTATTTTTATATTTTAATTTTATATATAAAAATAAAATTACAACATGAGAAATGCCATTATGTGGATTATAATAGCATTTTCCAAATGTATGTATAGTTGTAAAAAAATTACTGTATGTAACTGGCATGTGAAATGCATGTTCTTCCTCAGATTTAATTTTTTAGTTGCAGCAATAGGTCCCCCTGGTGGAGGCTGAAAATATATTTTGTCCTATTTTTCTCTTTCCAAATCATTATTCTAATTTAAGAGATTAAGTACCTCCTTCCTTGAAAAAAAATGCTTAGGGAAAAGTTTGAGAAGAATCGGCTGATTAAAGATGGAGGTTAGAAGGCCTCTAGATTGAATGTGATCTGGTTCTATGTGTAAATTTGTTCTTAATATATTCGTAATTATCAGAATCAAAACCCCTCCCCCAAAAAAGAATACCCTCAAAACAAAGATTTAGTGAATAGATTAACATAATTGAATATGCAACACAGTAACACTTTTAAAAATTAGATTCATAGGTTGCATGAACCTAGCTAATGATTCCTCTTACTGGTCTATATTTATTAATGCATACAAGACAAATGGGTCCTTTAGACTTGAAAGCACAATCAGATGCAGGAAGGAAACAGGTCTTGAAATGAAACTAGTATCACGTGTTCCCATTCAATTCCATCAGTAGATGGCCACCCACAATCATCTTATAACAGTATGAAATTCAGATTTCATTCTATGCCCTTTTGAAACAAAAACAGAAATTTAGAAGATATGACTTTTCTTTTAGCTGTTCCCTGCACCCTGAGGTCCCAGATATCCCAGAACATCCAAGATTATACATCATACATTATACATTATAGATTGTAAATCTATACATCACTTGAACACACAAGGCAGTAACTACTCAGCAGTCCTTTGCCATCAGTGTCTCTGTGACTCATCATTCCAACCTCTGCCAGCTTCTCCCACAGCACTCCTAAATCTCTGGCTTCCTTGAGGCCTAGGAACCCCTGCCCAGCTATAGATAGAATGTATTCCTCAATGCTTAATTCATCAGAATCCTAAGCAGTGTTTTAAGATAGAAGGCTAAACAATATAGCAATTCTAGTTTCCTTTAATCTCAGGTTTCTAGATTTTCTTTAGAAAATAGAATATGGAGTGGGTCACTGGGCAAGTAATAAGTATGTGAATTAATCAGCACTTTCAAAACATCTACATCAATACTGTAAGTCATATTCTACGTGGAGTGCTCTTTCACCTTTTGGCCCTTGCTCATCTTTAACCTCACTGTGGATTCCTGGAACAAGTTTCTTGATTCTGTAGGAACACGTTAACCAAATTAACAACACTAAGGCATAGCAAGGGACTAGCATTTTCCCTTCCCTATGGTGCTGGAAGTTGGGGAAGGGGAATGCTGAAGAATGAGGAGGTTCTGACCCGCACTTCGATCAGAGAGGCTTCAGTTAACTCAACTCTTCTCTATCCCATGGAGACAAGGGAAGAAGGGGAGAGTGAAAGTGGTAAAAAGCAGCAATTTGTGATAAAAACATAAGTTCAAAGTTTCTGCTTTAAGCCACAGTTAATTTCAGGGTTTATATTAACCCCAAATAGCTGGATCATGGCATCTCCCCTGCCAGGTAAGTATATATTAACCCCAAATAACTGAAGTTGACTTCGATTTGTCTCTTCTTCCATCTGGTCTGTGATCTGTTTCTAACTTAATAATCTTATTTTCTTTGCCTAGTGAAGTTTGCTATAGGTACTTCTTTGGAAAAAGAAAAAATACAAATTTTAAACAGAAACAAAGCTCTTTCCAGAAAAGATTTGCCTTTTGCTTCTTTTTCACATGAATTAACCCCTTAGCAGTGAAGACCCTAATAGCTGATAAAAATCAAGATTAAGTTGCAAGATAATTTTTTTTAAATGTTCACTGTAATAACTTAGAAATACAAATTATGATTTTTAAGCTTATTTCAACCAAATGGAAATAGTTAACAGTATTATTCCCCCAGATGTCAACAGTATATGACTTATAAAATTCTCTACTTTGAGATACCACAGGTTCTCTAGAATGCTTCCTTCAAATAGACTTAACACTTGGCTTGCTTATCTGCTTATGAATACTCCAAAGAATAAACTAATGTGGGTTTAAAATTTACTCCCAAGCATATCCTACCTACTTGGGTCAGGGTACACCTAAAAGTCCCCAAGAGGCCTGTAGAGTCCAGAATTTCCAGTTAAAATTAGAGAACTATAGATCACCTGGGCCCATAGACCAATAATTCCAACTACAGTACAAGCCTAATTATAGCAATTTATATTTTATTTTTGCAATTCAAAAAATATTTTGGGGGAACCTGGGTGGCTCAGTCAACTGGGCATCCAACTTTAGCTCAGGTCATAACCTTTGGTTCAGGAGTTTGAACCCCATATCGGGCTCACTGCTGCCAGGACAGAGCCCACTTTAGATCCTCTGACCCCCTCTCTCTCAGCCCCTCCCCCAGTCATGCTCTTGCTTTCTCTCTTGCTTTCAAAAAAGAACATTAAAAAAATATTTTTCACAAATATAATCTGATTTATTTTTCCCCAAACCAAATAAGTAGATAGTATAGATATTAAATTTTCTAATTTCTTTAAATCTTTCCCAGTTTTTGTTTTAAATCTTTGATATAGCAGTGAAACCAACCAATTAGATTTGATGTTTTTTTTTCATAAAGAAAAATTTTAGAAACCAAAACTTGTTTTGTCTTTCCTTTGACGGAGTTACTTTGTTTTTATTGCCAATATTGAACAATGTTCCACCATCCCTTAGGACTTAGATTAACAACAATTATCTCCCAGCAAGACTGGTATAGGAAAGGTCCCCTGGAAAGTTTAGTTTAGGGCCAGCTATTTCAGATTTAATTGAACACTTTATCTTAATGGAAAATGGAAAAAGAAAATGTAGATCTTGCTTAAAATATGGTTAAATCTACCTGCTTGGCAGGGATTTTCAATGCATGAACTTTCAAGACAAGCAAATGCAAATTTTCTAAAGATTGCTCCTCAGTAGGCCAACCCCAAATCTTTAACCTGCTGTTAAATTTAAGGAGGTCCTCAACGATAGAGAATACGATTTGGAAATATTTCTATCACTTAGCATTTAGCTGATATATGTTGAGTGGTTTTTACTCTAAAGGGCCATCCATAAGGAGTAGGCTTGCATCAGTAAGTCGCCAAAATTTATGTTCTACACAGTACAGGTTTCCTAGCTGCCAGGCTTACATGGACCTTTTGGAAGACCTTGGGGATATACAGTCTATCGTAATGCCATACAGTGAAAATGATCGCTCTTTTCAGAGAACACAGTGGTGTGTTGGACAAATGTTACAAGCGTATTAAAAGTAGAAATGTCGGACTCCAGGGATTCCATTAAGTATCCTTATTTCTTTCATTACAGAATAAAAACCCACTTTAAAATATTTTTAATTAAGTATAAAATGGAAGTAACCCTGCTGATCTTTGATTCTATAAAATGTCAGTAATCTTCCTAAAATTATCATATAATGAAAAAATATCTTACATATTCTTAGACGTGCACAAGAAATTCAGGTTTCCAGGGTTCTGAAGAAAAGAATAATTTTGGTTTTTGTAGGCAGGTAATATTATTAATAATTTACTTAATAGAGTACACTTCACAGAGGTAACTCAAATGTAAATATATTATCTCAGATAAGATAGAGATTTGATTTCACTAGTTTTATATTTAACTTGGCAACCTTTCAGTCTTAGATAAAGCTTTTAATGAATGCTTTTACTATACGACAACAGATCCGGAACACACAATCAGGAAATGTAAACAAATTATCTATTTCAACCGGCTATGAGTAAATCTAGCCTGCTTAATTAACCAAGATCTCCAAGACCTATCTATCATCCAGAAGACTGCCATATTGCATTCCAAGAATTCCTGCTTGCAACCCAAATCCTCAACAATTCATCATTCTGCTCTTAAAATGACCTTTACTGACCCCTTCTCTAACACATGCACCTGCACTGAAATATAGAATAGCTTTGCTTTAGAGTATCCGGTCCAGATCCACAAACCTTCCTCCTCTCAGCTTGATGTCGCAAAGACCCCCCACACACACATCCTCTTACCAACTGTACCCCTAAACCCAAGCTCCCTTCCATTCCCTACTAAGAATTTAAGAGTTCCTTCTTCAGTCAAGCAATTCCCTCATCCACAAAGGCAAATTGGAAAAAGATGTTCTAAATTTTACTCTCAAATTGACAATGTTTAAAAACGGTTTTTTTAATGTGTAATGTTTTTTAATGTTTAATGTTACTTACAGAGACAGAGTGAGAAAGACAGAGACAGAGACAGAGAGAGAGAGAGAAAGAGAGCGCACGCACACATGACCTAGAGAGGGGCAAAAGAGAGACAGACAGACTCCAAAGCAGACTCCAGGCTCTGAACTGTCAGCACAGAGCCTGACACAGGGGGTCAAAGCCATGAACCGTGAGATCATGACCTGAGGTTGGACACTAACAGAATGAGCCACCCAGGCGCCCCTCTCAAATTGACAATGCTTTGAGTCAAGCAATTTGTATTGCTTGAGCAATAAGCATTTGCTTAATATTGTATTTTCAATTAATGTATGTCTTTCCCAAACATCTGGTTTTTCAATGTGTTGCCCTCATAACTATCACCTAAGATTAGCCCCTAGAGGTCTGGCATGAAACACTTAACTCCCAAGGAACACATAATAAAATAAAGGCCATCTTGATTAAGCATAAATTTAACCAATGCTTTTGCTGCTGAGTCTCAATTCCACATTTTTAGTTTTATATTTTTAAAAGTCTGATTCTTTATACCTTGAGATACTCTAGAAAAGTTAGTTTCAGGAGACAGTACAATCTAGTGGTTATGAGTAGGCTCTGGACTCAGAAAGCTGAGGACCAAATTACAATTCCAATTCCTATTACCTGGAACAAATAACTTCAACTCTATATAAGCTTTTGGCTTTCCTGTGTGTAGAATAAAGTAAGTCAATCTAACAGTATCTATCCCAGAAGGTTATTAAGATTAAAAATTTCAATATATGTACCTACCTACATGTGCCTGGAACACAGCAGCACTTAATAAATTTTTAAAAAGACATTTCCTTTATAAAACTTAGCTACACAGCATACAATATTCATGTGGGGGAAAAAACCTTTCATTTCTATAGTTTCTTGAAAGTGTAAAGGAAAACACAGAAATAATCTTCTCTTAAATAACGATGGTAACTATTCTAAGAGATCAAGTAACCAGATCTCTGACTTTGCCTACGACAGTTTTGAACATCTGTTGTCCCAAACATAAATGAGTCTCCCTCAACCCCCTACACTAACAACCTAGTTACAATGATAAAAAATATATATATGGCCAATTGTGCTGGTTATTAAGCTATCTTTTTTCCGTAGCTCCAAACCATGATTCTGTACTTAACTACAAAATACAGGGGTTGGAACTGTGTAAACATTTCTCCTTTGCTAGCTGAATTTTTGTTAGGCTTTACTCAGGAGGACTAGAAGAGTGAAAAAGAAAGGCAGCAGGGCAAAGAATCCTGCTGTTGCCTGTTTGCTTACTGTACCTATCAGCATCCCCAGGGCAAAAATTCATCATTCCACTGGCAGCACTTGGTTCCAGTCTCTAGCTTCTTATCATTACCCACCAATAGTAGAGATACCCTTTCCTCAAATGTCTCTAAGTCTCTACTCTACAGAACCTCTCCTCCAAGCTTCTAGTTTCTGGTAATCACAACCACTATCGTCCATTCCCTCAGCTCTAGGCATGGTACTTGCTTCCTATAGTTTACGATGTCAGTGCTCCCTTTCTGAATTTTTTCTTCTCCAGTATCAAATTAACCTATTCCTCTTACTACACTACTGAAACATCTAGTTGTACTCTTCCACCTGTCTGAAATCTAACTGACACTGATATTATTCAGAGAAGGGTAGGGGTGGGTGTTAAAAAAAAATTTTTAGCCTTTATTTTATGTCTTTATGTATTATAAATTTTAAGTGATTTTTAAAAATTCTTTTGCCTTCTTCACACTGGTGTTCAAAACACTGTACTCTTTTTAAAGAATACGTCACTAGTAAATCACCCAGAAAATTTATTTCAAGACTAGTATCAGAAAGATAGCTTTTGAAGTTGAAGCCATTAGCCACTCAACTGGATAATCTACTTATTGTGGTGTTTGCTAATGTAAGGCCATTAACACAGGCACCTCAACTAAATTTTAAAGTCTTCCATTAGAAGGAGTGTCTCAGTGGCCCAGTTGGTTAAGCACCTGCTTCTTAATTTTGGCTAAGGTCATGATTTCACCATTTGCGAGTTTAAGTCCCACCTCAGGCTTTAGGCTCTGTGCTGTCAGCATACAGAGTGCCTGGGATTCTCTCTCTCCCTCTCTCTGCTCTTTCCATACTCACTGTTTCTCAAAATAAATAAACTTAAAAAAAAAAAGTGAGGTCTTTCATTAGAAGTACTGTATGAATTTTCTGCAACAGAGAATTCAGTAAGTCTAGCACAGTACCTACTATTTATTAAGTGCATAAAAAATGTGTTTATTTCCTTCACATCTCAAATACTTACCACCACCCTAACCTAAGGGCTTCCTAAAGGGAAGAAACAAAACTGTTAGTATCCCAAAGAATAAGTATTTATATTAAGAATAAAGAAATAATTTTAGTGTCAAAAAGTAGCTTGCATTATTTGTTCTATAAAAGTGGCAGAGGACGAGCAAGCCTAGATTTATTTTTATGTGTTCTATTCTTCACTTTTATTTTTTAATTTCCTGGAAATCAATATATTTTGTGATCAAGTCATAGAAGTCACTTCATCAGTAAGAGTGATAAAAATTTTTTTAACTTCAAAGAATATTTGTTGCCCTGGATATTGTTACTACTGTGAGCACTGATTTCATATTCAAAATTAAATTTTAATATGGTGAGCAATTATCTTGCTTTCTAGTTAACTATTTGAAATGTCACCACTGTTATATTATTCCCAACTGATTTGTTAAATTTCTAGTGGGTAACTCTTTATGGAATACTCTAAGAAGTGTACAATATTTCAAGTACCTCAAATTATTACTGTTCTTTAAATTTAAAGCAAGAAATCTAAAAAAAAGGTCACTGAAATAGACAACCTTCTTCCAGAGAGTCCATACTACCAGGAACCAGATTATTAGTGAAGGATCAGTATGGGTACCAATTCCCTATAACCCATCTCCCACTACACCACTTGTCTCCCCCCAACATATATTTCTACAAGGCAGAAGAACCCACCAATACCTGGAAACTCAGTCTCTACTGTTTCCTGGTGAATCACAAAATGTTCCTTTATACAGGTAAAACATAATCTTATGTATTTCTATGGGTTAGCTTTCTATTTTCATCATTGTGACATTTAATTGAATACTTATCTTAACAGATCAAAATTCCAAAATTTAAATCTCAAGAAATCAGATGATTCAAACCGTACGCAACTAGTTTAAGAAGGAAATATCCAGATTCAACTGTCACAACTTACGTTAAGACATGAGAAGTGCTATAGAACGTAATACATGAGGATAAATGGGTCTATATGCACAACACTTTTTCCTTCCAAACTGGAAGACATGACTCTTAAAAAGGAATTATGCATGTACTGAGTCATCATCTTGTATTAAAATATAAAATGTCAAACTTGTAATGGAAAATGTGCTATTCTGTTGCTATTTGTATTTCAATTTTTGTTTCTGAAACTACTAGGACAAAGAGAAAAGACTTAAGGAAGATACTACTAAGCATTTACACTCGGAATCAAAATAAAATAGAAAATTTACTGTACTTTAAAATACTACTAAAATAAACATTTTATTAATGTAAGTCTTTATAATATGTGCATCAAAACAAAAGTGACTACTGATGCCGAAATAAAAACTTTCAGAGAATATGTACCACGATTCAATTTTTTAAACTTTATATATATATAAAAGCTATATTATAAATACAAAGCTGAACTATTAGAGTGCTAACAATACTGTTCATACAAAGAAAATCAACAGTAGTAAAATATGAATACATAAGACACTTATTTTTGGTCCTTTTGAAAAAAGAGAAATAAGTTGGGTTTCTTTTTAACATGGCTCCGGCACAAAAATAGAATATAAGATGATAACCGCAACATTCTTATGTTTATCCTTGTAATTCTTTAAATGTCACCCGTCATAATAGCAATGAACTCCTCTTGATTTACTGTGGTAAGAAAGAAAATATAAGTCAGAAATACAAATTTTTTCACAGGACAATACTGCTATTTTAACACTAAGTATTTTTAAATGTTATACAAAATTGTTAATAAACTAAGACATATTATTTTGCTTTTACTTCTTTAATAGGAAGTTTACTGTGTTTTCTAAGTAGAACCTCATGAATACAAAAATGAATAAATGTGATAACAATATAAATATTCTATAATATTAATGACAGAAAAGATATATTTAAGTTACAAAAAAGTCCATCAGAATAATATTTACAGATACTTGCAAAAATCGTTTTAAAGCTTGAAATTTTTAATTTTTTAAATGGTTAGAGCCTCTTTATAATCTTTATTCTACTAGTTCATTTAGCAATCCCTTCCTTCTTATACAAGCTTAAATCTCCCATGCATGTATATTAGAATTCTAAAGGAAGAAAATAGTTTTTATAAAGGCAAATTGTTGTTTTTTGATCTTTTATATATTTAAAATCCTACTTAAAAATACTGAAAACATGTAGAGTAACAGTAATTTTAAAAGATACTAATTTAGCCTTAATTAGCTAGATAATATAGCAAGTATAAAATATAGATGTAAATGCAGAAATCATCACCCATAAGAACAAACTGTTAGTTTACCAAAACTATAAATAAAATTCAGTAAGAACCTACAGTTTATAAAGCACGATACCTAAGAAGGCAACCTAGAAATAAATAGGTAATAATCTTATTAAATATAATTTTCAAAACCAATGTACACAAATATATACAAATTATTATTAGAAATGTTCAGAAAAGAATGCTTCCTCTTTGTAAAACAGGTGATTTTGTGGGCTCCAAAACTTAACATATACCTTAACAACACACAAGTTATGAATGATCATTTTAATAATAAGAACACTGGAATGAAAAAAGAGACCTGGATTCCAGTCATATCTCTGGTACAGAACAGTTCTGTGTTTCAGTTTCTTTATCTGAAAATACTGAACTATGAGGTCATCTTTTTAGGTTGTTACTGCATGGTAATAAATGAAAACAATCCATTGACTCAAACATTTTTAAGTGCCTAGAGAATGCCTACACCATCCTAAGAGTTGTGTAATACAGCAAAACAAACACCATGGTTCCTAACCTATAGTATTTTGAAATTTAAGTTAAGAAGGTATTAGGTGAAATAAATTATTTTTCGTTTTCTTAGGAGTAGCAATGGTATCACAATTTTGAAAAATAACATCCTTGTTTTTAAACATTTATTTATTTATTTTTGAGAGAGAGAGAGAGACAGATCAGGAGCAAGGGAGGGGCAGAGAGAGGGACACACAGAACCAGAAGCAGACTACAGGCTCTGAGCTGTCAGCACAGAGCCCGATGCGAGGCTCGAACCCACTAACCGTGAGATCATGACCTGAGCCAAAGTCGGACACTCAACCGAGTGAGCCGCCCAGGCACCCCAAACAGTATCCTTATTCTTAGCAGATGCATGCTAAAATGTTATGGAGGTCAAGTTCATGATATATTTTTCAAATGATCCAGAAAAAAATACACACTACAGACAAAGTAAAACCAGTAAAATGTTAATTACTGATTCTAGGTAGAAGGTATAAAGGTGTTCATTGTACTAAACTAACATTTTTTTCCTCTATGTTTGAGAAGATTCATAATGAAAAATTAGAAAAATGTTAAACCAATTAAAAAACATTGAGGAGATAAAATATGTACATCAGGAATGAAAAAGTCTACTGGTTCCAGTTTCAATAATTATGTAAATTATGTTTCATATGAGAAACAGAACTGCTCTTTAAGACAAAACATGGTTATTAAAATAATACACATATCTGTTTATGATGGAAAAAATTCTATCATAATAGGAAAAATCATTACTTCTGAGAAAAATTTAAGCAAGAAAAAACCTTGACTTGGGCTCTAAAATAAAAACATAGGATTTGGTTTGACAGGAGGTGGAAAGAAACCTAAGGTATGAGAATACTATTACCAACATAGTTAAAAAAGAAAGAAAATAGTGCAAAATTAATCTCTAAAGAGTTAAGAAGAATAAGTTGGCCAGAAGATGGTAATGAACCTTGAATCGATGCATTTCAATACTAAACATTTGTTAGACATGATGACAGAGTAGAACAGAACACATAACCTGTAATACTTTCAATGATCTTAAAAATTCTGGTAGTGATCTTTGACTTTTGCACTTTAAAATGTGTCAGTACCTTATGAAAGCTAACCCCTTTCTCTCCCAGTTAAAAACACACACACACACTTAAATATAAAAATGTAAACGTTTTCTCATTATACACTTTCATTTAAGAACATCTTAGTCAATCTAGATTGAGGTATCTTGACTAAAATATGAAATAAGAGTATGTTTTTAAGAAAAACACCACAGTGAAAACAGCCTTAGAGGTACCTGGGTAGATCAGTCAGTTAAACATCTGACTCTTCATTGCAGCTCAGGTCATGATCTCATGGTCCGTGAGGTGGAGTCCTACCCCGGGTTCTGCCCTGACAGCCTGGACCCTGTTTGGAATAGTCTTCCCCCACCCTTCTCTCTCTGTCCCTCTCCGCCAACTCACAAATGCATGCTCTCGCTCTCTCTCTCTCAGAACAAATAAAAAGTAAAAAAAGTAAAATTTTAAAAAAGCAACCTTAGAATGATTTGACTATAAATTATTTTAATAGTATAATAGAGCAATGATTAAATTATTTGAAATCTGGAAAGTACTTATGTCTTGTTTCTCAAAGACCTAGAACTCTTTCCTCTCAATCTGTAAAATTTCAATATTCAAATTTCAAAAAAGTTTTATATATAGTTCTAAAACCACAAAATTGCTAATTTTTATTTATGTATGATATAAACATTTCATTATTTAAATTCCTTTTTACTTATTATGTATAACTTATTTATTTCTACTTTTTATTTTAGAGAGAGAGAAAGAGAGTACCTGCATGTGCAGGGGAGAGAGGGCAGATGAAAAGAGGGAGAGAGAGAGAGAGAGAGAGACAAAATCTCAAGCAGGCTCCACGCTCAGCACACAGCGTCACACAGGGCTTGATCACAGAACCAAAATCAAGAGTCAGATGCTCAACTAAGACACCCAGGTGCCCTGTTTAAACACTTAAAAGTGGGGCGCCTGGGTGGCTCAGTCGGTTAAGCCTCTGACTTCGGCTCAGGTCAGATCTCACGTTCGTGGGTTCGAGCCCCGCACCGGGCTCTGTGCTGACAGCTAGCTCAGAGCCTGGAGCCTGTTTCTGGTTCTGTGTCTCCTTCTCTCTCTGCCCCTCCCCCTCTCATGCTCTGTCTCTCTATCAAAATAAATAAATAAATAAATAAACACTTAAAAGTATTATAGCATTTAAACACATTTTAAACTACTCCATAATTTTCATAACCTAAAAACAGAATACTTAAATCTAAAAAAAGTAGAAAGCTGAAAGGAAGAAAGTAACTAAAGAAAGTAAATTAGCTCATCTAGTCACACTGAGTCTTTCAGATGATTAAGATAATCTGTGCTTTTGTACATCTAGTTTCAAAACTTTCTCTATCAATAATATCTTACATCAAGTTCCTATACCTAAAAAATCTAGCACGATGCCTACCTTTAAATAGGCATCTGATATATTTATTGAATCAAATACAACACTTCATTTTCTCCTACACAACCTCTTTAAACAAAATTTTCATAAATGAATCAATTCATAGGGTAAATCTTATTACAGATATTCTAAATAAAGAATTTAGAGAAATTAAGTAGATTAAGTACCTTAGAGACTATGTGTCTCTGGAGGGGAAAAAACAAATTTTAGCATCTGAAGTAACAGTTGAATATTTTATTGAATATTGAGTACTGAATATCTTATATACTAAAATAGCATGTGATTTTTAAAACTCCATAAACATAGAAACCTACTTAATATTTTACTTTTTAGCATAAGAGAACACAGTGTTATGGATAAAAGCATAGGGTATAAATCTCTCAGAGTTTTAGTTTCTTCATCTATAGATGCATCCATCTAGCCTATGCACGGAGAGAAATAATACCGTATTTACTTCACAAAAGCTATTAGGAAAATTAAGTGCTATCACAATGTAAATGCCAAGCACAAAATCTAACATATATTATACTAAATAACTACTAAAGTGTTATTAACACTCATCATAATTATTTAAAAGATGGTCCACTTTAGGTTTTTAAATGTTGGTTTTGTTTTTTCAAAAATATTTACTGTGTTTTACATATCCTGAGAGTGATAATGGGGAAGGTATTCTTTCTCTATAATTACCACAGCTCTACTGAGATCTTGCGTTTATCTTCTTTTCCTTTACCTCTTCCTTCACCATATTTATTGTTCTAAATATACAATAATAAACATTTCATTTTCACTGCGCCTAAATAGGTATGAAACATTCATAAAGACAGAAGAATTACTGAATTCCACAAAAAAAAAAGACAGCAAGTATTATGATCTCTGCTGGTTTAACAAAGAAAGAGATTATATCTAAACAAAATGCAACCAAAAGAATCCAAATTAAGTAATCAAATTAACAAGTTTTTCTAAAATGTCACTTGTACTTTTTCCAAAATAGGCATATTTTCATACAGCTTCAGAGACCCATGTAAGTTAAGGCAGTACCCCCAAAGCTAGACTAAAAATTGATTACAGTTCTCATTGTTTCTGAACATGAAAATGCCTTTCCTGAACTTGCCACAATAATAGTTATACTTAATATGTCTTATTTGAGAAACAGATAATATAAAATAGCTATGATGAATTCTGAATAAGTGTATTTATCAGTTTATGTATGCACGTGCAATTCTATTACTCATATGGTCAAAGACAATATTCAATGCATACACCCAGACCCATGCAATACTTCAGAAGGCCCTCACCCCCCCAAAAATTCAAATCCCAGATTTCATACTAGATTAAATGAATTTAATATGTTAAGAACACCTTCCTCCCCCTGCAAAAAAAGCAAATCTTAACAATAAAAGACTATGCATCACTGTGTTATATTTGTGACCAATAACTTGGAAAAAAAGAAAAAATGTTATTTGCCTATTAGTCATTTGAATAAATGACAGTAGGATGCCCAAGCAAGACTGTACAGTGACTTAAAGTAAAGTAGCATTGAGAAAGCAAAGAAATGTTTTAAAGATGCACTAAAATCTTTAAGCAACGGGGCATAGGTGTGAACTCTTGAGCTTCAAAAGCAACAAACAGAGCAGACTAAGAAGTGATGCAAGAAATGGACATGTTTTCTAAGCAAAGTTTCACATAGTTTGAATTTAAGAGGGAGTTTCATAAAATTTTCCTCTAATGTCAAATTAAGCTAATACCAAAATCTAATTTGCATGCACCTTACATAGGAAAAGAAAATAACTCTAATCTTTAGGCACAGGTAGTAGCCATTACTGACGGTTTATGAAATAAACATACCAAGATTTTCTATGTTACTTAAGATAGTATGCTCACAGAACAAAGTTGCTTAAAACTAGTTTAGGGTAACAGCCAACAGTTGGAGAAGACACAAAAAATTTTTAAATATGAAGGCAGTGGATACTAAATCCAGATATTAGAGTGACAGCTCAAGAAATAACTTAAATTTCTTCAAGTTTTAATCATCTTTGTTTTAAAATATAAATAGGGGTGTTTGGGTGGCTCAGTGTTCAACTTCGGCTCAAGTTGTAAGTCTGAGCCTCACAGCAGGCTCTGTGCTGACAACTCAGAGCCTGAAGCCTGTTTTAGATTTTGTGTCTCCCTCTCTCTCATCCCCTCTCCCATTCTCACTCTGTCTCTCTCTCTCTCTCTCTCTCAAAAATAAACATTAAAAAATAAATAGACTCTTAAATACAGAGGAAAAACTGAGACTTGATGAGGTGGCAGGAGAGACGGGAAAATGGGTGATGGGCATTGAGGAGGACATTTGTTGGGATGCACAATGGATGTTGTATGTAAGCGATGAGCCACGGGAATCTAACCCAAAACGAAGAGCACACTGTACATGCTGTATGTTAGCCAATCTGACAAAAATTATATTTAAAATAAATAAATAAAAGAAATATAAATAAATCTATCAACACCCTTCAAAAACTAGCATTAAAAAAGTTTTATAATGCTCAAATAATATTTACATAAATATGAGAAAGTATAATACACAACTCTAAAGTACAATCTACAAACCTAAACTTATAGTTAATGTCTTACCTCCTTATTAAAGCATGACAGTATTTCCAAAGTAAAATATGTATTATGTACATATTTATGTATGTATGTATGTATGTATGTATAGTTAATACTGTACCAACATATAACTACTGTAACACATACTCCTGCTCGGGGCTTTAAATCAGCAAACATCAGAGTACTCAATGTCAAGAAAATGCAGGGGAATATAAAGATGCGTATAGATACAAAAAAAGGAAAACAAGTTTCCATTTAAGAATAGGCACTTTCAAATATTTTCCTTTAAATACTTACAACCACCCTGAAAGGTATGACCATTCTCATTTTAATAAATGGGAAACCACAACTCAGAAAACACTGAAAACCTGCACAACATTACAGAGCAGCTATGTAAGTGGCAGAGATTCAATTCAAATCCAGATTTGTAGGACTCCAAAGTCGCATGGCCTTTCACACTATAGGATCCCATACTGCTCTTAAGGAACTTACAATATATTGGAGAGTTACACATGTATAAAACGAACAGAAGGCATTGTACAAAAGTGTCAAAATACTCTGTTCCTCTAAATGCTGTGGACCCTCAATGGACATCTCTGTAACTCATACAGAGGCCACCAGAGGAGGCTTTTGAGAAAAGGACTTTAAAATGTATCAGAGAGAAAGACTAACATTTTAGCTGACAGAAATTGGCAATTAGAATATTCTAGGATTAAGGAATGACATGGCATAAAAAAGTGTTTTCAGGGTCACCATGGTGAAGCTGAGCAGAGGCCAAGCAGAGGCTGCAGCAGCTCTTTAAGGATGGTCAATCTGCCATCCGCTGGGGCTTTATTCCTCTCATGATTTATGTGGGATTCAAGAGGGGTACAGATCCAGGAATGCCTGAACCAACTGTGTTGAGCTTACTTTGGGGATAAAGGTCATCTGGATTTGGGAGCAATCAATGGACAGGAACAACATGGAAGGTGTGTACTCTGGCTAGGATGAGAGATGGAACATCGTTCAGACATTCACCAGTTGAATGACAAAGGGCTCTTCTCAGATGAATCGGTGGCAGAGTGGAACCGCTACTGACTTATTTATCATAGACTGTATCTAAATAAATGCTTTTAACAATGTTAAAAAAAAAGGTGTTTTCAGGATACAGTGTATTTGGTCAAGGCATGTGTATACGGGAGGTGACGGTTAAAGCAGAACACTGGAAGATCTCAGTAGGAAATAAAAGTAGGTAGTCAGTGAGGGGAGAGACCACATCTACCTTCTTCATTGTGTATCAGCACCAGTTAGCACAAAAGGCACCATATCCAGCAGGCATTCAATGAAATAATGAATGAGGCTATGATAACATTCCTATAAAGAAATTAGGCAGCAGCAGTAAACAAAGATATTAAACAGTTTCAAACATTTAAACGGTAGGACCAATAGAACTTACAGTTTAGAAGAGCATGAAGGTTAAGGAAGAAGTCACTAAAAGCTGACGTTTTATGGGTGCCTGGGTGGCTTAGTGGGTTAAGTGTCTGACTCTTGATTTCACAAAGGATAATCTCATGGTTTGTGTTATTGAGCCCTGCGTCAGGCTGCGAGCACAGAGCCTGCTTGGGATTCTCTCTCCCTCTCTCTCTCCCCGCTTCCCAACTCATGGGTGCATGTGCGCGCACGCACACGTGTACACACACACACACACACACACACACACACACACTCTCTCTCTCTCTCTCTCTCTCTCTCTCAAAATAAATAATAAACATTTTTTTAAAAGTTGACATTTTTTCAGAGTAGCTGAAATTTTGGTGATGTTTCATCCTCAAAGAAAAATAAAGTACCTTCTTGAAATTCGGAACCTGATATTACAGCCAGTATACTTGGCTTTAAAGGTTAGCTTCATTCTAAATTGAATTATGTGAAATGTTTATGCAAAACCCCATTAAGGGTTGAATAACAATTATATCAAATAGAGATGCTTTGCAATGAGTCTTGAAAATCACTTGATTATAGAAAAATTTACTATATGCACACATCAGTAATACCTAGAATATGCGTTTTACTCAAAACTTACTTTCTCCATCACCATCTTTATCAAATTCTTCTATCATAGCCCGAAGTTCTTCATCACTTATGTTTTCACCCAACTCTCTGGCAACACGTCGCAAATTTCTCAAGCTTATTTTACCTGAATCGTCATCATCAAATAGTTTAAATGCCTTTAATATTTCTTCATGTGGATCTCTTTCCAATATCCAGTCTGTCACTACAGTTACAAAGAAATTTAAAAAAAATTTTTAAAACATTTCATAATCACAAATGCATTCATTTGTAAAATCATTAAGTATTAGATGAGAATTAAAGTCATGAATCTTTCAACATTTAGTTTGATAATAAATGCCAAACCAGAGCCCAAAAACCCAAAAGAAAAATCTCAAATTATAAAACTAAAACTCAAATCTGGGTTTTAAAATGTAATCTTTATGTTTTCAACAATTCATCCTATTTAAGAGTAAGCAAAACTATCTCACAAAGAGGCAAAATAAAAAGGACTATATACCATATTTATACAAGGTCTACCATTATCAAGAACTGTAATAGGCTCCCCTAACACCAAACACAAAAGTCTAGGAGTTTGTAATTTAGCTGCAGAGATGGTATACCAACAAAACTATTAGATGAAAGCTGTCTGGTGGCTGAACTTAAACATAACATTACTATTCCTTAAATTTAATCTCATATAAAGACCAAAAATCCCTGACAAATAAATAAAATGCACTGCCATCACTGAAACAGATACAACGTCAGACAGATGAAAATTCTACCAATAGCTTCATGATTTGAGGAAACTCTTGGTTTTCCAAAATATGAAAAGTAGTTATTGAATATGATTGTAGTTAACAAACCTCCCACCCCAAAGAAATAAAGAAAAAGTCTGGAAAGATCTCTCTAAAGTCAGGCCCAATTTGTTCAACAAGATAATAACTCACAAACTACAATTAAAAGTGAAGAATATCTGACTTCAATAGCAATAATATATTTTAATAGATTAAATGTAATATAAAATAATGTAATAAACACTATTTTCAATATTCATAGTTGTTAATCAATAGCCACAACAAAAATTAAAGTATAAATCTGTGGTAGAAATTTTTTTAAGTTACTAGTTAAATTTCTAAGTAAACATCTCTGACAAAATTCTACAAGCTAGTCTACTACTATAATAAAAATTATTTAGGACTCTCACCATGCCATGAAAAATAATTCAATTCTAGTAAGGTTTACAGAATCATTAAAAACTTGCAAATGCTTGTAGATGGAAAGTACTAGAATGTTTAATGCATTCAAAAGGAAAACTACAATTCAAGCCCACAAAAAATTATTGTTATTTTGTTTTGTCATAGTTTCACCATATTTGGTTAAGTAAGCTTTAGAGTAAGTGCCTATTTAAGCTAATGTTAAATCATCTACATATACATTTAATAGTTTTTTTATCACCCATTAATTATATCCAAAAAGTCTTTCAAGTAACTAATTGAAGTATATTACTATAAGTATGCAAATCACCAAAGCTCATAAATATTCAGTCAAAAAGGAGTTGGCATATACACAGCCATAACACCAAAATAAAATACCATGCTTAACTCTATGGCTCATACTCAACTTATTTTGAATTTAGTCCCAACAAAAAAGCAGGACAAGGAAAAAAAAAGTGTTAAGAAATTTTCTTCACCAATTAAATAATTTACATGACAGGTGAACCAAAAAAGCAGCTTGCTGAAAGTATTAATGTACTTAAAGAAGCAACAGGGTGATGTGGGGAACAGATGGGGCTCCAAGATGTATAAATTCTTATCCCACTAGTGCTTTAATTGTGTTAGTTACTTCAGACTTATGTGTATATATAATCTTTTATCAATACTATGCCTTAGAATACAACTTTTCTCGGGAATATAAATACTCATCATTCTGGACAGCTAAAACATTTCATCTTTATGGCAACTCTCCTCCATGCCTTCATGCTCTATTCCTATTCCACAAAGTAGAATTATAAGAAATACATTTTTTCCAGTGAAAATAAATCAACTAAAATACAGTTAAGGTGAGTTCAAACTAATTCATAAATTTCTGTCCAGGTAACTTTTTTAAAAAAATAATTATACAACCAGAAATATACTTCCTGAAAATAGATCTTATACATAAAAATCACTTAAGAACAAAGCACATTAAAAAGCATCACATTAAAGTTAATAAAAAAAATCATTAAAGGTACTGCCAGAAATATAGCTTCAACTGTATTTCTCACTGCCTTTGAGGGTTTCTATCCAAAAGTACAAGTTACTTTACACTCAACATTTTAGAACCCAAATTCCTCCCACTAGCACCAAGAGAGCTGCTTATGCCAGGTCTCAAAAAAGATAACAGCATCATGAACAAATAATCTCTCATGTTTGGAGTCTGCACTTTTTTTAAAGCTGATTAACCTAATCAGTGATTTATTCCTACTGTGCTAAGAGGATACGACCTTTTTTTACTCTTAAAGGTACCTCTTTTCATTCTCACCACCCTCAGCATAAAGTCTATTATTTTCTGTCTGCAGTCTCTCTTCCCTTCATCCCATCTTTAATACTCTCAACAGAGTTACCTTTCTAAAATATATCATCTTCTCTTCCTCAGAAACTGACAATGACCATCTGCTGACTGAAGTCCAAGCTTTGGATGTGATGCAAAACACAGTATTTGGTCCAATACTACCTTTCCATTTCCCTAAACCTCTCACACAGGAGACTACCCACAGTGTCTCAAACATACTATATACTTCCAGCACCACCCTGTTGTCGGTGTTTTCTTGCCCCCAAGGACTTCCTCTACCGGCCCCACAATCTTCTCCTGAGAATGAAATCCTATTCACATTCCCAAAGGCCTAAATTAAAAATCCCCTCTGCAAGGTCTTTTTCAATTGTTCCAGACCAGGAATTGACCATTCTTTTTGTTGTTAAAGGATAGATAGTAAAAATTTTAGGTTTTGTGGGGGCATAAGGTCTCTGTCTAAACTACTTTCCCTTCCAACTCCTGTTTAAACAAAATTATAATTTACCACAGAACACCACAGCTTATTATTACTTACATTTAAATGGTAAGCTCCTTGAAAGACCCTCTTGGTAACTTTTAATTAATTCCCCTCCCTCAACCCAACAGAGTACCTAATGCCAAAAAAAAAATCAGCAAATATTTGTTAATAAGCAAAACAAAATGGTAATACAATATTCTATTCTAAACAGGCAATGGAATGTGCCCCCAAAATATATGCCGCCAACAAAGGGAATACAAACATCTGACTTATCTTGGTCTTACTTTAAAGCAACAATTCCTAAAACACCTTTGTTACTCATTAACCTCAAGCTGTCTAGATTCTTAACTTACTTTAAATACAATTTAATATTTTTTTCTAGCATTGGGAAGATTCTGTTTTAATGTAAGACTTCATCCAGAAATATATGTGGAACAGTATCCTTCACTAAGTAACCGATTATACATAAAGATTCAAATGTTCTGATTTGGAGTTATCTGTCCCAAAGTATAAAACATACCTTCATCTGTTGTCAGTTATTATTGAAAAATAATCCACAAACGGAGAGAACACAGAGTTCTTGACTTCGAATTCTAAGCAGTAATAAATTCTTATTTGACTACAGATATTTTCAATAGGTAGCCTTAGGACAGCTTAGCAGTGCTAAGCAGTCAAAAATTTAATTTTGAAAGTCAGAGAGTAAGTTTAGCCATGGTCATTTATTCTGGAAGAACCCCAGTAATCATGCTGTTTTCTTTCTTTAAGATTATTTATTTATTTTGAGACAGAAGGAGGGAGAAAGGGGAGAGCAGGGAGGTAGGCAGAGAAGGAGAGAGACAAAATCCCAAGAAGGCTCCACACTGTCAGTGCAAAGCCAGATGCAGGGCTCAAACTCACGGAACTGTGAGATCATGACCTGAGCCAAAACCAAGAGTCAGATGCCTAACTTACTGAGCCACCCAGGTGCCCCTCATAGTCTGTTATTAACACAGAAAAGATGGAGGTTCAGGAAAAGGTAAAGATGGTATGGGACTTTGGCTTCAACTGCTAATGAGATCACAAACTTAAACGTTTTTACTTAAGATGACATGTGTTGCATAAAATTATTGACAATGATATAGTGCTTAAAATAGCCTGCAACTATGAAAAAAAAGGTAATAAGAAAAATATAAACACATGAAGTACAATACTTTTTATGTTCCAGTGAGCATATACAATTATTACTAAGCACTAAAACAAAATAAAACAAAGACTAATTTTTTAAAGTAATAAATACAAATACTTAATAGTACTTACTATAGCTAGGCCTCTTTCTAAGCACTTTACATATTAACTTATTTATTCCTCACAAGAACCCACAAGATATTCCCATTTTATCATTGAGACACAGATAAGTAAAATGACTATACAGTAACTTAGACAATCTGGTTCCAAACGGTCCATGCTAAACCACTACATTGTATCAAATGTGCCTGAATTGTAGCTCTTTCCTAATAGTATCATTGCCACTGTATCCTAACACCTGTTTCTATAAATAATCTAAGTTGGAACTTGGACTAAAATCATAAACTATAGAAGAGCTTCGATATTGAAAGATTGAAAGACTAAAGATGGCCCTCTTCTCAAGTAAATAAATCTACCAATTAGTAAAAACAAAAACCACACACAATATGCTCCCCAAAGGGACAACCTGCTTCCCTAAACAATTATTTTTAGTCTATAAGGTAGGGATCTTGTGTTGTGCTTTCTTTCTCTCTTAGGTTCATCCTTCAATTTCTTTCTTCCTCACTTTTATTTTGAGTTTTCAGATTAATAAAATAAAAACAATGATTTAATGATCTGAATCTATCTTTTCTACATGTACTGTCACTTCTTTTTGCTTTGTGTATTGCTTCTTGCTGAATATTTACACAAAAGGTTTGTGTACATGCGTAACTGGATTTGTTCTTAAATTTCTTAAACATCTAAAAATATATGAAATGTTTATATCATGACCCATATAAAGTGATTATTAATGGTTTAGAAAACTAATTTAATAAAAACAAACCTGAATATACATACATTCTATTTATAATATTCTATGTAATATATTAAAATTATAATAGCAAAGTCCTTGCCTTCCAGAATCTTCTATTCTAAAAAGCCTGATATATGCTATAAATAATTCATGAAAATCAACTGTATAAAAATTCAGTCATATTAAGCTCACGATACATCATGCTTAGTTGATTGTTCTAACATGATTTCCCCTGCTTACGCCTGCCAAATGTCTCCTTTACTATCATCTTCTCTCCACTCTCAACTTTAAACAGATGACTTTATTGACCAAGATCAAGTCACCCAGAATATGTAGATCCCCATAAGCTTTGTCAACCTGAAGGCACGCACTTCATCTAGATCCAAAGATAGCAAATACTACAGGTTTTCTCTTCCCACTCTGCCAACAAAAATCACACACCTGAATGATCTTAGGAACTATTTCTCATACAAAAGGATACCAAATTTTCTGTTTTACTCTAAGAAAATAGTTTTTTGATCACCCTTTTAGTTTTACCACATAATACAAACACATATTACTTAGAAAAACATCGTCTCACAAAAAGCTACACAATAGTTCCTTAATTAGAATCTTCAGAACAAAAGACAAAATGATAAATCCCACAGGGAAGCTGTAAATCTTATTTTCTCTTTGAAAATAAGTAAAAAGAGTGCCCCCAAGTCCCCGTATGAGATTCACATTATATGGCAATGTTCAATAACAAAATTCCATAACTCAGAGAATTAAAAATACACTAATATTAACCAGATAATTTCCCAACAAGTGCTAATTACAAAGACTATTAAAATACACACCAACTTCATTAAAATCTTCAAAGGTGATTTTCCCTGTGGCTTCTCTGTCATAATCTTTAAGAATCTTCAGTACATCAGCTTTTTTTACATCAAACCCCAAGGCTCTCATTGCCACCTTTTGGATTAAAAGGGAAAAGCAAATTATAAAGCACTCTTTCAAAAGAAGTGACTTCTAATTCTTAAGTTTTTAGAACTTAAGAGATGTCAACACATTAATGAAACATTTAATTCTTTTGCATGTTTTATATATCTAAAGAAACAAAGTGATAGTTTTTCTCCACTACTAAAATTAAATGGCAATTTTTTTCATTTATAGATCCCTTTTTTATAGGATAAATCAATCGTTTATAAAATACACTATACAATGGACTGACTCAGTATACAGATCATTTTACTTATTTTTTAAATGTTTATCTTGAGAGAGAAGCCCAAGCAGGCTCCGCGCTGTCAGCACGGAGCATGATGTGGGGCTCAATTTCAGGAACCATGAGATCATGACCTAAGCTAAAATCAAGAGGCGGATGCTTAACTGACTCGAACCACCCAGGCACCCAGTATACATATCATTTTAACAACTTATTTGTTCTCAGATGATTAACAACCAAAAGGGGGAAAAATGGTATAGAATATTAAAAATATTTTAGAAGAGATAAAAGAATGAAAATAAGAGTTATCATAAGACTCTACATGATTAGTTATTAAGTAGATAGTCCAGGCCCCTGAGTTTAAAGAAAAGAGTGTGTTACTACTAACAAGAGAGACAAGATACTGATTAAAGAAGTCTTACTTGGAGAGGTTCCAACTGTTCTCTGATGTGTGGATGAAATAAAGTAGAAGGGCAGTAAGAAAAGGATGACTGGTATTAAAACAGACACCATAAAAAAGAGGCTTGAGGACACTGAACAGAGCAGCTTATCTTCCCTGAGCAGGAAGAGCTGAGGCGGAAGCAACTGGTTAGCATATGAGAAAAGTAGCTAGTAGTAAAAGTGTGGAGAGCATTCAGTAAAAATCAAAGGAATGTGAACTTCATGCAGTGTACAATGAGGGGCCACTAAAGGTTTATGAACAATGAACAATATGAGGGAAGAATTTTAGAAAGATGAACCCATACAGAGTGAACTAGAAATGCAGAGACCACTTAAGAAGTTCCAGATATGAAATAAGATCCCAAACCAATATAATAATAATGGCAATAAGTGGAAGAGACATTATAAAGGAAGAATGGATCAAAGCTAGGTAAGTAAAAAAAAAAAAAAAAAGCAGGAGGGGAGGGAAAAAAAAAAAGAACTAAAGGGCTATTAAAAGTGCTGCCTTTCTCACTGTGCTAAGTGTGAGATCTGTACTACCCTCAAGACCAATTTTCCCTTGCATCTTCAGAAATAATTCTGGGCCCTAAAATGACATTTTTCCCCACTAGCATTGTGTCAACATCAGACATCATTTATGTTGTTTGCACCAAAGAAAGTACATAAAGAATATATTACCAACGTGTTCAAATTAAAAGAGAAATAACACGCTCACAACGTGAAAAAAGAACAAGTCAAAAAACAAATAAACAAAAACAGTGGGAAGAATATATAAGAACTGTTTAAATCTTAGTTTGAAATCGTTTAATTATGTGAACAAATAATAAGGCTTTACATAGAAATTTTTTATTTAAAATACTATTCATTTTACAATGTGAAAAGGAATTTCTAAAAAGATGTTAGGAATATTATTCAATATTCTTATAGCATTTAACTGTGAACATTTAAGATGGTTTCATATTTCCAAAACCAGTTTAGTTAAAATACTTTAGAAATGTATTTTAACCAACTATCAAAAATGCAAATCATTTTAACAGAAAAATATATATTTTACATTACACTATTACCTTTAATTCATGATAATCTATTGCTTCATCTTTGTCTGTGTCAAATAGTTCAAAAGCATCTTTAATTTCTTGTTTCTGTTCTTCAGAGAGTTCTCTTCTTTTTTTCCTCTTTGTTTTGTCTACTACAAGCTCATTTCTATGAAATGAAAGGAAAAAAGTCTCTTTAGTCTACTTTAATTCTATTCTCATACGCACCCAGATAATTAAAATGCAACAAAAAAATTAACTGATTGACTAATTTTTTTTGTTTCTAAAAAGGAAGTATTTGGGAGAAAAATAAAGGAATGAGCTTTGCTCATTCAATAGTCTAAACTGCTATAAATTTGCACTTTCCAAAAGTAAAAAATGTTACAGGTTATTAAAAGAAATGAGGACCTTTCTTTCCTTCTGGCTTTGTATATATTCTGATATTACAGTGGAAAAAACTGGAACTGTGAATAAAAAACATTTTTATGATGGAAATCTAAACCAAAAAACAAAGCACTCATACTTATTATTTACAATACTCTACAATACAGTGTTAAAAAAATCAAAGAAAAAATTCATAACTGATGATTGCTATATATTTGGTTTACTTTTGATATCACTTTTAAGTTCTAAATTTCTACCAAAAAAGTATAAAATTTAACAACTGCCTTACAAACTATTTTAGCATGGTACGTTACAAATGATTCAGATAACCCATTTATAAGTTTGGCATACTACTTATAATTTCTCCAATTGATATTAACAAATCAGCCAAAATACTGAAGTCTAAACATACCATGAAAATTAAACGCCAAAAAAAGAATATCTGTGCTAATTTTCTATAATAAAAATAAAGAGTCAATGGTTTTGCAAATCTCACTTGTAAATTTAGATTTAGTTTCTCATAGACTCTGGGAACTTTTTTAAAAGGAAATTTTATTTTAAAAGCCAGAAATGTCCTCCTTAAGAGATACTGATCTTAGTGTTCCAAAATTTCAAAAGGGGCTGAAACATTCGTATAAAAACAAGTTTTGAAACTGAACAGTCATCTAAAACTCAGGTTGGTTTTAGTAAAACACGTTACCGATTTGCCTGTATTTTGCTCTCAAATCTACAACAAAGGCAAGAGATGATTAGAAAGGGACCGAAGACGTACAACAAATTAAGCTGAGGAAAATCTTTCGCGAGACCGGAGTTTATACTCTGAAAGGCCAAGTCCACGACTTGACTCCACGCAAGGCTACCACAGTAATCTCTTGGCCGAACGCTGCACCTGTTTAGAGAGGCGTATCCAGCTATTTTTAAGCTATTACGTCTACATGGGGCTAAGGGCAACAGACGGGGTTAGAGGTCGGAGGTGAATGAAAGGTAAAGAAACTAAAAAATTTGAAAAATGTAAGAGATTACGAATTAAAGTCATTGAAACGGGTCTCCGGTTATACCTTAATATAGGGCCCTAGGAGAAGAGCAGGGAGGGGTTAATGTTATTTCCAAATTTTGTAGTTAAATATGATGACAGCACTGCAGCTGAGGTGGGGCCATAGACCAGGAAGGAGGAGCTGAAAGAAGGGATCTCCATGGCCCGATTTCAGCAGAAAAACCGCGAGAAGAAACATCGCGATATTTCACTCCGTCCTCACAACGAAAACAGCGTTATCTTTTTGGTAATACAAAGCCTAACGCGCTGACAGACGTGACTACCTCAGCAGTAATGCACGGAGTTCATCACCTGCGAGACACCAGGGCCCCCAGAGTGAGGGGTCCGAGCCCGGGAACGCTGGCCGAGTCTCCTCTCCCTCGTCCCAAACTGCATCCCCCTTCCTCGCCTCGGCCCCAACTGCCTCCCTTCCACACACACCCGCCCTGGGGCCCACTGCGGGGTGTGGAGAGCATTGCGGCCTCCTCATTACCGACCTCAGAGCTAAACTCATTTTCTCTTCGGACAGAGACGTTCCTCTCAAGAACGACTTTAACGCCCTACCCAAGGCAGCACGACTTCCGCGAGCCGTTCAACAAACACCAACGACCTCAGCGGCCTCAAGGACCTCCCACAAGGCAGACACTTCTGAGCCGGATTGGTTGACATTGCTAATATCCTGCCCATTGAGGCGGAAGCGTCACTAGAACTCTGCTCTGATTGGGTGTATCTCGCGTCAATCAAAGAAACCTCTCCCTCTTCGTCTGGTGCCCCTCCTTCCGCCCTTTAGATTGGCCCGTTACAGTTTCCCCAAATCCTTTGCGGAGAATGGGTCTGGGTGTTTGCGGGGTAGATTGGGCGGTAGGTGGCTGGGCCACTCCTCACACAAGGAGTCCTGTAACCTGTGGCGACTGTCCGGAGATAGGACGGACAACTCCGAGGGAAAGGAAGGAAGGGAGAAGAGGCACGCTGTGGGCTATCCAAATTTGGCTTCGCTATATTCTAAAACTTTGGGTGGCGGTTCTAAAATGCCAATTGAAATGTCCTTTTCTCCCATTTTGCACTCTTTTTTCCTTACAGACTGCCCAAGTGATTCTAAGTCAGTTGCTATGGATTATTTTTTGTATAATTACTGGGTTGGATTATTAGGCTATTTACGGTGAAGCTGTCTGTACTAACCTTCCCTTAAGCTGCTTTTACACATTATGTTATCTTCACTTCCAACTTCTTGAAGCTCATTTGGGTAATTAGTTTACTTTTTCCACACTCCTACTAGGATGACTTCCTTAAAGTGCAGGATTTCATCTTTCACTTAACGCTATTCCTAGTGCCTAATACAATGCCGGATGCATAGGTGCTCAATAAATATTTGTTGCCTTGAATGGAATCTTTCTGTGAAAACCCACAAAGCACTGAACTAAACTGTAATCTTCATAAAGAAATAAAATAATCCTTTATAAATGTGGGAGTCGAGCAGGGGAATGGGGAAAATAATGTAACCACTGTGGTATATGTGTAAAAGATATATATATATATATGTATATATATATATATGTTTAAAGAAGGAAGAACACAAAAGGACAGAAGGTCTTCCTGAAGGATTTTGTATATATGTTAGGCCTAGAAGGATGAGCTAAATGTGTTTCTTTAATTTTTTTAAATGTTTTATTTATTTTTGATACAGAGAGAGAGCATGAGAGGGGGAGGGGTAGAGAGAGAAGGAGACACAGAACCAGAAGCAGGCTCCAGGCTCTGAGCTAACTGCCAGCACAGAGCCCTACGCGGGGCTCGAACGAATGTGAGATCTGACCTGAGCCGAGGTCGGAGGCTCAACCAACTGAGCCACCCAGGCGCCCCGATGAGCTAAATTTGAACAGGTAAAACTAGTATGATAGTATAAATCTAAAAATTAAAAATTAGGGGCACCTGGGTAGCTCAGTGGGTTAAGTGTGGGACTCTTGATTTGGGCTGGGATCATGATCTCACGGTTTGTGGGAGGGAGCCCTGAGTCTGGCTCTGAGCTTACAGCAGAGCCTGCTTGGGATTCTCTGTCTCTTCCTTTCTCAAATAATACATTAATAAACTTTTTAAAAAATAATAAAAACAAAGTTAAAGGATAGCTGCCCAAAAAACAAAAGTGGAAAACTCACCTTTTTAAAGTACTTTTATATGTCACCTTTGAGTCTAAATGGAAAGGGAGTATTGCCACTAATAAGGTTTTTGGTAGTTTAAAAGGGAGCTTAGGGTGCCTGACTGGCTCCCTCTGTAGAGCATGTGACTCTTGATCTTCAGGTGGTGAGTTCAAGCCCCACAATGGGCATGGAACTTACTCTTAAAAAATTAAAAATAAAAGGGAGGTTTACCAGTTATTCAAGTACTTTATACAGCTTCATGCTGCCAATAAATATCAAAATGAAAGGATCACTTTTCAAGGAAAACAGATAACAAAAAAGATAGAAAACGAAAGTAGGTAAATAAGTATATATAGGACTGAATGATAGGATGATGCCACAGTTTGATGCCACAAAATAAAAAGTTATCCAGTCCACTCAGTTATGAGTGAGTTAAAAATTCGTGAGGAGCTAATTCTTGTACTTTAAACTCAAAGCATGATAGAAAGTTTCTTAAATGTTGAAACTAGCACAACCCTTAGCATACTAAAAAGCACTTAAAATCACTGTATGCCCCACAGTGAGAGTGTACGTGCTGCTCTCCATTGTGTGTGCCTGGCTCATATTTGATGTTCATTAGTGAACATATGTGCAAAACTTTTAGATACTGGCAAAATCAATTTGGTATTGTCTTTTTCTTTTTAATGTTTGTTTATTTTTGAGAGAGACAGAACACGAGTTCGGAAGGGGCAGAGAGAGAGAGGGAGACACAATCTGAAGCAGGCTCTAGTCTCTGTGCTGACAGCACAAAGCCCGATGCTGGGCTCAAACTCACAAACTGAGATCATGACCTCAGCTGAAACCAAGCGTCAGATGCTTAACCAACTGAGCCACCCATGCACCCCATTAGTAAGACACTTCAGAACATCAAAATAAGAAGGTTAACTTCAGGGGCATGTGACGGCTCAGCCAATTAAGAATCCAACTCTTGACCCATGGATGCTGTGGAGTAAGCATCATTATAGTCTTCCCTCCCACCGCCGTCATGTCTAAGAGTCTCCCAAAGAGCCTGAACAGCTGTGGAAGCGTTTCATCAAAGGTTTGAGCTTTGAAACAACCAATGAGAGTCTGAGGAGTCATTCTGAGCCATGGGGAACGCTTATGGACTGTGTGGTAATGGGGGATCCAAACACCAAGCGCTCCAGAGGCTTTGGGTTTGTCACCTATGCCACTGTGGAGGAGGTGGATGCAGCCATAAATGCAAGGCCACACAAGGCGAATGGGAGAGTTGTAGAACCAAAGAAGGCTGTCGTGAGAGAAGATTCTCAAAGACCTGGTGCCCACTTAACTGTGAAAAAGATTTTTGTTGGTGGCATTAAAGAAGACACTGAAGAACATCATCTAAGAGATTATTTTGAACAGTATGGGAAGATTGAAGTGATTGAAATCATGACTGAGGCAGTAGCAAAAAGAGAGGCTTTGCTTTGTAACATTTGACGACCATGACTCCATAGACAAGATTGTCATTCAAAAATACCATACTGTGAACAGCTGTGAATTAATGAAGCCTCTATCTAAACAAGAGATGGCTAGTGCTTCCTCCAGCCAAAGAGGTTGAAGTGGTTCTGGAAACTTCAGTGGTAATCGTGGAAGAGGCTTTGGTGGGAATGACAATGGTGGTGGTGGAGGAAACTTCAGGTGTGGTGGCTTTTGAGGTGGTGGTGGATATGGTGGCAGTGGGATGGCTATAACATTTGGTAACAATGGAAGCAACTTTGGAGGTGGTAGAAGCTATAATGATTTTGGCAATTACAACAATCTTCAAAATTGGACCCATGAAAGGAGGAAACTTTGGAGGCAGAAGCTCTGGCCCCTATGGTGGTGGAGGCCAATACTTTGCCAAACCATGAAACCAAGGTGGCTATGGTGGTTCCAGCAGCAGCAGTAGCTATGGCAGTGGCAGAAGGTTTTAATTACTGCCAGGAAACAAAGCTTAGCAGGAGAGGAGAGCCCGAGAAGTGACAGGGAAGCTACAGGTACAACAGTCTGTAACTCAGCCAAGCACAGTGGTGGCAGGGTCTAGCTGCTACAAAGAAGACATGTTTTAGACAATACTCATATGTGTATGGGCAAAAAACTCGAGGACTGTATTTGTGACTAATTGTATAACAGGTTGTTTTAGTTAGTTTCTGTTCTGTGGAAAGTGAAAAGCATTCCAACAAAGGGTTTTAATGCAGATCTTTTTTTGCACCCATGCTGTTGATTGCTAACTGTAATAGTCTGATCATGATGCTGAATAAATATGTCTTTAAAAAAAAAACCTGACTCTTGAATCAGAATATACCAGATTTTATATGTCTGCTTATGTAATTCAATCTGAAGTACTTCACCTAACCTCAAATCTTTTAGCCAAGAATGTTTAACTTGAATTTAAGTAGGTCTTAATATCTAATTTCTCATGTATAGGAAATATAGGAGATAAAGAAGCCACTTTAAAAAAAAAAAAAGCGCTCTAGCATCAGATAAATCCAGAAAGTAACACGTTCTGCAGTATAACTGGCCAATCTCTTCAACAAATCAGTGCATTTGAAAAAAAGGATTGACCTAGATTAAAAGAGTCTTAAAAGACATTTTCCCCAATTAGAATGCCTTGTTCTGGATTAAGACCTTGTTTGGAGAAAGTAGCTGTAAAAGGCATTATGGAGACAATTGAGGAAATTTGAATCTGGAGAGAGGATTAGGTGTTTTAAAGAAATTACTATTAATTTCATCAGGCATTTTAATAACATCTTACCTGTTTATGAAAATGTTCTCCTTTTTAGAGAAGCAAAGTTGTTTGAGGTAAAATGGTCAAAATGTCTGTAATTTACTTTAGCAAATAAAAATCAGTTTAAAAACTCAAAAGGTGCTGGGGCAGCTGAGTGGCCCAGTGCATTAAGCGTCTTTGGCTCCTGTCATGATCTTATGGTTAGTGGATTTGAGCCCCGTGTTGAGTTCTGTGCTGATAGTTCATAGCTAGGAGCCTGCTTCAGATTTTGTGTGTCCTTCTCTCTCTTACCCTCTCCTGCTCTCGCTCTGCCTCTCTGTCAAAAATAAACATTAAATAGAAAACTTTTAAAAGGTACAATGATAAATTCTATGAAGAAAATAGGGCAATGAGAGAGGAGCTAACCACGGGTTGAGTACTACAGAACTGAGGTCTGTTGATAAAATTACTTTTGAACTGTGATAGTAAGTCTGATAGCTGTGTCAGTTAAGGTCCTTGGAATTCCAGATGACAACATAGGACCAGTCATGAAAGAGACTAGGAAACATCTCTGAAGGATAAAGGTGTAAGCAGAAGACTGGAGAGTCTTCGAACTGCAATACTATCCTGACACCTGAGAAAGGAAAGGGGAAGGAAGGAGAACTGGGTAGGAAGAGCTACAGAGTACAATGCGATCTCAGGCCATTGAGGAGCCCCAGAACAAAAATGGCCCCATAGAGAAGCCTTGCATTAGACATGAATAGTAGAGCTCTAGTATCCATTCTGTACTGTCACCAGCTAGACACAGCCTAGGAAAAATGTGGCCTCAGTATGAGTGGATCTGCAAATATGGCAGCTGAAAAGTTGTTAACTATACTCTCACAGAGGGAAATCTGACCTTCAATACTGTTGTATAAGCCTTGTAAAGCTCTGAAGGGAGAATATACCAAAGAGGAAATGACAAAGGCAAAGGCCACAAGTTAGGAACAAGGTTGGCATAATCGAGGAAAGGAAAGAATTCAGTAAGTTTGATGTATAATGAGAATAGCAGAAGAGTATAAGAAGTCAGATTGATAAGCAGAGTTCTAATTATATAGAATCTAGTGGTTCATGTTGAAGGAAATTTTATTTTCAAGTGTAGTGGAAATCCATCAGCAGGTTTTAAGCAGTGAATTATTATCATCTGATTTAGGTTTTGGAACCAAACTTCCTGAAACATTAATCTATATTCACAACATCCATTTCCTCATATCTCGTTTTCTCTCAACCCACAGCAAATTTGACTTACATTCACCTCTCTACTGGAAGTGCTTTTACTAGGGCACCAAAGACTTCTTAATTGCAAAGTTCAATTGCTTCTTTTCAGTTCTCATCCTGTTGTCGGTCCCTTGGTTGCATTTGCAGGTTGACCACTCCTCAAAATTGCCCTCAGGGCCGCTTTTTACTACTACTACTACTTCCTAGTTTCCGTTGATGGCTTTCTTTTAATCCATTCCCTGATTGTTCTTTTGTTTTCAGAATGATGTTCCTAATACTTTCATGCTAGTCTTAAACACTCTCACCTACTAAATTTCAGCAGTCACCTACCTACTGATAACTCGCAGTCTATGAACATAGATTTCCATTTGTGTCTTGCATTTCCATTATGATGGAAAAGAATGTACCAAAACCAAAAATAATTATCTTCTAAAATACTTCTTATATGTTCTGCATCCTGGATAATGGCATTACCAGTCACCCAGTTTATATAACTCCTTGAAATAATGTTTAACTCCTCACTATTGTCAAATTATAATTTTTAAAATTTCAACACAGGATTATTATGAAAATATAGAATGAATATGTTTCTAAGATCTACTTAACGGTAAAAATTTTTAATATTTATTTATCATTGAGAGATAGAGACAGAGCATGAGCTGGGGATGAGCAGAGAGAGGGGGACAGAATCTGAAGCAGGCTCCAGGCTCTGAGCTATCATCACAGAGTCTGACATGGGGCTCTAACTCACAAACTGAGAGATCGTGATCTGAGTCAAAGTCAGATGCCTAACAAACTGAGCCACCAGACACCCCTCTATTTAACTTTTTAATAAGAAACCAAGCCAGTTGATAAAGCTATCACAGAAAAAAGTAGAAAAACTCAGTATATCTAGGCAGTTACCAAAGGCATGCTGAAATAAGTTGGCTAAATTACAATGGCACACAAGTTAGTGTCCTACAAGTCAAAATAAACGGTAGCCTTTGAAGTTGCGTTCTCTACCGAACAAAAATGATTTGCATCTCTATACGGCAAATTTCTACAAGTTAACATTTTACACAGTCTTCCTAATCAGTAGCAACTAATAAACAAAGGTCAACAAACCTCCAAGAGAATTAAATTCTCATTGAGTATAGCTTAAATTAAGCAATATCCCAGGATGAAATACAGACATCCTTTGAAATTATGTCCAAGTTTTGGATGGTATTTCCTAAACTTTTATATGATCTCGCATCACCATCATGGGGTGACAGAGCTATGTTTTAAAAGCAAATCTGCCTGACTTCAGTTCCTATGTTATTTCCTATGAAAAATGTGAATGGTAGGCAAATTTAAGTAGTGTACAGAAAATGAAAGGTAGTAAGATTTGAGAAAAGGCTTTTGGTTTTCAAACTTAGCAAAACATAATAATTAAGAGAGTATGACATTGGAGAAAAGATAGAAAACTGTATCAATATAGTAGACCTACTCATACAGTCATTTGATTAATTATAAAGACACCAAGTCAATGGGGGAAAGACCCTGCAATAAATGGTGCTGTAGCAACTAGATATCACAAAAAAAGAAATGAACATGATTCTTTTCTCTCACCAACACAGAAATTAACTTGAGATGGATCATAGAATTATATGTGAAAGAAAATCTTTAAAATTTCTAAAAGAAAACATAGGGTGATACCTCCATGATTTTGAGACAGATAAGAATTCTTAAACAGGTGTTAAAAAGCATTAATCATAAAAATAAAAACTGATAAATTGACATCCTCAAAACTAAAAATTTCTTCCCGTCAAAGACACCATTAGTAAAGTAATGAAAAGACGGAGTGCCTGAGTGGTTCAATCAGGTAGGTATCCAACTTCGGCTTAGGTCATGATCTCATAGTCCATAGGTTTGAGCCCCGGGTTGGACTCTGTGCTGACAGCTGAGAGCCTGGGGCCTGTCTTCAGATTCTCTTTCTCCCTCTCTCTCTACCTCTCCACTGCTAGCAGTCTGTCTCTTTCTCTCTCAAAAATAAACATTAAAGAAAATAATAAAAAGAAGTGGAAGTGTGGAAGAAGACATAATACATTTATCTGACAAAACATTACAAATCAATTATAAAAAGACTTAAAGCCTAATAAGAACATTGTATAAAAGATTTGAATATATAATTTGCAAAAATGGGTATCTAAATGGCCAATAAGGATATGAAACAATGGTCAGTATCATAAGTTATCAGGAAAATAAAGGTTAAAGCCATAATAAATTACTGCAAACACACCAAAATGGCTAATATTAAAATAAATGAAAAATTTTTAGAAGATTAACAATATCAAATGGTGGCACAGATGTGTACCAACTCCTAAAAGGTGGCTGATAGGCATGTCAATAATACATCAGTTTGGAGGATTGTCTTTCTCTACAAATGTTAAAAATTTACTCACCTTATGACACAGCAGTTTCACTCCTAGGTATATCCAAGAGTAGTGGTCTGTTCCCCCAGAAAAAACTTATACAAGAATATTCACTACAGCTTTATTCATAATAACTCAATACATTCTAAATTTTCATTAACATGTAAAAGGACAAACAAATAGAAGTATGCTCAAATAAAAGAATACTACCAGTGATAAAGAAAAAAACATAACATCAACAATAAGATTGATACTTATGGATATTGTTTTTAGTGAAAAGAGTCAGATACAAAAGAGTACATGCAAATGAGTATGATGCACATGATTCCATTTATATAAAGTTCAACAAATGCCCGAACTAATCAATGTTTACACAATTCAGAATCATGGTTACCTCTGGGCAGGCAGGAATGGGGTAATAGTTCTTTTTCTATTTATTGAAAAAGAACATAAAGGAACTTTACAGGATGTCAGAAATGTTCCAAATCTTGATCTGCATGGTGATTTCAAGGGTGTATGCACATGTAAATGTCATCTAATTGCATACTTAAAATTAATGCACTTTATACATTTTACTAGGTAACTTATCCGTCAAAAATATTAGGTTCTCACAAGGCATTTGTCTGCAAATTTTGTAGAGTTGAGGAAAATCGTCTAGATTGTAAAAGATTAAGGAATGAAGGAGCAGTAAGAATTAACTTCACTTTGAAGAAATTTGTGAAGAGAAGCAGAAAATTAAGGAATTAAGAAACCAACAAGTAAAAGAAGGTTGTTTTTGAAATTCTTTTAAAATAGGGAATGCTTCATTAGAGGAGAAGAAGCCAGCAGAAAGGTACAGGTTGAAAATGGGATTGAGGGAAGAGAAGGGAAAGTTGGTAAAACTTGATATCTTGGCTTCAAAAGTGGTGAATTATTTAAATAAAGATAAGAAAGATAAAAGAAGTAGAATGAGGAAACTAAAGGATTGTGAAATAGAAGATAATTTAGAGTTCTCAAAGACTTTCTCTCCACCTCCTTAGGAAAATACAAAGTAAGGACATCCAATAAAAGTCAAGACCTAAGAGGAAAGAATGCCTGGAGGTAGAGTAGAGACCTTGATGAAGTCCATCAGCTTTTTCATTAGCTTTGAAATCTGGGCAATGTTACTTTCTGAGTTTCCTCATCCCTATGATCAGGATTCACTCAACCTACAGAGTTGTTATGAAGATTAAATTAGCTAAGGTACATAAAGTATTTTCATATGACAATTAATAAAAGTTAGTTAGTTAGTTAGTTCTCCTTTAAAAAGGAGTTGAGGGTTGCCTGGGTGGCTCAGTCCATTAAGCTTCCAACTTTGTCTCAGGTCATGATCTCAAGGTTTTCGGGTTGGAACCCTGCATCAGGCTCTGTGGTGACAGCTCAGAGCCTGGAGCCTGCTTCAGATTCTCTCTGCCCCTCCCTTACACACACACACTCTCACTCTCTCTCTCTCTCTCAAAAATGAATAAACAAAAAAAAATTAAGGGGCGCCTGGGTGGCTAGGTTGGTTAAGCGGCCAATTTCAGCTCAAGTCATTATCTTGCAGTTTGTGAGTTCGAGCCCTGCATTGGGCTCTGTGCTGACAGCTGAGAGCCTGGAGCCTGCTTTGGATTCTGTGTTTCTCTCTCTCTCTCTCTCTCTCTCTCTCTCTCTCTCTCTGCGCCCCTCCCCCACTCGTGCTCTGTCACTCTCTCTCTCTCTGTCTCTGTCTCTCTCAAAAATGAACTTAAAAAAAAGGTAGAGTTGCTGGAAATTACCCTCCAGAAAGAACATGAAAAATAGAATAATCTGGAGTCAGAATAAAAGAGCCAGTGGAGGATAAGGAACCTGGGCACTTCCTTAACATCTGTGGGGGCTAGTGCAAATGAGGTCTCACATACCTTATGTATAAATATTTTAAAGTTATAAATCAAGCTAATAAGCTGTTAAGTAAAATATGCTCTAGCCTCCTACTTTGACTTATATAGCTTTATAATGACCTGAAGTTTATGTTTGAAATTAGAATTCTGAATTCCTGGTGTTCCACACTGAATCCTGGGAATGTGGGAAGAGCCAGACCAAGTCAAACTTTCTTTGTTCTTCCAACTCTGTCCCATACTAGGAGGGGCCTCCAGTGTACATGGGTAGATACACCGGCTTGAAAATCCAAGCTCCACTCCTACTTTTGGCAAATAGCAGCCATTTGGCCACTCTTAGACTTGGGTTGTGCACTTCAATAGCATTGTCCTCGCTATGCAAAAGCCCTAACGGAAGGCTTAGAGACATTTGGGTGGGGAATTCTGAGGTTCCAAGTATCTGGAGCTTGACCTGGAAGGAATATATGGATTTATAAGGGGAAAAAAATAATTTTTCCTCTACCCTTCTGAGTTCTTGCCTGAGATCACTGTGATAAAAGAGATTAACAAGAGAAAATCAAACAGAACTTTGTTAACATGTTGACCTCATAGATATGTGGAGGATACCCAGAGAAAAATGAATAACTCAGAGATGTGGTTTAGAACTCCAGCTTATATAGCATCTTCAACAAAGAACAGTAAATTTGTTTGACAGGACAGTGGAAAGCAATTTTAGGCTTCCAATGCCAGCAAACTATGGGCAAGTGAATATATGGAAGGAAACTAATGGAATAAGGTTTGTTTGCAGATTCCTTTAATGCCATCTCTGAGCTAATAAAAGTCTTTTTCTGATAAAAGGAGGATTTGTATCCTGCCTTTAGGCAGAAAAGGGGTAGGGTCGATACATCTTTTCCTGCCCTTGTTCCTTCTTAATTGCGTTCAGCTCAAAATACTTTTTATGTCAAAAAGGCTTATTTTGTGGTAGCATATTTTGCTACCCTTCAGGTCAATGCATTTCCTAAGGTGCCTGGGACTCTTCACCTCATGTGAAATGCAATGTAGAAGGGCCAGAGTGGGTTCCAAAGCACTGGCCTCTGAGCAAATACCTCTTGTGTTCAGAACTAAGGACCTTATAGTCCTTTTATTCTTTATAGTCCTTATAGTCATATTTAGGTCAATGATTATCTACACTTTTTGCTCCCAGCAGGTAGAGTGCAGTACTGTTAACAGGTAAGAGGAAAATATTCAAAATAAAAAATATGCTGGAAATATAATGAAAATGAAGTAGAATCTATAAGTCCTTATTAAGAGGCTGTTTTCTATCTAAATAGTAAGCTGTCTAGCCATTTGAGTTACTCTGATGGCTTGATAACGTTCCTATGAACCATTGCATAAAATTGAAGATGATTTATTAATCACAGGTCTATTCCTCAAATCAAAATACTTAGTAGGCAGCCATGGTCTGGTAACCAGCTTTTGCCAGCTTTGGTTAAAATTTTTGACAAAGCAGGAAAGAGTATCCAATGGAGAAAAGACTGCCTCTTTAGCAGGTGGTGCTGGGAAAATTGGACAGCAACATGTAGAAGAATGAAACTAGACCACTTTCTTACACCGTACACAAAAATAAGATCAAAATGG